>NC_143029.1:77617500-77962500 GCF_057628025.1 Oncorhynchus mykiss
TCAGTAAAAGGATAGACAAATATTGAAACACACGTGCAATGAAGGTAAAGTCGCTTAAGGGTTAAGGGTGCACACACACACACACCAGATCCGTTCTCAATCCAAGGAGTAATTACTCATGCACAAACACTAAAAGGAAAAGCTTTTGTTATCGCCACAACAAAGAAGGCATTCCCCTAGATTCATGGACCCCCACACACATACACCACTTTGAACTCACACTTCATACTCCTGGGTTCCCCTCATGTGCCAAAACACAGAAAGCCCATAAGAGTCAATCAGGTAGAAACAACCACCCAACGCCTCATATAAACCTATGGTCATTAAACATGTATGGTTCTAAAACATTAACCTTAATGTTTAGAGTGAATCATGTTCTCCCTCATCATGCTCTTTTCATGAGGACTAAAGGAGAGACCCCCCTCTGACTAACACTCTGCCTCCACAAACACCTGTGTGTGTATGTGTGTGAGTGTGTACACGTGTGTGTGTGTGTGTGTGTGTGCACCACATGGACCCCACCTCTTGGAACACTAACGGATTTCTTCCTGAGAAGGAGAGGAGGACCAAAATCCAGCGTAGTTCGTGTGCAACATGTTTAATAAAAGACGATAACATGAACACTACACAAATACAAAATAACAAACGTGGCAAAACCCAAAACAGTCCTATCTGGTGCAGAGAACACAAAGACAGGAAACAACCACCCACAAACCCCAACACAAAACAGTCCTATCTGGTGCAGAGAACACAAAGACAGGAAACAATCACCCACAAACCCCAACACAAAACAGTCCTATCTGGTGCAGAGAACACAAAGACAGGAAACAACCACCCACAAACCCCAACACAAAACAGTCCTATCTGGTGCAGAGAACACAAAGACAGGAAACAACCACCCACAAACCCCAACACAAAACAGTCCTATCTGGTGCAGAGAACACAAAGACAGGAAACAACCACCAACAAACCCCAACACAAAACAGTCCTATCTGGTGCAGAGAACACAAAGACAGGAAACAACCACCCACAAACCCCAACACAAAACAGTCCTATCTGGTGCAGAGAACACAAAGACAGGAAACAGTCCTATCTGGTGCAGAGAACACAAAGACAGGAAACAGTCCTATCTGGTGCAGAGAACACAAAGACAGGAAACAACCACCCACAAACCCCAACACAAAACAGTCCTATCTGGTGCAGAGAACACAAAGACAGGAAACAACCACCCACAAACACCAACACAAAACAGTCCTATCAGGTGCAGAGAACACAAAGACAGGAAACAACCACCCACAAAACCCAACACAAAACAGTCCTATCTGGTGCAGAGAACACAAAGACAGGAAACAACCACCCACAAACCCCAACACAAAACAGTCCTATCTGGTGCAGAGAACACAAAGACAGGAAACAACCACCCACAAACCCCAACACAAAACAGTCCTATCTGGTGCAGAGAACACAAAGACAGGAAACAACCACCCACAAACCCCAACACAAAACAGTCCTATCTGGTGCAGAGAACACAAAGACAGGAAACAACCACCCACAAACCCCAACACAAAACAGTCCTATCTGGTGCAGAGAACACAAAGACAGGAAACAACCACCCACAAACCCCAACACAAAACAGTCCTATCTGGTGCAGAGAACACAAAGACAGGAAACAATCACCCACAAACCCCAACACAAAACAGTCCTATCTGGTGCAGAGAACACAAAGACAGGAAACAACCACCCACAAACCCCAACACAAAACAGTCCTATCTGGTGCAGAGAACACAAAGACAGGAAACAACCACCCACAAACCCCAACACAAAACAGTCCTATCTGGTGCAGAGAACACAAAGACAGGAAACAACCACCCACAAACCCCAACACAAAACAGTCCTATCTGGTGCAGAGAACACAAAGACAGGAAACAACCACCCACAAACCCCAACACAAAACAGTCCTATCTGGTGCAGAGAACACAAAGACAGGAAACAGTCCTATCTGGTGCAGAGAACACAAAGACAGGAAACAGTCCTATCTGGTGCAGAGAACACAAAGACAGGAAACAACCACCCACAAACCCCAACACAAAACAGTCCTATCTGGTGCAGAGAACACAAAGACAGGAAACAACCACCCACAAACACCAACACAAAACAGTCCTATCAGGTGCAGAGAACACAAAGACAGGAAACAACCACCCACAAAACCCAACACAAAACAGTCCTATCTGGTGCAGAGAACACAAAGACAGGAAACAACCACCCACAAACCCCAACACAAAACAGTCCTATCTGGTGCAGAGAACACAAAGACAGGAAACAACCACCCACAAACCCCAACACAAAACAGTCCTATCTGGTGCAGAGAACACAAAGACAGGAAACAACCACCCACAAACCCCAACACAAAACAGTCCTATCTGGTGCAGAGAACACAAAGACAGGAAACAACCACCCACAAACCCCAACACAAAACAGTCCTATCTGGTGCAGAGAACACAAAGACAGGAAACAACCACCCACAAACCCCAACACAAAACAGTCCTATCTGGTGCAGAGAACACAAAGACAGGAAACAACCACCCACAAACCCCAACACAAAACAGTCCTATCTGGTGCAGAGAACACAAAGACAGGAAACAACCACCCACAAACCCCAACACAAAACAGTCCTATCTGGTACAGAGAACACAAAGACAGGAAACAACCACCCACAAACCCCAACACAAAACAGTCCTATCTGGTGCAGAGAACACAAAGACAGGAAACAACCACCCACAAACCCCAACACAAAACAAGCTACCTAAATATGGTTCCCAATCAGAGACAATGACTAACACCTGCCTCTGATTGAGAACCATATCAGGCCATACATAGAAACGGACAAACTAGACACACAACATAGAATGCCCACCCAGCTCACGTTCTGACCAACACTAAAACAAGGAAAACACAAAATAGCTATGGTCAGAACATGACCACTCCAGGACCTTGAAATGCTTCTTACGAAGCCACTCCTTTGTTGCCCGGGCGGTGTGTTTGGGATCATTGTCATGCTGAAAGACCCAGCCACGTTTCATCTTCAATGCCCTTGCTGATGGAAGGAGGGTTTCACTCAAAATCTCACGATACATGGCCCCATTGATTCTTTCCTTTACACGGATCAGTCGTCCTGGTCCCTTTGCAGAAAAACAGCCCCAAAGCATGATGTTTTCACCCCCATGCTTCACAGTAGGTATGGTGTTCTTTGGATGCAACTCAGCATTCTTTGTCCTCCAAACCCGACGAGTTGAGATTTTACCAAAAAGTTATATTTTGGTTTCATCTGACCATATGACATTCTCCCAATCTTCTTCTGGATCATCCAAATGCTCTCTAGCAAACTTCAGACGGACCTGGACATGTACTGGCTTAAGCAGGGGGACACGTCTGGCACTGCAGGATTTGAGTCTCTGGCGGCATAGTGTGTTACTGATGTTAGGCTTTGTTACTTTGGTCCCAGCTCTCTGCAGGTCATTCACTAGGTCCCCCTGTGTGGTTCTGGGATTTTTGCTCACCGTTCTTGTGATCATTTTGACCCCACGGGGTGAGATCTTGCGTGGAGCCCCAGATCGAGGGAGATTATCAGTGGTCTTGTATGTCTTCCATTTCCTAATAATTGCTCCCACAGTTGATTTCTTCAAACCAAGCTGCTTCCTATTGCAGATTCAGTCTTCCCAGCCTGGTGCAGGTCTACAATTTTGTTTCTGGTGTCCTTTGACAGCTCTTTGGTCTTGGCCATAGTGGAGTTTGTAGTGTGACTGTTTGAGGTTGTGGACAGGTGTCTTTTATACTGATAACAAGTTTAAACAGGTGCCATTAATACAAGTAACGAGTGGAGGACAGAGGAGCCCCTTAAAGAGGAAGTTACAGGTCTGTGAGAGCCAGAAATCTTGCTTGTTTATAGGTGACCAAATACTTATTTTCCACCATAATTTGAAAATAAATTCATTAAAAATCCTACAATGTAATTTTCTGGATTTTTTTCCCCTCATTTTGTCTGTCATAGTTGAAGTGTACCTATGATGAAAATTACAGACCGCTCTCATATTTTTAAGTGGGAGAACTTGCACAATTGGTGGCTGACTAAACTTTTTTGCCCCACTGTATGTATGTATGTGTGTGTGTGTTTGTATGTATGTATGAATGTATGTATGTATGTCTGTCTGTCTGTCTGTCTGTCTGTCTGTCTGTCTGTCTGTCTGTCTGTCTGTCTGTCTGTCTGTCTGTCTGTGTGTGTGTCTGTGTGTCTGTGTGTCTGTCTGTCTGTCTGTCTGTCTGTCTGTCTGTCTGTCTGTCTGTCTGTCTGTCTGTCTGTCTGTCTGTCTGTCTGTCTGTGTGTGTGTGTGTGTGTGTGTGTGTGTGTGTGTGTGTGTGTGTGTGTGTGTGTGTGTAGACATCATTTTTCATTCCGTTTTTCTTTCATCCTCTCAGTTCACCTTCAAAAGTGTGATAAACATGTGAACCTGATTTGAGTGACAGCTGTTTGAAGGGGCGTGTGCAAAGTGGAGTAGAGATTACTGGGAATTGTGAGGGATGATAGTGGGTGGAGAAGAAGAGAGGAGAGAAGGAAAGGAGAGAAGAGAAGGAGAGTCGAATGGAGAGAATGGAGAGGAGGAGAGGAGTTAGAAATGTTGAGATTATCAGTCAGACTGGAATCCCTCAGCAGCCAATCAGTATAAACACACAGCAACTTCAAGCCAACACACACACAGCGGCTTCAAGCCATCACACATATCGCCCCAAGCACAACATAGCTCGTTAGTGCAACATGCCCAAAATTTGTCTCTCTCTCCCTCCCTCTATCTCTCTCTCTCTCTCCAACTCTCTCACATAACTGGCAATAGCATTACAAATGAATACACATAGACATGACATTTTATGACACAGGACATATATATAATATACGTGGTGAGAATGAAAGTAGCTCATATAGAACTGAAATGTATTTTTGACGAGGAAAAACATGCAATTACACAGGTAACTAACAAAATAAAGGAAACACCAACAGAAAGCGCCGTAATAGATGATACCATTGTACCACAAGAAATGATATCCTTTGGGGTTGTGTTGATGGTGGTGGAAAACACTGTCTCAGGCGCCACTCCAGAATCTCCCGTACGTGTCAATTGGGTTGAGATCTGGTGGCTGAGACACACACAACACATACATATCTACACCCTTTAAAGCACTATGCTCCTTTGAGACCCCTTTTCAAAGTCACTGAGATCTCTTCTAGCCATGGTAGATCAAATACTGGGCGATTTAAATGACCCTCAGCATGAAGGGATGTTAGTTGCTTGATTACCTCAGGAACCACACCTGTGTGGAATCACATGCTTTCAACATACTTTGTATCCCTCATTTACGCAAGTGATTTATTTTATTATGCCAGTAACCTAAATATACAGTAGAATGGAATCATTAGTGTGTGCCTATGTGCATGTGTGTGTGTTTGTGTTTCTGTGTGTGTGTGTCTGTGTGTGTGTGTACCTGCGTCTGTGTACCGCGCCTTTAGAAAGTATTCATACCCCTTGACCAGTGGAGGCTCCTCAGAGGAGGAAGGGGAGGGCCATCCTGCTCAGTGAATTTCATTGAAATTAAAATGGTAAAACATCTTAAAAGTTATCCTTTTTAGATAAAACTATACTAAATATAATCACGTCACAAAATATATATTTTTAAAAAGGTCTACAGTAGCCTCAACAGCATTCTGTAGGGTAGAACCATGGTGTACCCGGAGGACAGCTAGATTCCATCCTCCTCTGGGTACATTGACTTCAATACAAAACCTGGAAGGCTCAAGGTTCTCACCCCCTTCCATAGACTTACACAGTAATTATGACAACTTCCGGAGGATGTCCTCCAGCCTATCAGAGCTCTTTCAGCATGAACTGACTGTCACACCCTGACCATAGTTTACTTTGTATTTTCTATGTTTTGATTGGTCAGGGTGTGATCTGAGTGGGCATTCTATGTTTCATGTCTTGTTTGTCTATTTCTATGTTCAGCCTGATATGGTTCTCAGTCAGAGGCAGGTGTTCGTCATTGTCTCTGATTGGGAACCATATTTAGGTAGCCTGGGGTTCACTGTGTGTTTGTGGGTGATTGTTCCTGTCTATGTGTTTTCACCAGATAGGGCTGTTTAGGTTTTCGTTACGTTCATCACGTTCTTTATTTTGTAGTGTTTGTACTGATTCGTGTTTTTACGTTTGTTCATTAAAACATGGATCGCAATCTACACGCTGCATTTTGGTACGACTCTCCTTCACATATAGAAAACCGTTACAGAATCACCCACCACAAAAGGACCAAGCAGCGTGTCAACAGGCAGGAGCAGCGCGAGGAGAAGCGCAATAAGGATTTCTGGACATGGGAGGAAATCCTCGACGGGAGAGGACCCTGGGCTAAACCAGGGGAGTGTAGCCGCACTAAGGTGCAGCGGGAGAAGAAACAACAGGAACAGCCCAAGGAGGAGTACAGTATGGAGTATACTACTTGGGAGGAGATCGACAGGTGGGCGGCCGACCCAGGGAGAGTGCCGGAGCCCGCCTGGGATTCGCTGGAGCAGTGCGAGGAAGGTTACCGTAGAATGGAGGCGGTGAAAGCAGAGAGGCGCTGGTATGAGAAGGCAGCACGGCGACGCGGATGGAAGCCTGAGAGGCAGCCCCAAAAATTTCTTGGGGGGGGGCTAACAGGGAGTATGGCTATGCCAGGTAGGAGACCTGGGCAGACTCCCTGTGCTTACCGGGGGGCTAGAGAGACCGGACAGGCACCGTGTTATGCAGTGGTGCGCGCGGTGTCTCCAGTGCGGGTGCATAGCCCGGTGCGGTATATTCCAGCTCTGCGTGTCTGCCGGGCTAGATTGAGCGTCGAGCCTAATGCCATGAAGCCGGCTCTACGCAGCTGGTCCCCAGTGCGTCTCCTTGGGCCGGTTTACATGGCACCAGCCTTGCGCTCGGTGTCTCCGGTTCGCCTGCATAGTCCAGTGCGGGCTATTCCACCTCGCCGCACTGGCAGGGCGACCGTGAGTATTCAACCAGGTAAGGTTGGGCAGGCTCGGTGCTCAAGAGCTCCAGTGCGCCTGCACGGTCCGGTTTTTCCAGTACCACCTCCACACCCCAGCCCTCCGGTAGCAGCTCCCCGCACCAGGCTTCCTGTGCGTGTCCTCGGCCCAGTACCACCAGTGCCAGCACCACGCATCAGGCCTACAGTGCGCCTCGCCTGTCCAGCGCTGTCGGAGCCCTCCTCCTCTCCAGCGCTGTCGGAGTCTCCCGCCTGTTTAGCGCTGTTAGAGCCTTCCTTCTCTACAGCGCTGCCGGAGTCTCCCGCCTGTTCAGAACTGCCAGTTAGCATAGAGCTGCCAGTTAGCATAGAGCTGCCAGTTAGCATAGAGCTGCCAGTTAGCATAGAGCTGCCAGTTAGCATAGAGCTGCCAGTTAGCATAGAGCTGCCAGTCTGCAAGGAGCTGCCAGTCTGCAAGGAGCCGCCAGAGCTGCCTGTCTGCAGGATGCCGCCAAAGCTGCCAGTCTGCAAGGAGCCGCCAGAGCTGCCAGTCTGCAAGGAGCCGCCAGAGCTGCCAGTCTGCAAGGAGCCGCCAGAGCTGCCAGTCTGCAAGGAGCCGCCAGAGCTGCCAGTCTGCAAGGAGCCGCCAGAGCTGCCAGTTAGCATGGAGCAGCCAGGGCCGCCAGTCAGTATGGAGCAGCCAGGGCCGCCAGTCAGCATGGAGCAGCCAGGGCCGCCAGTCAGCATGGAGCAGCCAGGGCCGCCAGTCAGCATGGAGCAGCCAGGGCCGCCAGTCAGCATGGAGCAGCCAGAGCAGCCAGTCAGCATGGAGCAGCCAGAGCAGCCAGTCAGCATGGAGCAGCCAGAGCAGCCAGTCAGCATGGAGCAGCCAGAGCAGTCTGCCAGCATGGAGCAGCCAGAGCTGCCAGTCAGCATGGAGCAGCCAGAGCAGCCAGTCTGTGTCGACCAGTCTCTTCCAGATCTGCCAGTCGTCCAGACTCTTCCAGATCTGCCCGTCGTCCAGACTCGTCCAGATCTGCCCGTCGTCCAGACTCGTCCAGATCTGCCCGTCGTCCAGACTCTTCCAGATCTGCCAGTCGACCAGACTCTTCCAGATCTGCCAGTCGACCAGACTCTTCCAGATCTGCCAGTCGACCAGACTCTTCCAGATCTGCCAGTCGACCAGACTCTTCCAGATCTGCCAGTCGACCAGACTCTTCCAGATCTGCCAGTCGACCAGACTCTTCCAGATCTGCCAGTCGTCCAGACTCTTCCAGATCTGCCAGTCGTCCAGACTCTCCCAGATCTGCCAGTCGTCCAGACTCTCCCAGATCTGCCAGTCGTCCAGACTCTCCCAGATCCGCCAGTCGTCCAGACTCTCCCAGATCCGCCAGTCGACCAGATTCTCCCAGATCCGCCAGTCGACCAGATTCTCCCAGATCCGCCAGTCGACCAGATTCTCCCAGATCCGCCAGTCGACCAGATTCTCCCAGATCCGCCAGTCGACCAGATTCTCCCAGATCCGCCAGTCGACCAGATTCTCCCAGATCCGCCAGTCGACCAGGATCTGCTGAAACCGCCAGCCAGCCAGGTTCTGGTAGTTTCTACTACCTGCCTGGGCTTCCTCTCAGTGCTGAGCTTCTTCTCAGTGCTGAGCTTCCTCTCAGTGCTGAGCTACCCATCTGTCCCGAGTTACCTCTGTCCCGAGCTGTCCCTCTGTCCCATGTTATCATTGTGGTGGGTAACCTATTTAGGGACGTTTAGGAGGGGGATTAAAACTGTCATGGAGTGGGGTCCACGTCCAGCGCCAGAGCCGCCACCGCGGACAGATGCCCACCCAGACCCTCCCCTATAGGTTCAGGTTTTGCGGCCGGAGTCCGCACCTTGGGGGGGGGGTACTGTCACGCCCTGACCATAGTTTACTTTGTATTTTCTATGTTTTGATTGGTCAGGGTGTGATCTGAGTGGGCATTCTATGTTTCATGTCTTGTTTGTCTATTTCTATGTTCAGCCTGATATGGTTCTCAGTCAGAGGCAGGTGTTCGTCATTGTCTCTGATTGGGAACCATATTTAGGTAGCCTGGGGTTCACTGTGTGTTTGTGGGTGATTGTTCCTGTCTATGTGTTTTCACCAGATAGGGCTGTTTAGGTTTTCGTTACGTTCATCACGTTCTTTATTTTGTAGTGTTTGTACTGATTCGTGTTTTTACGTTTGTTCATTAAAACATGGATCGCAATCTACACGCTGCATTTTGGTACGACTCTCCTTCACATATAGAAAACCGTTACACTGACATGTTGTCCACCCAATCAAAATATCAGATAATTAATCTAGTGCTGAAAGCATAAGCTACAGCTAGTTAGCACTGCAGTGTATAAAATGTGGTGAGCATTTGACTCAAAGAGAGAGAAAGACAATAGTTGAACAGTTTTTAACAAATTAATTTCTTCCAAAATGAAGGAGATGTGAAACAGAGAAATAGAGAGATTATAATTTTTTCCGTTTCACTTACCTTAGCTAGCAAATGCAGCTAGCTAGTTTAGCCTACTGAAACACCCTGTTACTGTCCGTCGCCTCAAATGTGTCTCTCAACCTGTGTGCGCCTACATTTTAAACTTTTATTCATAGTTGGTTGAGGTTGTAGCAACCTTGTTACGGTGCGTGAATGAGGACCCAAAAGCGAATTAACGTAAACAGAGCTTCTTTAATGACAAAACATAGGTAGGCTCAGATGGACCGGCAGATTCCGACAGGACAGGACAAGGTTGCAGCAAACATGACGATAGTCTGGTTCAGGCATGAATAACACAAACAAGAATCCGACAAAGACAGGAGCAGGAACAGAGAGAGATATAGAGACTTAATCAGAGGGAAAAAGGGAACAGGTGGGAAAAGGGGTGAACGAGGTAGTTAGAGAAGACAAGGAACAGCTGGGGGAAAGAGGGGAAGAAAAGGTAACCTAATACGACCAGCAGAGGGAGACAGGGTGAAGAGTAAGAACAGGAACAGGACACAACATGACAATACATGACAGTACCCCCCCACTCACCGAGCGCCTCCTGGCGCACTCGAGGAGGAAACCTGGCGGCAACGGAGGAAATCCTCGATCAGCGCACGGTCCAGCACGTCCCGAGAGGGAACCCAACTCCTCTCCTCAGGACCGTACCCCTCCCAATCTACTAGGTACTGATGACCACGGCCCCGAGGACGCATGTCCAAAATCCTACGGACCCTGTAGATGGGTGCGCCCTCGACAAGGATGGGGGGGGGGGGGGGAAGACGAGCGGGGGCGCGAAGAACGGGCTTGATACAGGAGACATGGAAGACCGGGTGGACGCGACGAAGATATCGCGGAAGAAGAAGTCGAACTGCGACAGGATTAATGATCTGAGAAATACGGAACGGACCAATGAACCGCGGGGTCAACTTGCGAGAAGCGGTCTTAAGGGGAAGGTTCTGAGTGGAGAGCCAAACTCTCTGACCGCGACAATATCTAGGACTCTTAGTTCTACGCTTATTAGCAGCTCTCACAGTCTGCGCCCTATAACGGCAAAGTGCAGACCTGACCCTCTTCCAGGTGCGCTCGCAACGTTGGACAAAAGCCTGAGCGGAGGGGACGCTGGACTCGGCGAACTGAGATGAGAACAGCGGAGGCTGGTACCCGAGGCTACTCTGAAAAGGAGATAGCCCGGTCGCAGACGAAGGAAGCGAGTTGTGGGCGTATTCTGCCCAGGGGAGCTGTTCTGACCAAGACGCAGGGTTGCGAAAAGAAAGACTGCGTAAGATGCGACCAATAGTCTGATTGGCCCGTTCTGCTTGACCGTTAGACTGGGGGTGAAAGCCGGAAGAGAGACTGACGGAAGCCCCAATCAAACGGCAAAACTCCCTCCAAAATTGAGACGTGAATTGCGGACCTCTGTCCGAAACGACGTCTGACGGAAGGCCATGAATTCTGAAAACATTCTCGATGATGATTTGTGCCGTCTCTTTAGCAGAAGGAAGCTTAGCAAGGGGAATAAAATGAGCCGCCTTAGAGAACCTGTCGACAACCGTAAGAATAACAGTCTTCCCCGCTGACGAAGGCAGTCCGGTGACAAAATCTAAGGCGATGTGAGACCACGGTCGAGAGGGAATGGGAAGCGGCCTGAGACGGCCGGCAGGAGGGGAGTTACCGGACTTAGTCTGCGCGCAGACCGAACAAGCAGCCACGAAGCGACGCGTGTCATGCTCCCGGGTGGGCCACCAAAAACGCTGGCGAATGGAAGCAAGCGTACCCCGAACGCCAGGGTGGCTGGCTAACTTGGCAGAGTGAGCCCACTGAAGAACGGCCAGACGAGTAGGAACGGGAACGAAAAGAAGGTTCCTAGGACAAGCGCGCGGCGACGGAGTTTGAGTGAGTGCTTGCTTTACCTGCCTCTCAATTCCCCAGACAGTCAACCCGACAACACGCCCCCCAGCGCGCCTGACGCGCATTAAGTCGTTTGGCAGAACGGATGTACTCAAGGTTCCTATGGTCAGTCCAAACGACAAAAGGAACGGTCGCCCCCTCCAACCACTGTCGCCATTCGCCTAGGGCTAAGCGGATGGCGAGCAGTTCGCGGTTTCCCACATCATAGTTACGTTCCGACGGCGACAGGCGATGAGAAAAATACGCGCAAGGGTGGACCTTGTCGTCAGAGAGGGAGCGCTGAGAAAGAATGGCTCCCACGCCCACCTCTGACGCGTCAACCTCGACAACGAACTGTCTAGTGACGTCAGGTGTAACAAGGATAGGTGCGGATGTAAAACGATTCTTGAGGAGATCAAAAGCTCCCTGGGCGGAAACGGACCACTTAAAGCACGTCTTGACAGAAGTAAGGGCTGTGAGAGGAGCTGCCACCTGACCGAAATTACGGATGAAACGACGATAGAAGTTCGCGAAGCCGAGAAAGCGCTGCAGCTCGACGCGTGACTTAGGGACGGGCCAATCAATGACAGCTTGGACCTTAGCGGGATCCATCTTAATGCCTTCAGCGGAAATAACAGAACCGAGAAATGTGACGGAGGAGGCATGAAAAGAGCACTTCTCAGCCTTCACAAAAAGACAATTCTCTAAAAGGCGCTGGAGGACACGTCGAACGTGCTGAACATGAATCTGGAGTGACGGTGAAAAAATCAGGATATCGTCAAGGTAAACGAAAACAAAGATGTTCAGCATGTCTCTCAGGACATCATTGACTAATGCCTGAAAGACAGCTGGAGCGTTAGCGAGGCCGAAAGGAAGAACCCGGTATTCAAAGTGCCCTAACGGAGTGTTAAACGCCGTCTTCCACTCGTCCCCCTCCCTGATGCGCACGAGATGGTAAGCGTTACGAAGGTCCAACTTTGTGAAAAACCTGGCTCCCTGCAGGATCTCGAAGGCTGAAGGCATAAGAGGAAGCGGATAACGATTCTTCACTGTTATGTCATTCAGCCCTCGATAATCTATGCAGGGGCGCAGGGACCCGTCCTTCTTCTTAACAAAAAAAAACCCCGCTCCGGCGGGAGAGGAGGAGGGGACTATGGTACCGGCGGCAAGAGCTACAGACAAATAATCTTCGAGAGCCTTACGTTCGGGAGCCGACAGAGAGTATAGTCTACCCCGGGGGGGAGTGGTTCCCGGAAGGAGATCAATACTACAATCATACGACCGGTGTGGAGGAAGAGAGGTGGCCCTGGACCGACTGAACACCGTGCGCAGATCGTGATATTCCTCCGGCACCCCTGTCAAATCACCAGGCTCCTCCTGTGAAGAAGAGACAGAGGAAACAGGAGGGATAGCAGACATTAAACATTTCACATGACAAGAGACGTTCCAGGAGAGGATAGAATTACTAGACCAATTAATGGAAGGATTATGACAAACTAGCCAGGGATGGCCCAAAACAACAGGTGTAAAAGGTGAACGAAAAATTAAAAAAGAAATGGTTTCGCTATGATTACCAGAAACAGTGAGGGTTAAAGGTAGCGTCTCACGCTGAATCCTGGGGAGAGGACTACCATCCAGGGCGAACAAGGCCGTGGACTCCCTTAACTGTCTGAGAGGAATGTCATGTTCCCGAGCCCAGGTCTCGTCCATAAAACAGCCCTCCGCCCCAGAGTCTATTAAGGCACTGCAGGAAGCTGACGAACCGGTCCAGCGTAGATGGACCGACAAGGTAGTGCAGGATCTTGAAGGAGAGACAGGAGTAGTAGCGCTCACCAGTAGCCCTCCGCTTACTGATGAGCTCTGGCTTTTACTGGACATGAAGTGACAAAATGACCAGCAGAACCGCAATAGAGACAGAGGCGGTTGGTGATTCTCCGTTCCCTCTCCTTAGTCGAGATGCGGATACCTCCCAGCTGCATAGGCTCAGCACCCGAGCCGGCAGAGGAAGATGGTAGTGATGCGGAGAGGGGGGCAACGGAGAACGCGAGCTCCTTTCCACGAGCTCGGTGACGAAGATCAACCCGTCGCTCAATGCGAATAGCGAGTTCAATCAAGGAATCCACGCTGGAAGGAACCTCCCGGGAGAGAATCTCATCCTTTACCTCTGCGCGGAGACCCTCCAGAAAACGAGCGAGCAAAGCCGGCTCGTTCCAGCCACTGGAGGCAGCAAGAGTGCGAAACTCAATAGAGTAGTCTGTTATGGATCGATTACCTTGACATAGGGAAGACAGGGCCCTGGAAGCCTCCTCCCCAAAAACAGATCGATCAAAAACCCGTATCATCTCCTCCTTAAAGTCCTGATACTGGTTAGTACACTCAGCCCTTGCCTCCCAGATTGCCGTGCCCCACTCACGAGCCCGTCCAGTAAGGAGAGATATGACGTAGGCGACACGAGCAGTGCTCCTGGAGTAAGTGTTGGGCTGGAGAGAAAACACAATATCACACTGGGTGAGGAACGAGCGGCATTCAGTGGGCTCCCCAGAGTAACACGGCGGGTTATTGATTCTGGGCTCCGGAGATTCGAAAGCCCTGGAAGTGGCCGGTGGATCGAGGCGGAGATGGTGAACCTGTTCTGTGAGGTTGGAGACTTGGGTGGCCAGGGTCTCAACGGCATGTCGAGCAGCAGACAATTCCTGCTCGTGTCTGCCTAGCATCGCTCCCTGGATCTCGACGGCTGAGTGGAGAGGATCCGAAGTCGCTGGGTCCATTCTTGGTCGGATTCTTCTGTTACGGTGCGTGAATGAGGACCCAAAAGCGAATTAACGTAAACAGAGCTTCTTTAATGACAAAACATAGGTAGGCTCAGATGGACCGGCAGATTCCGACAGGACAGGACAAGGTTGCAGCAAACATGACGATAGTCTGGTTCAGGCATGAATAACACAAACAAGAATCCGACAAAGACAGGAGCAGGAACAGAGAGAGATATAGAGACTTAATCAGAGGGAAAAAGGGAACAGGTGGGAAAAGGGGTGAACGAGGTAGTTAGAGAAGACAAGGAACAGCTGGGGGAAAGAGGGGAAGAAAAGGTAACCTAATACGACCAGCAGAGGGAGACAGGGTGAAGAGTAAGAACAGGAACAGGACACAACATGACAATACATGACAAACCTCATGATGGGTACATGGAAAATGTGAGTATCATGTAGTAGCCTAAACCAATTGCTGTTACATTGAACTGAGTGAATGGAATATGAATAAGAGTCATCCAATATGCCATAATAGAAATAAGGCCATGGTCATGAAAAAAAGAATCATCCTTCCTCATTTTAAACAGCACTGACCACCACTGCCCTTGACTTATTCCACATTTTGGTGTGTTACACCCTGAGTTCAAAATGGATTAAATGGATTATTTTTCTCACCCATCTACACACAGTAACCCATAATGACAAAGTGAAAACATGTTTTTAGACATGTTTGCACATTTATTGAACATGAAATACAGAAATATCTCATTTATATGAGTATTCACACCCCTTTGCTATGACTCTTCATATTGAGCTCAGGTGCATCCAAGTTGCTTTGATCATCCTTGAGATGTCACTAAAACTTGACTGGAGTCCACCTGTGGTAAATTCAATTGTTTTGACATGATTTAGAAAGAGACACACCTGTCTATATAAGGTCCCACAGTTGACAGTGCCTGTCAGAGCAGAAACTATTCCATGAAGTTCAAGGAACTGTCTGTAGATCTCCGAGATAGAATTGTGATGAAGCATACAGTACCAGTCAAATGATTGGACACCTACTCATTCAAGGGTTTTTCTTTAGTTTTACTATTTTCTACATTGTAGAATAATAGTGAAGACATTAAAACTATGGGAAAAAAACACTGTATATCTGGGAAAGGGTATAAAACCATTTCTAGAGTGTTGAAAAGTTTCCAAGAGCACAGTGGTCTCCTTCATTGGGAAATTGAAAAAATATGGATCTACCCAGGACTCTGCCTAGAGATTGCTGTCTGACCAAACTGAGTAACCCGGGCAAGAAGTACCTTGGTCAGGGAGTTGACCAAGAACCCAATGAACACTGTAACAATGGCTGAGAACCTGTCAGATGGACAACAGTCTCTACAGCACTTCACCAATCTTAGTTTTATGGGAGAGTGGCTAGACAGAAGCCACGCCTGAGAAAAAGCCACATGCCTGTTTGGCCCTGTCTGGGGGTATCGTCAGACAGGGCCACAGGGTCTCCCGACTCCTCCTGTCTCAGCCTCCAGTATTTATGCTGCAATAGTTTGTGTCGGGGGCTAGATTCAGTCTGTTATATCTGGAGTATTTCTCCCGTCTTATCCAGTGTCCTGTGTGAATTTAAGTATGCTCCCTCTAATTATCTCTCTCTCTTTTTCTCTCTCTCTTTCTCTTCTCCTCTCTCTCTCTTCTCTCGGAGGACATGAGCCCTAGGACCATGCCTCAGGACAACCTGGCCTGATGACTCCTTGCTGTCCCCAATCCACCTGGTCATGCTGTTGCTCCAGTTTCAACTGTTCTGCCTGCGGCAATGGAACCATGACCTGTTCACTATACATGCTACCTTGTCCTGGACCTGCTGTTTTGGCCTCTCTCTCTACCGCTGTCTCTAACTCTGAATGATCGGCTATAAAAAGCCTGAGGTGCTGACCTGTTGCACCCTCTACAACCACAGTGATTATTATTATCTGACCCTGCTGGTCATCTATGAACGTTTGAACATCTTGGACATGTTATAATGTTATAATCTCCACCCGGCACAGCCAGAAGAGGACTGGCCACCCCTCATAGCCTGGTTCCTCTCTAGGTTTCTTCCTCGGTTCTGGCCTTTCTAGTGAGTTTTTCCTAGCCACCGTGCTTCTACATCTGCATTGCTTGCAGTTCGGGGTTTTAGGATGGGTTTCAGTTACAGCACTTTGTGACATCGGCTGATGTAAAAAGGGCTTTATAAATACATTTGATTGATTGATTGATTGATTGATTGATTGATTGGCAGCACACCTGGAGTTTGCAAAAAGGCAAGTGAAAGACTGAGAGCATAAGGCAAAAGATTCTGTGGTCTGATGAGACAAAAAATGTAAAATTGGCATGAATGCAAAGTGCTATGTCTGGAGAAAACCATGCACAGCTCATCATCCATCAAACACCATCCCTACCGTGAAGCATGTTGGTGGCAGCATCATGCCATGGGGATGCTTTTCAGCGGCAGGGACTGGGAGACTGGTAAGGATAGAGGGAACAATGAATGGAGCCAAATACAGGAAAATCCTTGACAAGAACCTGCTTCAGAATGCAAACGACCTTACACTGGGGCAAATATTTACCTTCTAACAGGACAATGACCTCAAGCATACAGCCAAGCAACACTGGATGGCTTCAGAACAATTATGTGAAAGTCCTTGTGTGGCTTAGCCAAAGCCCAGACTTGAATCCCATTGGAAATCTGTGGAAAGACTTGAAGATTGCTGTTCACCGCTGCGCCCCATCTAACTTAACAGAGTTTGAGAAAATCTTCAAGGAAGAATGAGAGAAAATCCCCAAATCCAGATGTGCAAAGCTGATACAGACATACCCAAATACGACTAAATACTGTCATAATCACAGCCAAAAGTGTTTCTACAAAGTATTGAATACTTACAGAAATGTGATATTTCAGTATTTAATTTTCAATACATTTGCAAACATTTCTAAAAAAATGTATTCCCTTTGTCATTCTGGGGTACTGTGTGTAGATTGCTGAGATTTTGTTTTTATCCATTTGGAATTCAGGCTGTAACACAACAAATGTGGAATAAGTCAAGGGGTGTGATTACTTTCTGAAGGCACTGCATGTGTGTGATCTTTCATTGGAGTGTTTGTGTGTGTGTAATTTTGTATTACAGCGAGTGTGTGTGCCTGTGTGTGAGTGAAACACCCACAGCCATGCTCTGGAGATGAGAATGCGCATGTTGGAATTACCACGCCTCCAAACAGCTTGTGGGCATTCAGTTAAACTATGAATTTTATGTATTTTTTATGTATTTTTTACTTAAACAGTCATCTCTCTTCCCCTTCGTCTCTCCATCTCCTCCCTCTTCCTCCTTGTCTACCACCTCTATTCCCCTCTCTCTTCAGCCCCCCCTTCTCCATTTCTCTCCCTCAACTCAAAAAGAGGGTGTATCAGTATTGTTGGTAGATATAGACAGAGTGGGTTTTATCGCCAAAGCTGCTTGTTAATTAAAATCAGACAGGCGTTAGCACAATCACTTTAGCTCATTCATATTCTCCATAAGGGCAGAAAGTAGGCCAGGCTTTGTGTTCCAGTCACTTTTATGCCATCCTTGCACTAGAATGACTTAAATCTGAGTCCAGGAGAGAGGAGAAGAGAGGAGAGACAAATAATTGCCAATGTATCACAGATGTCATCAGACCATGCTAGAAAGGACATGAGTCCTTATCCTTAACGTTACCTGCACTCCTACATGAAGTTCAAATAGTGTGTTGTGTATCAGCTGCGGTTGAATGAGTACAAGGGATATAAAAAATGGTCACAGGTTCTGATGGAACAGATTGCACATTGTGGTCGCGCAAGCTCGAAGGTGGTACATTAAACTCCGCATGAGGTGTTATCAAGTGAGGAGGCGCCGACAGAGATGGCCACCTCGCTTCGCGTTCCTAGGAAACTATGCAGTTTTTTGTTTTTTTACGTGTTATTTCTTACATTAGTACCCCAGGTCATCTTAGGTTTCATTACATACAGTCGAGAAGAACTACTGAATATAAGATCAGCGTCAACTCACCATCAGTACGACCAAGAATATGTTTTTCGCGACGCGGATCCTGTGTTCTGCCTTACAAACAGGACAACAGAGTGGATCCCATGTAGCGACCCAAAAAAACGACTCCGAAAAAGAGGGAAACGAGGCGGTCTTCTGGTCAGACTCCGGAGACGGGCACACCGTGCACCACTCCCTAGCATTCTTCTTGCCAATGTCCAGTCTCTTGACAACGAGGTTGATGAAATCCAAGCAAGGGTAGCATTCCAGAGGGACATCAGAGACTGTAAAGTTCTTTGCTTCACGGAAACATGGCTCACTGGAGAGACGCTATCCGAGGCGGTGCAGCCAACGGGTTTTCCGACAGAAACAAACATCTTTCTGGTAAGAAAGGCTAACGTGACATGGCTAACGTGACATGGTGTGATGAAAGAAACATACAGGAACTCAAATCCTTCTGTTCACCTGATTTAGAATACCTCACAATCAAATGTAGACCGCATTATCTACCAAGATAATTCTCTTTGATTATAATCACAGCCGTATATATCCCCCCCAAGCAGACACATCGATGGCTCTGAACAAACTTTATTTAACTCTTTGCAAACTGGAAACCATTTATCCGGAGGCTGCATTCATTGTAGCTGGGGATTTTAACAAGGCTAATCTGAAAACAAGACTCCCTAAATTTTATCAGCATATCGATTGTGCAACCAGGGGTGGAAAGACCTTGGATCATTGTTACTCTAACTTCCGCAACGCATATAAGGCCCTGCCCCGCCCCCCTTTCGGAAAAGCTGACCACGACTCCATTTTGTTGATCCCTGCCTACAGACAGAAACTAAAACAAGAGGCTCCCACGCTGAGGTCTGTCCAACGCTGGTCCGACCAAGCTGACTCCACACTCCAAGACTGCTTCCATCACGTGGACTGGGATATGTTTCGTATTGCGTCAGATAACAATATTGACGAATACGCTGATTCGGTGTGCGAGTTCATTAGAACGTGCGTTGAAGATGTCGTTCCCATAGCAACGATTAAAACATTCCCTAACCAGAAACCGTGGATTGATGGCAGCATTCGCGTGAAACTGAAAGCGCGAACCACTGCTTTTAATCAGGGCAAGGTGTCTGGTAACATGACCGAATACAAACAGTGCAGCTATTCCCTCCGCAAGGCTATCAAACAAGCTAAGCGTCAGTACAGAGACAAAGTAGAATCTCAATTCAACGGCTCAGACACAAGAGGCATGTGGCAGGGTCTACAGTCAATCACGGACTACAGGAAGAAATCCAGCCCAGTCACGGACCAGGATGTCTTGCTCCCAGGCAGACTAAATAACTTTTTTGCCCGCTTTGAGGACAATACAGTGCCACTGACACGGCCTGAAACGAAAACATGCGGTCTCTCCTTCACTGCAGCCGAGGTGAGTAAGACATTTAAATGTGTTAACCCTCGCAAGGCTGCAGGCCCAGACGGCATCCCCAGCCACGCCCTCAGAGCATGCGCAAACCAGCTGGCTGGTGTGTTTACGGACATATTCAATCAATCCCTATACCAGTCTGCTGTTCCCACATGCTTCAAGAGGGCCACCATTGTTCCTGTTCCCAAGAAAGCTAAGGTAACTGAGCTAAACGACTACCGCCCCGTAGCACTCACTTCCGTCATCATGAAGTGCTTTGAGAGACTAGTCAAGGACCATATCACCTCCACCCTACCTGACACCCTAGACCCACTCCAATTTGCTTACCGCCCAAATAGGTCCACAGACGATGCAATCTCAACCACACTGCACACTGCCCTAACCCATCTGGACAAGAGGAATACCTATGTGAGAATGCTGTTCATTGACTACAGCTCGGCATTCAACACCATAGTACCCTCCAAGCTCGTCATCAAGCTCGAGACCCTGGGTCTCGACCCCGTCCTGTGCAACTTGGTACTGGACTTCCTGACGGGCCGCCCCCAGGTGGTGAGGGTAGGCAACAACATCTCCTCCCTGCTGATCCTCAACACTGGGGCCCCACAAGGGTGCGTTCTGAGCCCTCTCCTGTACTCCCTGTTCACCCACGACTGCGTGGCCACGCACGCCTCCAATTCAATCATCGAGTTTGCGGACGACACAACAGTGGTAGGCTTGATTACCAACAACGACGAGACGGCCTACAGGGAGGAGGTGAGGGCCCTCGGAGTGTGGTGTCAGGAAAATAACCTCACACTCAACGTCAACAAAACTAAGGAGATGATTGTGGATTTCAGGAAACAGCAGAGGGAACAGCCCCCTATCCACATCGATGGAACAGTAGTGGAGAGGGTAGCAAGTTTTAAGTTCCTCGGCATACACATCACAGACAAACTGAATTGGTCCACTCACACAGACAGCATTGTGAAGAAGGCGCAGCAGCGCCTCTTCAACCTCAGGAGGCTGAAGAAATTTGGCTTGTCACCAAAAGCACTCACAAACTTCTACAGATGCACAATCGAGAGCATCCTGGCGGGCTGTATCACCGCCTGGTACGGCAACTTCTCCGCCCTCAACCGTAAGGCTCTCCAGAGGGTAGTGAGGTCTGCACAACGCATCACCGGGGGCAAACTACCTGCCCTCCAGGACACATACACCACCCGATGTCACAGGAAGGCCATAAAGATCATCAAGGACATCAACCACCCGAGCCACTGCCTGTTCACCCCGCTATCATCCAGAAGGCGAGGTCAGTACAGGTGCATCAAAGCTGGGACCGAGAGACTGAAAAACAGCTTCTATCTCAAGGCCATCAGACTGTTAAACAGCCACCACTAACATTGAGTGGCTGCTGCCAACACACTGACACTGACTCAACTCCAGCCACTTTAATAATGGGAATTGATATGAAATGATGTAAATATATCACTAGCCACTTTAAACAATGCTACCTTATATAATGTTACTTACCCTACATTATTCATCTCACATGCATACGTATATACTGTACTCTATATCATCGACTGTATCCTTATGTAATACATGTATCACTAGCCACTTTAACTATGCCACTTTGTTTACATACTCATCTCATATGTATATACTGTACTCGATACCATCTACTGTATCTTGCCTATGCTGCTCTGTACCATCACTCATTCATATATCCTTATGTACATATTCTTTATCCCCTTACACTGTGTATAAGACAGTAGTTTTGGAATTGTTAGTTAGATTACTTGTTGGTTATTACTGCATTGTCGGAACTAGAAGCACCAGCATTTCGCTACACTCGCATTAACATCTGCTAACCATGTGTATGTGACAAATAAAATTTGATTTGATTTGATTTGATTTGATTTATCATCTTCCTTGAGTCTGTCACACAAGCTCATTTCCATAATCCCCTGTCTCCTTTTCCAAATGAACACAGTACACACATACACAAACACACACACACACACAAACACACACACATGCACTGTTAATAGCCCACTTGAGGATACGGACACTCCTATTAGAATAATGTAGCCTAACACACATTAACCCCTGCGGTGCTTGACAGACCTAGAGGTGAGAGCCTTCTCTTATCCCATATGTTACTGTATCAAACAGAGACTAAACACAAATTAACCACACACAACTTATCCCAGAGCACAGCCCAGATACGACTCCTCTGCCCAGTTAAGTGTGGCTCTCACATTCTTCAGTCCAACTGTGGTCATGAGGTTGAAGAAAACAGTTCCCTATTAGGTCTAGGCTATAATTACCCTTGTACACACAGATCATCTTTCAACACATGGCCAATCTGAGATGGTATGAGTTCCATTCAGTGGGTCCCTCTCGTCCACTCATTGCAGTCATTGCATAAAGCTGAGTCCCTGAACCACCTGGAAATGAAAATGTGTAATACATTGCATGTAGGTCCTCGAAAAGTGAAATAGAAAGGCCTATCCAAAATGTGTTGGCTGCTGCAGGCCTGTTTGATTACATATTGAGATACTGGGTTGGTACTTAGTGTGCCACAGCCTTGTGGAATAGGCATGTACTGGCCTATCCCTTACCATTAAGGCTTACTGCCCATTGGGCACACACTGGTTGAATCAACATTGTTTCCATGTCGTTTCAATGAAATTACATTGAACCAACGTGGAAAATATGTTGAATTGACATCTGTGCCCAGTGGGTGGTCTATCCTGTTTGTCTCAACCCTGGCAGTCCAGTGTCTGAAAGCACACGCATGATATCAGTTTCTTGGCACCCATGCTCTTTGTTGTCTGTTCTACGGGATATTAATACAGGCTGTTTTTCTATAAGAGACTTGTTCACGATATATAGATAACCACTCGCCTCTGTTGGTTAAACAGTAGCAGTTGCTATCAACAGGGGTTTGGATCTACAATATAACTCCCGCTGTATGCACCCATTCACTGCCGTTTAGAGAGGAAAAACACTCTCTGATGGCTTTTGTCTAGTAAGGACTAACTAAATTGGGAGAATGGCGCACAGCAGGGTACACATTTTGATGCATTTAGACACACCTCATTAACAGTTTAAAATGCAGCCTACACCTGCCTCACGCATTCCGCTCCTCACAGGGGAGAACAGGGACCCTGCGGTGTTGTAACTAGGCCTTGACGCACGAGGACAATGACATCCTGTCTCAGAGGCTTTTAGATTCAGGCCAAGAGAGAGAGACGCCTGTATAAAGTAGTTATCAAGCCATTGATCTGTGATTGGATATTTGAATGACTATGAAGTTGAGTAGTGAAAATTCATTATGGCTATTTCTGGAGGGGCCATAGGCCCGGGATTCTGCCAATACAGCAGCTATTCTTCCTGGGGTCCATCGAAATTAAGGCAGTATTACAATTTTAAAAACATTCAAATACATTCACAACACATTAAGTGTGTGCCCTCAGGCCACTACTCTACTGCCACATAGAGTGCCTTGCAAAAGTATTCGCCCCCTTGGTGTTTTTCCTATTTTGTTGCATTACAACCTGTAGTTTAAATAGATTTTTATTTGAAGTACATGAAATGGACATACAGAAAATAGTCAAATTTGGTGAAGTGAAATGAAAAAAATTATTTGTTTCAATTTTTTTTTTTTTTAAATAACATTGAAAAGTGGTGCGTGCATCTGTACTCAGCCCCTTTGCTATGAAGCCCCTAAATAAGATCTGGTGCAACCAATTACCTTCAGAAGTCACATAATTAGTTAAATAAAGTCCACCTGTGTACAATCTAAGTGTCATATAATCTGTCACATGATCTCAGTATATATACACACCTGTTCTGAAAGGCCCCAGAGTCTGCAACATCACTAAGCAAGGGGCGCCACCAAGCAAGCAGCACTATGAAGACCAAGGAGCTCTCCAAACAGGTCAGGGACAAGGTTTTGGAGTACAGATCAGGGTTGGGCTATAAAAAAATATCCAAAACTTTGAACATCCCATGGAGCACCATTAAATCCATTATTAAAAAATGGAAAGAATATAGCAACAAAGCAAACCTGCCAAGAGAGGGCCATCCACCAAAACTCACGGACCAGGCAAGGAGGGCATTAATCAGAGAGGCAACAAAGAGAGCAAAGATAACCCTGAAGGACCTGCAAAGCTCCACAGCGGAGGTTGGAGTGTCTGTCCATAGGACCACTTTAAGCCGGACACTCTACAGAGCTGGGCTTTACAGAAGAGTGGCCAGAAAAAAAGCCATTTCTTAAAGAATAAAAGAAGCAAACATGTGGGAGACTCCCCAAACATATGGAAGAAGGAACTCTATTTTAATTCCAGGTTGTAAGGCAACAAAATAGGAAAAATGCCAAGGGGGTGAAAACTTTCACGAGCCACTACAACAAAAAAATCTATGTGTACGTGTGTATAGTGCGTATGTTCTCATGTGTTTGTATGCATGTTTCTGTGCCTGTGTTTGTGTTGCTTCACAGTCCCCACTGTTCCATAAAGGTGTATTTTTATCTAATTTTACTGCTCGCATGAGGTACTTAAGGTAGAATAGAGTTCCATGTAGTCCCGGCTCTATGTAGTACTATGCGCATCCCATAGTCTGTTCTGGACTTGGGGACTGTGAAGAGACCTGTGGTGGCATGTCTTGGGTGTCTGAGCTGTGTGCCAGTAGTTCAAATGCATGGGTCTCTGAGCTGTGTGCCAGTAGTTCAAACAGACAGCTTGGTGCATTCAACATGTCAATACCTCTCACAAATATGAGTAGTAATGAAATTAATCTCTCCTTCACTTTGAGCCAGGGAAGATTGACATGCATATAACTAAGGTTAACTCTCTGTGTACATCTAAAGGCCAGCCGTGCTGCCCTGTGCTGAGCTAATTGCAATTTTCCTAAGTCCCTCTTTGTGGCACATGACCATACAACTGAACAGTAGTCCAGGTGCAACAAAACTAGGGCCTGTAGGACCTGTCTTGTTGATAGTGTTGTTAAGGCAGAGCAACGCTTTATTATGGACAGACTTCTCTCCATCTTAGCTACTGTTGTATCAATATGTTTTGACCAGGACAGTTTACAATTCAGGGTTACTCCAAACAGTTTAGTCACCTCAACTTGTTCAATTTCCACATTATTCATTACGATAAACATCGATTACAGGAATATAGGCCTACCGCTTTTCGTTGGTCTTACTTTACAATTGTGTGTATTTGACGGCTCACTTAAATAACGTATGTATGACCACCAGATTCCTATTCACAGAGTTTCCATTGGTCAACCAGGCCTGTAGAATACCTCACTGCATGGTCTCTCTTTACCACTTTCATCTGCGTCACATTCAGGACATATTTCATGCAGTAAAGAGCGCTGAAGCACAGCGAGAGCTCGTGCTCAAATGAGTTTAATTGTCCTCCTAATTGACAATTCAGTTCCGGTATATTACCGATTTTCCGGTCCTTCTTTATGGAGAGAGGGTAACCCCAGAGTTATGGGCTCTCTGATCAAATTCATTGGTAACACTTTTATATTGCACTATATAAAGTCAAATTGGTCAATGCATTGTAAAACTTGTCACAAGCATGAATTAACCACACATGTATTTAGCATCTCATAATGAATGAAAGGAAGCTTACCACTCATAGCCTAAGGCATACCATTATGATTTGACGATAAAAAGGCATCAGCCATGTCTTTAGCAATACATTTAGCTTAATATGCAGGTTTTAGGTGTTATCACATTTCATCAATGTATGGACGCCAGGAACTGATGGACTAGTTTGTTTTTCTGATTAGTTTCTGATTTCTAGATTTCTGATGTAGGTTCTATCCTGAAATGTAGGCATATGTGTATAATGGTGGGCCCAATAGCCAGGCCTAAACAGATTGAGGCTATGGACCTGAGTGAGTCTGTTGAGGTGGGTGTTTGAAGGAATGGAAAGCACCAAGATTGTTGTCCATAGGCCTACTGATAAAGCTCATAGCAGGATGGGCAATTCACCCTCCGATGACCCCAGCGGTGTGGGTATAGGCTTTAACTCCAGCCAAAACATCTGAATCTACTAATTATGGTCTTCAATCAAGGTTTGATGAGAAGCCTTGAATTAGGCTTGTTAGGCCTACTGCTTGGCTAAGGCAGAAGCCTACATCCACATGGGCCCTTAGATGGTAAGGTTCCTTCACCCCTCCTTCAGGCCTATCTGATTACCCTTGGCCCCAAAAGCACTTGTCTTGGCGTAACAAACTGCCTTTAGTCCAGTCCCAGCCTCTGCATTAGACCACAGAGACCTTGAATATAGAGCAGGCATTCTTTCTAATGAGGCAGAACCTCATGGTTCCCCTTTAATAAAACTTTCTCTGGCTCCACTTCTACAGCAACAAAGCCTGAATTTAAAAAAGTTTGCCCTGTTTTTGTTGTTGTTGCTGTGACACACAAACGGTTCAGATGAATCGAACACTGCTTCCTATTTCCCCTTGCGCTAATACTGACGCCAGTGTGTGTGTGACAGCGTTCCAGAGATGCTCATGCAGAGAAATAGGCCGCTTTGGCGGGAAGCGCGACTATCAGAACAGGGCTCCTCAGGGGAAAGCTTTGATGCCGTCTGGTTGTAGTTAATTACTCTACATTTCACTTTGTGTCTAGAACTCTGTTGAGGTAGAAGATTCCTTCCTTTTTGTATTTCTTATTATTCTTCCCAGACCCTTTTCAAAATGTTCTTATGTTTATTTACTGTGTGCAGAGCTGGGTGAGGTAACTGTGTGTGTGTGTGTGTGTGTGTGTGTGTGTGTGTGTGTGTGTGTGTGTGTGTGTGTGTGTGTGTGTGTGTCATCCTCTCTGACTCCAACCATTGAACATTCACAGGATTTCACTGTGTGAAATCTTAAAGGGTCTCCCGAGTGGCGCACTGCGTCTCAGTGCTAGAGGCGCCACTACAGACCATGGTTCGATTCCAGGCTGTATTACAGCTGGCTGTGATTGGGAGTCCCATAGGGCAGCGCACAATTGGCCCAGTGTGGTCCGGGTTAGGGTTTAGCCGGTGTAGGCCGTCATTGTAAAAAAGGATTTGTTCTAACTGACTTGCCTAGTTAAATAAAAACAAATAAAGATCCAGTCACTCCTGAGGGAAAGTGTGTGTTTTGTTTTCAAAGTATATTTTGGTAAGCACCAAGAACCCAGTTTCGCCTCATTATCGTCTCAGGGCCCTCTTGAACAAGAACAATCAAGGCCAAGAGATTAAATATTAATTAGAGAATATTGTGCTCGATGTTGTTTCAGATTTCTCATGTGAACCTTTGCCATATATATAAGGTATTTGTTTTAAATAAGCGGTTGTTTTCTCCTGCAGGAAAACGGGACCCTTTCTTTAAACTCTCCCTGGCACACGCAAAGAGAGGAGAGTGTAAATTGGCGACGCGTTGATCGTGCGCAACTGTGTGTGAATGTGTGTATGTAGCCTACGTGTCTGCTGTCCCCTCACATATGTCTGACCGATGTTGGCCCGATGTATACATGATACATCTTGAAGATGTAGAATGGAGAGTGTTGGCTAATTGGCAAGACGTTGCGGAGACGTCCGGACTGTGATCACGTCCCCCCCCCCCTCAGTCGTTGTTTGGACGATGCATGTCAAGCTGCATGCTGCTCTACAGACGACATTCATTTACAGATTCTCTTTATTTGAGGTCTGGTCTATAGGTTGTAATCCCCATGAACGATTTGAAACCCTTATCAAATAAACACATGATAAACATTACATTTTAATGGGAAGAAAGATTTTTAGCTAAATCACAACAGCAATAATGAAAAACAAATATGCTTGAAGACTTGGCTGAACCTATGTGTTTTTGTGTGCGTCTATAATGAAGAGACAAGATTTAAGTGAATTAAATTCTTTAGGCTTTATAGCGCGTTTCTGTTACAGCAACAGCCCACGTGGAAACTGCCTGCAGTTACACATGGAGTAAAACAAACATACAGTCAATAATTACAGTAGAAAAATAAGTATATATACAATGTGAGCAAATGGGGTGAGATAAGGGAGGTAAAGGCAAAAAAGGCCATGGTAGCAAAGTAAATACAAAAATATATATATATAAAAAAAAAATAAACACTGGAATGGTAGATTTGCAGTGGACCTGAAATCTAGCAGTCTGTAGTGATGCCTCTAGCACTGAGATGCAGTGCCTTAGACCGCTGCGGCACTGAACAGGGAAGGTTGCCATTTTCCAAGCTATAATATTCTAACACAACCTAAATGTAAATATGTGACCAAAAAACATGAGATCACGTTATCAACAGATAGGACATTGGGACTTGGCACAAATTCTCCTTTGTTCGTTAGTAGGCCATTCTTGAACTCAAATGTCTTTCTCTATCTCTTTCTCTCTCTCTCTCCCTCCCTCCCTCCCCTCTCTCTTTTCTCTCTCCATTATTTTTGTCCTCTCTCTCCCTCTACTCTCTCTCCATTCTCCCTCTCTCCCATCTCGGTGTAAGTGTGGGCAGGTATCAGTTTTACATACTGATCCTACTGTGGGCTGATGAGACCACCATAGAACAGCTATTAATTACAAATACATGCAGAGAGAGAGGGAGAGAGAAAGAAAGGGGGAGAGGGAGAGAGAAAGAGAGGGGGAGAGGGAGAGAGAAAGAGGGGGAGAGGGATGGGTGGGGGTTAGCGATGCGACAGAGAAAGGGGGAGTTGGGAGTGAGAGAGAAGATGGGTGGGGGTGAGATGTGAGAGCGAGAGAAAGATGAGAGATAGGAATTGTAAAGTGAGTGGTGGGAGGAAAAGAGAAAATGTCTATATCGTTGTTTACTTTAAAGACCCGTTCCACCTCAGCGGTTAATGCAGTGAGTAGCTCTCGCTTGTGACTCATCTGCTCTTTATAAAGTAGGTCAGTAGGTTTTTTGCTCAAAGTTCTAATAAGACTTAGAGAGTTCTAAAAGCCCCCAAGTTCTGAAGTTCTGGGTAGAATCACGCCCACGCTCACCTCTACAGAGCCAAAAATGGTGTAATAGATCATTCTACCCAGAACATGTCTCATGAAATGCCAGTAGTTATACATGTTGTTTTATTGGAGTAGTCCTACATGTTATATAGACCTAAGATGATCAGTGTGACTCAGTGTGGCCCTGGCCGTTAGCACTAGTCGGGATCAGCTTAGGTCTAACCTTCCCTTAATCTTTATGGGGTGAAATGCAATTCTGACTTATGGCCAGTGTGGCAACTGCATAGTGTCTGCATAGTGTTCATGAGGACAACAACAGACATAACTTCACAGGAGTGATATCCCCCTTTAACAGCTTTCTTAACTCATCCTCTCCATCTGTCCATCTGCAACCCACCCCTCCACCCAGTCTGGCAAGTGTGTGTGTGTGTGTGTGTGTGTGTGTGTGTGTGTGTGTGTGTGTGTGTGTGTGTGTGTGTGTGTGTGTGTGTGTGTGTGTGTGTGTGTGTGTGTGTGTGTGTGTGTGTGTGTGCGTGCGTGTGTGTGTGCACTTGCGTTTTGCAGGTCCCCCACAAACCTGTTCTGACAGCTTTCCCTTTGATTAATTAAACTCCTAAACTCTTTTATTTTTATTTTACAGAAATTTGAAAGAACTCCCATATTCGTCCTTCCACAATCCCCCTAAATTCTTTAGCTACAGCCTCCAACTGAAACGCTCCCTCCCTCAGTAATGTATGGACCAAGGTCCTCAGACAATAACTTTCTGCCATTCCCTTTATTCAACTAATGTGAGAATCTTTATGTGAGTGTTCCTTTGACCTCCTGCTTCTCTTTCACTGGGATGGCGGACAGGGGCAGCGAGGCGAGACACAGCGAGACAAAAGCTGAAGAGATTCAAAAGGGTTGAAAGAAACAAGGGACAGAGGAGGAGGGAGGAGACGGAGGAACCCTTTAAATCACCATTGGAAAGTCATTAGAAACCTGGCCAGGCCGGGCCGGGATGGCCGGGCCGGCTGCACAGATTGCCTGCTCCAGAACACAAAACCGGTAATGAAGTGGAAGCTAGGAGGGAGTGGCAGGAGACAGATTTCTTTGGGTTAGCTATACTGGCCCTAAAGTTCCCCTCAGTCTGTGTGGGTGTAAAAAAAGATGTATTCATGAGGTGTTAACCGTTTTGTTTGTCTGACGGCGGAATGTATTCAAAGTGTTGCAGCTATCTGCAACAGATGGCTGAGATGTGATGGATCTGAGCAGAAGTTAACTAACACATTGGTGAGAGAAAAAAGAGGGAGAGAAAATAGAACCCCGAAAAGAGAAAGAATGGTCATGTGTTGCCCATGCTATTTCCATGTTACCAATCTGGTGGTAATTCGAGTATCTGAGCTCTCCTCTCGGCTGGCTACTGGGAGAGAGTAGGAGAGAGGTGAGAGGAGCATATGATGGGAAAAATAGACGTAGTTAACACTGATAATTAATGTTTCATTCGAATAGTCTACATAATGTGATGCTATTATTCGTTTAAAAAGAAACATAGCCTACTTAAAGGATAGCTTGGTATAGCCCATATCTGTAAAATGTGATGTGATACGCTACGTAAAACTATTCAGCCAACCACGCATTGAGGATAATTAATATTTTATGAGCCAACGGTTTAAAAGCCTTCAAGGAGGTGCCTGAAACAGTCTAATTTATATTTCTTTATTCTCATTCTGTGTCCTGATTTCTCTATTCACACGACATCTGGAGCCTAAATACTGTCAATTAGAGGACCCGACTCAATACTCTTTCAAGTGCTCCTCTCTTTAACATGGTTATGTCGAGGGCTAACTGTTGAGCCTGATGGGGCATTCACACATTTATACTGTCTTTATTTAGCAATGTTCGGTAGGTATTATCCCAAATGGACCCCTTTGTGTCTCCTCTCTCCGTTAGAGGCGATAATGAGATAATTAGTTGTGAATCACGTTAGGAACTAATTAGGATGTGTGCGTGTGATGGCACGCGAGTTAAGCAAAGGTTAGCGGGAGGTTGAAGGGGCGCGAGAGGGGCGACCGCCTGCCTGCCTCAACAGCTCGAGGGTCGATTATCTTGGACATCCCTATGTACCCCTCTATCCCTAACCCTCTCCCCCCTCCTCTCCTCTTCTGCCTACTTTCCCATCAGACGGATAATGAAGCCTAAATCACCTAATTTCCATCTCAATGAGTTAAACCCAAAAAGAGACGAGGATCAGGAGACGAGGATCAGGCGACGAACTCCTCACCACAAATGCCGGGCAATCACCAGAGCAAATCGGACAATGAGAAAGAGAGAGAGAGGGAGGAGGTAGGAAGGAAAGGGAGAGTGCGGGTCTGCAAATTGAAATTGAGTGCGGGTCTGCAAAAAATATTTGTTAAGAAAATGCTAATGTGTCTCGTGAACAATAGAAGGGATTTGCGAGGCTCGCACTAATTCTGCTATTGTTGAACTCGCGTGCAGACGGGTGAGAGTGACACACCAATCACGTGAGAGAATGAGGTGTGTGTGCGAGTGTCAGAGCTGGAGTAGTGAAAGCACGCTCACACAAAAGGCAGTTTGGGTTTGCCGAAAGCCTGTCCAGTATTTTAAAGAGAATCTAAAGAGGTTTTAAGAATAAACCTCTCCTTTCTCTCTTTCTCTCTTTCTCTTACACACACACACACACACACACACACACACACACACACACACACACACACACACACACACACACACACACACACACACACACACACACACACACACACACACACACACACACACACACACACACACACACACAAACGGAGATCTCTCACACATAATCGGCAAAGTGAGACTCTACACAGTGTAATTTGCCTTTGATTGCTCTCTCTCTGTGAACACTGAGTTGTGTATTACAACATGCAGGCCAGGGCAGCCTAATACAAAATAAACAGAGCAATTCTCACCGTATAGAATAGAATAGCATTCAGTGAAAAGTCAATAGGCCTACAGCTAGAATCAGTCTACAGAATGTATTGAGTTACATTAGACGGGTTTTAAAGAGGTAGGCCTGTTAAACCTTTTTATTAAAGAATGTTTGGATTAAGGCTTCTGTTTCCACAATAGCAGGCTATACTTGATTGTTGATGGTTGCAAACACTTTGCTCAAATGTATTTTCTCACAGGCTGTTCTCTGGTACGCCTGGCGGGCCCATATAGCCAACAGATAGCACTCACAGGTGTAACCTAGTAGTTCACAGGTATCAGAATATTTGACATTCTGTGGCAGCTGGGCCTTTAGAAGATGCCAACTGATATTAGTTCCCTCTGGAAAGTGTTGCCTTAGAGTGTGTGTGTGTGTGTGTGTGTGTGTGTGTGTGTTTGTGTGTGTGTGTTTCTGTTTCTTATGGAAAGAAAGACAAAATCTCTTAAAGACCCGTCACGGGTCCCAGGCCGTTTTCTAAATCTATGCCTATTTGAATAGGAGGTGCCCCCATGTCCAGTCCGATTCATCCCCCATCTCCTGTTTAATGAAAGGAGTTGTGGCCGGTCTGGGGCAGGACGAGGTGGGGGGGGACAAAGGCTGCATGTGGCTCTGGCACATTATGCTGCAGTTAGGGGGCTATGTGAGAGCAGCGGGGGTTTGGTTCAGTACAGGCTGGCTCACGGGCACAATACACCCAGCTCTGCATAAAGGGAAGCCCTACCATGCCATTATATTGTCACTGCTAACGAGCGCTTCATACGCCTTTGATATAATCTCACTATTGAAATCCGTATAAATCTCCCCGCGTTTACAGCCAAATCCTATTTGTTACGGGTGTGTGTGTATGTGACTGTGGGGGTGAGTGAGTTTTGTCTCTTCACCTGCGCAGCTCTGTTCTGGCAGACGAGGCTGTGGAGAGGGGCGCGCAAGGCGCTGACACGCATGTCAAATGGGCCCTGGTACACCGGCTTTCATTAACAAATCCCCACTCCCGCTCATACGACATCTCGTGGGCGGATCTGAGCTGAGGCAGAATTAGAATAAAATCAATGTTTAAGTAGATAAAGTGGATATAGCCGTTACTATTGAGTCAAATCTGATCTGATAACAGTTATTGGATTACACATGGGGAAAATAATCAAAATATCTACGCAGCTCTTGATGAATAGAGTTAAATAATTATGAATGACAATAACATAGCCATGCACATTGGACAACCATAACAGAACACTGGTGCACTTGTTGGGTTCATATTCCTATATCTCATACATTTATGAAACCTTTTTTGGTGCAATTTGTTAGTGTAATATAGTATAGTATAGTATATTGCACGTTTTGATTTACAGGCCCACACTGTGGTAGCCTACCCTTTCTTCAGGATTATTGGGTGAGAGGTGCTGCTGACACACGAATGTGTCCTCTAAAAGGCTTTAGGGGCTCTTTGGGTTGTTTGGACAGGCCTATGTAATACAATTTCCATTAGGAGAAGGGATGGATAGGTTTCTGTTCAGAGCTTCCCAACCAAACATATCAATATTCTGATGATGCATCGATAGCCCAATGATCCAATACGTTTTGAGCTGTCATAGAGGAGAGAGCAATAGAAGAGGTTCTATAGCATATGTCCATAATGACGAATGTTTTTCTTTTTAGGCTACTGTAGGCTAGCTACTGTCTGTTACCCGGGTGCTTTGTCCTCTAGCTCAGGGGCACTGCGCATCTTGTCTGTTCTCCACGTGTATTTGTGCGCAGACTCATTTAACAGACCAACCAACATAAACAAGCAACGGAAACTAAACATTTTAAATCAAGCCGAACGTTTAGCCCACCTATCTGTGCCAAGTTTCTCCACACAGTCCAGGAATCTCTAAGCAGGTTTAGGGGTCTTTTAGAAGTGCCCTTTCCGTTTTCAATGCGTGGATTGGTCACAGTGAAGCTCATTTGCATGCGCCGCCCATATAAATCATCCCACTGCAGCCCTCTCGCGCTGGGAGAGCAAACCTCCGAGAGTGCAAAGCAGAGTGAGCGCGGGAGAAAGAGAGTGAGCGCGTACTAAAACTAAGGGATCATTATCGCAGCATCCTAATAGGAAAACTGGCGTGCCCAACGAGAGAGGGCGAAATTCAACTTGATAAGTGCTTTTGTTTGAATAAATAGTTGAGTTAAGTGCAGCCAGTTCAGTGTGTTTTAGTTGTGTTAAATCGGCAGAATGGGTATGAGAGGGTGGAACTGGTGGGTGCTAGTGGGCATTCCACTGGCTGTCCTGCCCACTCTCACGCAGGGAAAGACAGTGAAGTACGAGACATTTGAGGAAGACGCCCCTGCAACTGTCATTGGAAACTTGGCCAAGGACATTTCATCCAGCCCCTCCTCCGGCTCCAAGACAAATTTCAGGATGATGAAACAGTTCAACTCGTCTTTTATCCGTTTGAGGGAGAGCGACGGACAGCTGACTATCGGAGAGAGAATTGACAGAGAGAGAATCTGTAAACACACCCTTCACTGCCTCGTCGCCTTTGATGTGGTAAGCTTCTCCAAAGAGCAGTTCAAACTCATCCACGTCGAGGTAGAGGTCAAGGACATCAACGACAATTCCCCCGAGTTTCCACGGAAAGAGTCGAGTCTGGAGATCTCCGAAAACACAGCGGTGGGCACGCGGATCCCGTTAGATTTCGCTGTGGATGAAGATGTGGGGTTGAATTACATCCAGAGCTACCAGATCTCCGTTAACAGTCACTTCACCATAGACGTGCTCAGCAGAGCCGACGGGGTTAAATATGCGGAGCTCGTGCTCATGAAAGAGCTGGACCGTGAGACACAGGCTTCCTATGCGCTCGAGCTGGTTGCTATGGACGGCGGCAACCCGTCCCGCACGGGATCCACGCGCATCAACATCAAGGTGAAAGACTACAATGACAACAGCCCCTTGTTCGACAGGAGCAGTTTTACAGTGGACCTCCCTGAGGATGCACCAGTAGGGTTTCTCTTACTGGACCTGAACGCAGAAGACCCGGATGAGGGGCTGAATGGGGAGGTGGTGTATGGTTTTGGTCACCAGGTGCCATCCGAGATAAGACAACTTTTCAGAGTAGACCGCAAAACGGGAAGGCTCACCCTCGAGAGCCCCATTGACTTTGAGAGCAAGAAAACGTACGAATTCGACGTCCAGGCGGCTGACCTGGGTCTGAACCCAAGCCCCGCCATCTGTAAGATAGTGGTGCGGGTCCAGGACGTTAACGACAACGCACCAGAGATCTCCATCACCCCTATGACGTCCATCACGGCTGGAATTGCCTATATCACGGAGGCTGCATCGCGCGAGAGTTTTGTAGCGCTGGTCAGCACCTCTGACATGGACTCTGGAGCTAACGGACAGGTGCACTGTACGCTCTATGGCCACGACCACTTCAGGCTGCAGCAGGCGTACGAGGACAGCTTCATGATAGTGAGTACGAGCCCGTTGGACCGGGAGAAGATCCCTGAGTATAATCTAACAGTGGTGGCAGAGGACTTGGGCTCCCCACCGTTCAGAACCATCACCCAGTACACCATCCGGTTGATGGACGAGAATGACAATGCTCCTGTGTTCAGTAAATCGGCGTATGAAGTGGCTGTGGTGGAGAATAACACCCCGGGGGCCTACATCACCACGGTGGTCGCCAGGGACATGGACTTGGGACACAACGGGAAGGTGATCTACAAGCTCGCTGACACCTACATCATGGGCTCCCCGGTATCTACGTTTGTCTCACTGGACCCCGCGAGCGGCTCCATTTACGCACTCAGGAGCTTCAACTATGAAGTCATGAAACAGCTGGAACTCTGCATCACAGCCAGCGACGGTGGGTCCCCGCCCCTCACCGGAACCGCAAGCATTCATGTCAGGATAGTGGACCAGAATGACAACGCACCTGTCATCAACCAGCCCGCACTAAATAATGGGTCCTCTGAGATTCTGCTGCCCCGGGACGCACCCTCAGGCTACGTCATCACCCGGGTGGAGGCGCGAGATGCTGATGAGGGCGTGAATGCAGAGCTGTCCTACAGACTGGCATCTGGAGAGGGTTCCATGTTCTCCGTTAACAAGGCCACCGGAGAGGTCTACCTCAACCGCGAGCTCAGCCACGACGTGGACGAGACCCTGCGCATGACCGTCACGGTGAGTGACAATGGGAGACCTGCGCTCACCGCCACCGCTACGCTTCATTTCCTCATCATTGTGGGCGCCCCGCCGAATGACAGGACGGTGTACTGGGCAGGCAGCGGGGAGGCGGGGGAGCACGCACAGTGGGACCTGTCAGTGGTGATCATTGTCGTTCTGGCGGGGAGCTGCACGCTCCTGCTGTTAGCAATCATCCTCATCGCCACCACCTGCAACCGGCGGAAACGGGACAAGACTGGAGATGACACAGACTCGTATGGGGAGAAGGAGATCCTGGAAAGGGGCAAGAACATCAGCGACAATCCACTGCTGCCGCTCCATGGAACCGTGGGAGGGTTTGAAGCTCACACCTTCTCTAGCCAGCCCGGGTTTACTGGGGGACACACTGGCAGCAGCGACCTGTGCTCCACCTCTGAGGATGGGAGAGAGGCACCATGCGTCTACGAACCGGACAGCAAACCCAAGGTGAGATGCTGTTTTTAATCTAGGCCTACTACCACCATTTGTCTGTCTCTCTCTCTCTCTCCCTCTTTGTCTCTCTCTCTCTTTGTCTCTCTCTCTCTTTGTCTCTCTCTCTCTTTGTATCTCTCTCTCTCTGTCTTTGTCTCTCTCTCTCTCTCTCTCTCTGTCTCTCTCTCTCTCTTTCTCTCTGTCTCTCTCTCTCTCCCTCTCCCTCTCTCTCTCTCTTTGTCTCTCTCTCTGTGCTCTCAGCCACATACAGTGCTATTGTATTGTGTTGCTGTCCAAGGTGCTGAACTATGTGTGTGTTTCTCTCTCTGCTCCACAGGGCTACTCCACTCTGCCCGGCTACGGTAACAGCTACAATAATGGTAAAGAGGCAGTCAGACCAATCACAATCTGGAAGGGCAACTCCTACACCACCATCTCCGCGAGAGACCCCGCGTTCAGCGGGAAGGACAGCGGGAAAGGCGACAGTGACTTTAACGACAGTGACAGTGACATCAGTGGCACCGACCTGAAGAAGGAGGGGGTACCGGTACACCCCATGGGCTGTCACAGTGGTAAGAGACACTTATATTTCTTTATTATCATAACCATTATAGTAATTCGAATGAAATCGGTGTGTATGGAATTTTGCTTTTGTGTTTGGTCGCACAAGTAGCCTAACCTCTTCCCTTCCCTCATCTCTCTCTTTCTCAGGTCTATGGGCATGTACCAGTGAATGTAAGGTTCTGGGCCACTCTGACCGCTGCTGGAGCCCCTCGGCTGTCCGTGCTCACATTGGTCCCTCACTCGTTCCCACCCCCACCAGCCAGACTGTCTCCTCCTTCAACAGCTTTTCCAAGACTGCCTCGCTGCCCCGGGACTCGCTCCGGAGAGATAACTATTACCAGGCGCACATCCCCAAAACAACGGGCCTGCAGAGCGTGTATGAGAAGGTACTACATAAGGAATATGACTATGTCCTGGTCACTCCTCCCAGACCCTTGAGAGTTCAGGAGATTAGTGACATCACTATCCCAGTCTATAGTCCCACCACGACACGGTGTCCCAGCAATGAAGTCTAAAAAAGAACTTCATTCACAGTGTTCCAAAAAACGGTTTCATTGATCAAACCATGTCAATGAGAATCACATGTTGCTTACAAATGTATGAGATTATTGTGGGAAGAATATGTAAATGAGTTTATATATCCAAAATAATATTTGTGTATTTTGCATTTTTAAGTGTTTCATTGTAAAAGTCACATTTGGAGTTTATATCCAATCACTTTAAAGACTTTGTTGGACATACTGTGTAATTTATGCAAGGATTTGTATATAAAGAGTTTATTTTTTATAAAAATCATAATTAAAAATCGAAGATGTGTACATATTAATTGTAATTATACTCGATTCTAAGGCATGACTTCTATTTAAATGGCCCAGAAACAACGGTTTTAGGCTGGAGACCCAACGTACAAGTTGATAATTATGTATGAATTTATTTGAATGCAATAATGTAATAATTGTTTAGATTTTGTATCACGATATTCGAAAGAAAATAAACATTGAAATACTGTTTTGCAACTTCAGTAATCTTTTCCTACATTACTTCTGTTCACTCCTGCATTAGCCTATTTGTGCAAGTCACGCTGCTCTTGGTTTTAGAGGAATAAGGGAGCTAAATAAAAAGGTATTCTATATTATTAAATAGAGGCATAATCCTTCGTCAAGGCATTATGCCCCTTCTGACAATGAAATTCATTGCCCTCACCTATTCTGCAATTTGCAGACGAGAGGTGTCGCTATTGTAAAAGCTGTGCGCTCAGTAGTTGTCATTCAGTGACAGGACAGTTTAGGAGTGAGGGATGAAATAACACCTAAAAGTGAATACAAAATACGAACCCCGCCTACTTGTCTCATCCACATTTGATTGAAGATTGACTTTGACCACTGACAACAAAACGATATGGCCGGCTAGCCAATGTGCTCGCTAGAGGCAAAACCAAACAGGCTAATCAATCAGATAAAACTTTACAGAATCCTCTGCACATATTATAGTCTCCAGGAGTTACATTCTCTGTCTAAAGAGTCAGTGGACCACATTTATTTACCTTCATTTAACTAGGCAAGTCAGTTAAGAACAAATTCTTATTTTCAATGACGGCCTAGGAACAGTGGGTTAACTGCCTGTTCAGGGGAAGAACGACAGATTGTCAGCTCAGGGGCTTGAACTTGCAACCTTCCGGTTACTAGTCCAATGCTCTAACCACTAGGCTACCCTGCCGCCCCTCAAGGCGTAGAACCAGAATCAGTTGCGCACACATACTCAATCAAAATGCACGTTGCCAAATGTGCGCCGATGCGTAAAAGCGCCCTTGGTACATTTGGATAGGGAACTGTTTACGCATCGATTGACTATCGCCTATAACCACATGGTGTAATGAATATGTCAGGTAATAAAACATGTAAGGATGGCTCAATCAGTGCACATAAGCATTCCGGGGGGGATTTGTTCCCATGGATCTTGCCTTAGTGGCAGAAATATGGTATCATCAGCTTGAGACAGGATGACACATTCCACAGGATCCACCGCTGAATTTAGGAAACTTTAGAACTGAGTGAGAGAGAGAGAGAGAGAGAGAGAGAGAGAGAGAGAGAGAGAGAGAGAGAGAGAGAGAGAGAGAGAGAAAGAGAGAGAGAGAGAGAGAAAGAGAGAGAGAGAGAGAGAGAGAGAGAGAAAGAGAGAGAGAGAGAGAAAGAGAGAGCGAGTACTGTAAGAGCAGCTCAGGTATCCCATCTGACTGAACGTATGTTCCAGGGTGCCTTTAGATCCGCTGTGCACGTTCACGTTTGTGTTCCACCTACAGAACAAGGCGCGTTCCCGTCTGGATTAGGACTAGAGAAATAGTGCATCATGTGTGCCTGTCAAACGTAAATACACACATTATGACAAATTATTTCTAAGATTTTGTAGTCCTACACTGCGTGTATGTGAGTGCCTCTGCCAAGAGATCTGGACATGTTTTACACAGAAGTTAATGAATGCACTTGCCCTGTGGGTGGTTCAAGACCCGAACAGGCTGTTCTTCCTCAGTCTACTCAAAGCCTTAACACCGTCCTACTCTGCATTCCTTATGGAACCCCTGTTGTGAGGCCAACAGAGTGACAGAATTTGGAAAGGCATACCGTCCACCATGTCATTTCCCAGGCCGGTAATATAACACGCCTCTCGCATGAATGGGCAGTTTTGTTCCCCCTGCCCTGTCCCAGAGAGAACAAGAGAGAAGAGAGAGAGACCTTTGCTCAGGCTCTCAGACCCATTCGCAGCCATGGCCGGGTGTTCAGAGAAAGAGCCCATCGCCTTAGCGAGACCCGATGACCTGCAACAGTTTATGCCACCAGTAAGCAGCCTATATCATATATCTTTGCTTGTAAAGTGCGCCAGATAGACTACTCTCAGAAAACTTTGTTTGGACATTCCACAAAGACACCTGCTCATTCTGAGGGAGGTGTTGTGGTTGAACTGAACTTTTATAAGCGCAACTCATTATAAACACTTTATGAACTTTGTGTAGGTGGCATTCATGTGTAAATGGTTCATGTGTTCACCGCAGGCATACACTGCTGTGGCCGTTAAACCGGCTGCCACCAGCCGCCTGCTGACGACCCGGGATTGTGGTCCTTATCGCCGAGGCAATTCTGCTGCTGTTCGGGGCTATCGGAGCGTTTTACTTCTGGAACAACAACAACAACCATGTAAGCATTTAAACATTAGTCCCTCTGACGATAGCGAGTTCAAGAAACACTGGGCCTTGAACCAGCCAGCGACTCTTGTTTTTCAAGAGTCAAGAGAAGCTGAATAGAAGCCGTGTATGTTCTGAGACTGAGGGTCCTGCTGATGTACCGGGGTCGAGAGGTGTGAGCGCAGTAGGCCCTTGCTACTTTTCAATGCGTTTAAATGTGTAGGCTTTGGGTGCAGGGTAGTGTCTGTCTGTGCCTGTTTGTCTTGCTGTTTCTAGGATGTGGATGGGGGAATGTAAACAAAACACCCATTATGAACCTCCCCACTAGCCATATATAGAATCTACACCCCCCTTCTCTCTCACACACAGTAAACGAAAACTGAAACTAAAATAAAAACTAAAATTGGAAACCCACTTTTAAAACTGAAACTAAAATAAAAACTAAAATTGGAAACCCACGTTTAAAACTGAAACTGAAATAAAAACTAAAATTGGAAACCCACTTTTAAAACTGAAACTAAAATAAAAACTAAAATTGGAAACCCACTTTTAAAACTGAAACTAAAATAAAAACTAAAATTGGAAACCCACTTTTAAAACTGAAACTAAAATAAAAACTAAAATTGGAAACCCACTTTTAAAACTGAAACTAAAATAAAAACTAAAATTGGAAACCCACTTTTAAAACTGAAACTAAAATAAAAACTAAAATTGGAAACCCACTTTTAAAACTGAAACTAAAATAAAAACTAAAATTGGAAACCCACTTTTAAAACTGAAACTAAAATAAAAACTAAAATTGGAAACCCACTTTTAAAACTGAAACTAAAATAAAAACTAAAATTGGAAACCCACTTTTAAAACTGAAACTAAAATAAAAACTAAAATTGGAAACCCACTTTTAAAACTGAAACTAAAATAAAAACTAAAATTGGAAACCCACTTTTAAAACTGAAACTAAAATAAAAACTAAAATTGGAAACCCACTTTTAAAACTGAAACTAAAATAAAAACTAAAATTGGAAACCCACTTTTAAAACTGAAACTAAAATAAAAACTAAAATTGGAAACCCACTTTTAAAACTGAAACTAAAATAAAAACTAAAATTGGAAACCCACTTTTAAAACTGAAACTAAAATAAAAACTAAAATTGGAAACCCACTTTTAAAACTGAAACTAAAATAAAAACTAAAATTGGAAACCCACTTTTAAAACTGAAACTAAAATAAAAATGAAAATATTACAAAAACTAAAACTATACTGAAATGACTTTCTTTGACTTTCTCTATGGATTTACTTTCTCTATGGATTTACTTTCTCTATGGATTTACTTTCTCTATGGATTTACTTTCTCTATGGATTTACTTTCTCTATGGATTTACTTTCTCTATGGATTTACTTTCTCTATGGATTTCACATGACTGGGCAGGGGTGCAGTCATGGGTGGGCCCACAGGGGAGCCAGGCTCAGCCAATCAGACAGATTTTTCCACACAAAAGGGCTTTATTACAGACAGAAATACCCACGCCCCCCACAAACCCCCTCAGACGATCCCGCAGGTGAAGAAGTCGGATGTGGAGATCACTTAATGCCAAATTCTCTAAAATGACGTTGGAGGCAGCTTATGGTAGAGAAATGAACATTGAATTCTCTGGCAACAGCTCTGGTGGACATTCCTGCAGTCAGCATGCCAACTGCACGTTCCCTCAAGACATCTGTGGCATTGTGTTGTGTTACAAAACTACACGTTTTAAAGTGACCTTTTATTGTCCCCAGCACTAGGTGCAACTTTGTAATGATCATGTTGTTTAATCAGTTCCTTGATGTGTCACACCTGTCAGGTGTGTGGATTTATTGGCAAAGTAGAAATGCTCACTAACAGGGTTGTAAACAGATTTGTGCAGATAAACAGATAAGCTTTTTGTGCATATGGAACATTTCCGTTTTTTATTTATTTCAGCTCATGAACTATGGGACCAACAACTCACATGTTGAGTTTATATATTTTTTGTTCAGTGTAAAATAAAATAAATGATCAGTTATGTTTAGTTTGAGTTTTGTTCTTCTAAACTTCCAAAATCAAATGGGGTTTTCAAGCTGGTTTTTGAATGAGGTTTTCAAGCTGGTTTTTGAATGGGGTTTTCAAGCTGGTTTTTGAATGGGGTTTTCAAGCTGGTTTTTGAATGGGGTTTTCAAGCTGGTTTTTGAATGGGGTTTTCAAGCTGGTTTTTGAATGGGGTTTTCGAGCTTCTGAATCTGACAGCTAAATGCTGCCAGTAGATGCCAATGTTTCACATAGGCTTAGCTTGTGCATCGCTATCCCTAGCTATCACTACCTAACAGGGAAGAAATCCGAGGGCGAGCACGGAGTGTGACTGGGCCAAGCTAAAACAACTTCTGAAGTTGCAGGAGCCGTTCGCATGCCACACTGATCAACTTCAGACTGACAGCTAGTTGCTGTCTGATGTGGTGACGTGCCTTCTAAACCTTGGGGCACCCAGTTTCGGTCAACTACTGTTGCAAAACAGAACATCTTGTTTGGTTGAACAGAAACACACAAGCAGCATGGCTGTGAACTGAGTTGTGAAGACTTGTTGTATTGCTTCTGTTTTTGCTGTTGTTGTAGCTGTTTTTATTAACCCTATTGGAAGGGGTTACATGTGATACATGTTTAATATTACAAAACATAACATGTCAAATGTGCCATGACTTCATTTGTTTTTTCCCCTCTGTTTCAGTGAGATAAAGGTAAAGGTACTTGATTATTCTACTATTCAAGTTTCAAAAAAGCATTAGATTTGTGTAAACATGGGCAAGACAGTTTCCTTCCATCATAATTCTTGCACCAGACTAGACTTAAACCTAACCAAATAAATCCATGTCCTGGCCATGAAGTTGTACGGAGTCCTCTACTGGCCAAAAGCCTGTTAGCATGGGCAGCGCCATTGAGGATTTTTACCGTTTTGATTTAGACAACTGGGCGGGACTTCCAACTTCATTGACTGATCCCTCCAGATGACCCTGTTGGCATGACCTGATGACCCGGTTGGAATCGTGACATCAGGATGGATCAGCCAATTAATTTTACTTCAAAAGAAGAAAATTGACTATTTCAAGATGGAGAGGGCCTCAATGGCACTGTGCATGCTCTCACAGAGGATTGGCAGCCGTTTTACAGGCTCCTGACCAATTGTCCTATTTTGGGTATTTATTTTGCACTGCTCTTAACTTTTTTTTAACATAATGTTTCCGCTGTCGTTTCCTATGACCGAAAACAGCTTCTGGACATCAGAACAGCTATCACTAACCTCAATTTGGACGAGGACTTCTACTTCAATGATTCGGAAGTGAAAGAAGCCCTACTCTCCGACACTCAAAGAAGGCAAAGACGGTGCTATAGAGGTCGGCGCGAGGGCACAGTGATGAGCCTACAGTCGGAGAATTACTAAATCGCCTCTACCCTCTGTTCTATTGACGTGCACAATCGTTGGAGAATAAACTGGATGAGCTCCATTCGAGACTATCCCATCAATGAGACATTACAAACTATAATTCACTACGCTTCTCAGAGACATGGCTGAAAAAGGACATGGATAATATACATCTAGCTGGTTTTTCTATTCATCGGCAGGACAGAACGGCAGAGTCCGGTAAGATCAGGGGGGTGGTGTGTGTCAGCTGGTGCACTATCTCTAATATTAAGGGGGTCTCAAGGTTCTGCTCACCTAAGTGATAAGCTGTAGACCATATTATTTACCAAGAGAGTTTTCATCTGTATTTTTCGCAGCTGTCTATTTACCACCACAAACCGCTGCTGGCAGTAAGACCGCACTAAATGAGCTGTATAGAGCCATAAGCAAACAAGAAAATGCTCATTCGGAGACGGAGCTCCTAGTGGCCGGTGATTTTATTGTGGGAAAACTGAAATCTGTTTTACCTCATTTCTATCACCTTATTCCACACACAGAGAGGCATACAAAGCTCTCCCCCACCCGCAATTTGGCAAATTGGACCATAACTATATCCTCCTGATTCCTTCTTACAAGCAAAAACTCAAACAGGAAGTACCAGTGACGTGCTCAGAAGTGGTCCGATGAAGCGGATACTACGCTACAGGACTATTTTGCTAGCACAGACTTGAATATGTTCCGGGATTCATCCAATGGCACATCAGTTACTGGCTTCATTAATAAGTGCATCAACAACATTGTCCCCACAGTGACCATATACCTGTATACATGTACCTATCCCAACCAGAATCCATGGATTAAAGGCAACATTCGCACTGAGCTAAAGGCTAGAGCTGCCGCTTTCATGAGCAGGACACTAATCTGGACACTAATCTTTGCCCGCTTTGAGGATAACACAGTGCCACCGACGCGACCCGTTACCAAGGACTGTGGGCTCTCCTTCTCCATGGCCAATGTGAGTAAGACGTTTAAGCGCGTTAACCCTCGCCAGGCTGCCGGCCCAGACGGCATCCCTAGCCGCGTCCTCAGAGGATGCGCAGACCAGCTGGCTGTGTGTTTACGGACACATTCAATCTCTCCCTGTCCCAGTCTGCTGTCCCCACATGCTTCAAGATGGCCACCATTTTTCCTGTACCCAAGAAAACAAAGGTAACTGAACTAAATGACTATCGCCCCGTAGCACTTCAGTATCACTTCTGTCATCATGAAGTGCTTTGAGAGACTAGTGAAGGATCATATCACCTCCAGCTTACCTGTCGCCCTAGACCCACTTCAATTTTCTTAACGCCCCAATAGATCCACAGATGATGCAATCCCATCACCCTGCACACTGTCCTATCCCATCTAGACAAGAGGAGGAATAAGAGTAATAATGCTGTTCATTGACTAGGTCTCAGCATTCAACACCATAGTACCCTCCAAGCCTATCATTAAGCTCGAGGCCCTGGGACTGAACCCCGCCCCGTGCAACTGGGTCTTGGACTTCCTGACAGGCCGCCCCCAGGTGGTGAAGGTAGGAAACAACACCTTTGATCATCCTCAACACTGGAGCCTCTCAAGGGTGTGTGCTCAGTCCCCTCCTGTACACCTACAGCACCCGATGTCACAGGAAGGCCAAAAAGATCATTAAGGACAACAACCACCCAAGCCACTGCCTGTTAACCCCGCTATAATCCAAAAGGCGAGGTCAGAGCCCAGCATCAAAGCTGGGACAGATAGACTGAAAAAACACTCTTGTCTCAGACTGTTAAATAGCCAACACTAGTACATAGAGGCTGCCTACATAGACATGAAATCATTGGCCACTTTAATAAATGGAACACTAGTCACTTTAATAATGTCTATTACCCATCTCATATGTATATACTGTATCATATACTATTCTACTGTATCTTATTCTGGGCTGCTCTGACATTGCTCGTCCATGTATTTATATATTCTTAATTCCATTTCTTTACTTAGATTTGTGTGTTTTGGGTATATGTTGTGTAGTTGTTATACAGTATATCACTTGTTAGATATTACAGCACTGCCAGAGCTAGAAGCATAAGCATTTCGCTACACCTGCAATAACATCTGCTAAAAATGTGTATTTGACCAATACAATTTGATTTGATTTGAAATGCCTTCTATGCTTGCTTCGAGGCAAGCAACACTAAACCATGCGTGAGAGCTCCAGCTGTTCGGAATGACTGTGTGATTACTCTCTCCTTAGCCTATCAGAGTGAGACTTTTAGGCAGCTTAACATTCACAAGGCTGCAGACCCAAATGGATTACCAGGACACGTACTCAGAGCATGCGCTGACCAGCTGGCAAGTGTCTTCACTGACATTTTCAACCTCTCTCTGACCCAGTCTGTAACATCTACATGTTTCAAGCAAACCACCATAGTTCAAACCACCAAGGTGACCTGTCTAAATGACTACCGACCCGTAGAACTCACATCTGTAGCCATGAAATGCTTTGAAAGGCTGGTCAAGGCTCACATCAACACCATCATCCCAAAAATCCTGGACCCACTCCAATTTGCATACCACCCCAACAGATCCACAGATGATGCAATCTCTATTGCACTCTACACTGTCCTTTCCCACCTGGACAAAAGGAACAGCTACTGTTTATGAGAATGCTGTTCATTGACTACAGCTCAGCGTTCAACACCATAGTGCTTTCCAAGCTCATCACTAAGCTAAGGACCCTGGGACTGAACACCTCCCTGGACTTCCTGACGGGCCACCCCCAGGTGGTGAGGGTAGGCTGCAACACATCCGCCACGCTGAACACGGGGGTTTGCCGCGCATGACTCCAACACCATCAATAAGTGTGCCGACGACACAACGGTGGTATGCCTGATCACTGACAATGATGAGACAGCCTATAGGGAGGAGATCAGAGTCCTGGCATTGTAGTGCCAGGACAACAACCTCTGCCTCAACGTGTGCAAAACAAAAGAGCTTATTGTGGACTACAGGAAATGGAGGGTCGAACATGCCCCTTTCATTTTGACGAGGCTGTAGTGGATCGGGTCGAAAGCTTCACGTTCCTCAGTGTCCACATCACTAAAGACCTATCATGGTCCGAACACACCAACTCAATTGTGAAGAGGTCATTACAACCCCTCTTCACCCTCAGTAGGCTGAAAATATTTGGCATGGGCCCTCAGATCCTCAAAACGATATATAGCTGATCCATTTAGAGACTCTTGACTGGCTGCATCACTGCTTGGTATGGCAACTACTCTGCATGCGACCGCAAAGCGCTACAGAGAGTAGTGCGTACGGCCCGTATCATCACTGGCGGTACCAGAGCGCCAAGTCTGGGACCAAAAGGCACCTGAACAGCTTCTACCCCCAAGCACACACACTACATACACTCACACGCACAAAATACACACACACATGCATATTGACGCCACACGCACACTCACACAGACACAATTTCACACTTCACTTACGCTGCTGCTACTCTAGGGTTGAATGGCGGGAACCCGGTTATCGAGATTTACAGGGATTTACCACCCAAAACCTCCCCCTTAATTAAGTAACTGCGAGAAACCGGTAAATTACAATAAATGATTTTTTGAACAGCATGGAGTGAAATGGAACTGGTAAATTATATGTGATGTCTAAATCTGGTTTCTCTACGGCCTCTGCATGTTGAATCAACGCTCAGCATGGGGACAGACAGCCCATCTCAGTATGGAGCGCAGTTCACAATGTATTGTAAACCTATCATTTCATCATGGTAACTTTTCGTGTGACAGGTAGGCTTGCATTTGCTGAAGCATTGTCTATGCTACAGTAATACAAAGACCGAATTTACCCATCTCCATCTGGCTTTCAGGGCTCACCTTGTTTTTTTTATTATAAAGATTTTTACATTTATTTCAGAGTCAGAGTTTTACAATCAAATATCGTTGTTTTAAATCAGTGAACACGTAAGCACTCTCTCGCATTCTTTCTCTCTCTCCATCAACTACATTCAAATTGATTCCAAAATAGATAATCCTGTTCTAGATTGATATATACATGTCATAGCCTACGTCTTCCAAGAAATATATTCCATGCAGTATTAGCCTTATGTTTAGCTAATTAATGATGGGTGATGCATAATAAGCTTCTAACTTATAACCTCTGTCTCTTGGGAATACGCACCTCCGCTGACCTCTCTCCTTAAACAATGCTCTGTAGCTCTTGGAGTCCCAGGCAGGAAAAGCTAGACTAGAATAGCTTGTTAGACATCATTTTTTTCAGCATTTCTTATACCAATAGATTATTTGAAGAGGGATGCAAGCTCTTGTTACCTGAAAGTTAAATACAGCAGCCAATAGAACTCACGGGTAGTTTGAAAGAAGAGCGAACATGCGATGGCGGTAGGAAATAGAGCCCCACATTGGAGGTGTCATAATAACTATAAAACCTTTTGTTTTATTGTGGAGACATACAAACTATGAAATAACACATATGGAATCATGTAGTAACCAAAAAAGTGTTAAACAAATCATAATATATTTTTTATTTGAAATTCTTCAAAGTAGCCACCCTTTGCCTTCATGACAGCTTTGCACACTCTTGGCATTCTCTTAACCAGCTTCACCTGGAATGCTTTTCCAGCAGTCTTGAAGGAGTTCCCACATATACTGAGAACTTGTTGGCTGCTTTTCCTTCACTCTGCGGTCCAACTACAGGCCCAAAACACATACATGCCTCCTAGTCTCCCACGCCTAGGCTACCTTCTATCCCTAACAGTAAATAATATAAAAATGAAATACAAAGATTTTTATCAAGCTGAAACTAAATAAAAAATAATAAATCAAGTCTAAAAACTAACTTGAACTAAACTAGATGCTAAAAACGGATAGAAAACCCACCCAATTAAATCTCAAAACAATGGTCACCTCGTACAACCTCGCACAAAACTATGATTCCTTCTCCATCCATGTGTGTGTGTGTGTGTGTGTGTGTGTGTGTGTGTGTGTGTGTGTGTGTGTGTGTGTGTGTGTGTGTGTGTGTGTGTGTGTGCGTGTGTGTGTGGCAGTTCAACAACGTCCACTACAGCATGAGTATTAAAGGTAAGGTGGAGGAGGGCTCTGTGGAGATTGATGGTACCAACAACATAGAGGGATTCCCCCCGGCAGCGGAAATGGTGAGGCGGTGGAGGTCCACGACTTCCAGGTTGCAAGTTTGAAAGAACAACAGCAATGACAACGACAACAAAACATTCTAATTACAATGGTACATTAAAGTAATTATGTAACATGTTGGATGCACATTTCTCATTCAATTTTAAATGCTTTTGTTATAATCCATTTGCTCTCTTCAATCTCTCTATCTCCAGGGTATAACTGGTGTCCGTTTAGCTGGAGGAGAGAAGTGTTACATTAAGACCCAGGTCAAAGCTCACCTGCCTGATGTGAAAACTCTCAACAAAGACTCACTTCTGTTCGACCTGGTAGGAATGACCTCAGCTCTCCTACTGCCTCTCCCTATCCAGTCTCCCTCTCCCTCTGTCCAGAGGCGTAACACAGTTTCTCTGGGGCCCCTGGCAAGGTCGCCGTTTGTTTTAGCTAATGTTTATTGGTAAGCCTATTTGGTCGTCATTTTCTCAGGTTAAGCCTAACATTTCACGAAGCTATACACGGTATCACAATGCTGACATTTCACGAAGCTATACACGGTATCACAATGCTGACATTTCACGAAGGTATACACGGTATCACAATGCTGACATTTCACGAAACTATACACGGTATCACAATGCTGACATTTCACGAATGTATACACGGTATCACAATGCTGACATTTCACAAAGCTATACACGGTATCACAATGCTGACATTTCACGAAGGTATACATGGTATCACAATGCTGACATTTCACGAAGCTATACACGGTATCACAATGCTGACATTTCACGAAGGTATACACGGTATCACAATGCTGACATTTCACAAAGCTATACACGGTATCACAATGCTGACATTTCACGAAGGTATACACAGTATCACAATGCTGACTGTCCACTTAGGAAGCAACACTGATTGACAATAAATTTCACATGCTGTTGTGCAAATGGAATAGACAACAGGTGGAAATTATAGACAATTAGCAAGACAACCCCAATAAAGGAGTGGTTCTGCAGGTGGGGACCACAGACCACTTCTCAGTTCCTATGCTTCCTGGCTGATGTTTTGGTCACTTTTGAATGCTGGTGGTGCTTTCACTCTAGTGGTAGCATGAGACGGAGTCTACAACCCACACAAGTGGCTCAGGTAGTGCAGCTCATCCAGGATGGCACATCAATGCGAGCTGTGGCAAGAAGGTTTGCTGTGTCTGTCAGCGTAGTGTCCAGAGCATGGAGGCGCTACCAGGAGACAGGCCAGTACATCAGGAGACGTGGAGGAGGCCATAGGAGGGCAACAACCCAGCAGCAGGGCCGCTACCTCCGCCTTTGTGCAAGGAGGAGCAGGAGGAGCACTGCCAGAGCACTGCAAAATGACCTCCAGCAGGCCACAAATGTGCATGTGTCTGCTCAAACGGTCAGAAACAGACTCCATGAGGGTGGTATGAGGGCCCGACGTCCACAGGTGGGGGTTGTGCTTACAGCCCAACACCGTGCAGGACGTTTTTCATTTGCCAGAGAACACCAAGATTGGCAAATTCGCCACTGGCGCCCTGTGCTTTTCACAGATGAAAGCAGGTTCACACTGAGCACATGTGACAGACGTGACAGTCTGGAGATGCCGTAGAGAACGTTCTGCTGCCTGCAACATCCTCCAGCATTACCGGTTTGGCGGAGGGTCAGTTATGGTGTGGGGTGGCATTTCTTTGGGGGGCCGCACAGCCCTCCATGTGCTCGCCAGAGGTAGCCTGACTGCCATTAGGTACCGAGATGAGATCCTCAGACCCCTTGTGAGACCATATGCTGGTGCGGTTGGCCCTGGGTTCCTCCTAATGCAAGACAATGCTAGACCTCATGTGGCTGGAGTGTGTCAGCAGTTCCTGCAAGAGGAAGGCATTGCTGCTATGGACTGGCCCGCCCGTTCCCCAGACCTGAATCCAATTGAGCACATCTGGGACATCATGTCTCGCTCCATCCACCAACGCCACATTGCACCACAGACTGTCCAGGAGTTGGCAGATGCTTTAGTCAAGGTCTGGGAGGAGATCCCTCAGGAGACCATCCGCCACCTCATCAGGAGCATGCCCAGGCGTTGTATGGAGGTCATACAGGCACGTGGAGGCCATACACACTACTGAGCCTCATTTTGACCTGTTTTAAGGACATGACATCAAAGTTGGATCAGCCTGTAGTGTGGTTTTCCACTTTAATTTTGAGTGTGACTCCAAATCCAGACCTCCATGGGTTGATACATTTGATTTCCATTGATAATTTGTGTGATTTTGTTGTCAGCATATTCAACTATGTAAAGAAAAAAGTATTTAATAAGAATATTTCATTCATTCAGATCTAGGATGTGTTTTTTTTAGTGTTCCCTTTATTTTTTTGAGCAGTGTATAATTCACTAATTAAAGTTCGAAATTCAAAAAATGCAGATTGTCAAATTAATTTTTGATACAACAGAATATTAATCAGCTACCAATTTTTTTTTTAATATACAGCTGAATATATATGCTACCTGAACCTGCATGACATGAGCTGTCCTCGCCTTCTCACAGCTTGGATAGAAAGTAAAACCAGTCTATTAATGTAAAAGTAAAAAATACTTTGAATCACCCCTCAAAACACTAGCTTAGTAGGGATTGTTTCATTATATTATCTTTAGCTACTGTACCAGTCCAAAGTCTGGACACACCTTCTCATTCAAAAGTTTTTCTTTATTTTTGCAACGCTCGAAGAGTGATGGGTGTGGAGTCAGGCGCAGAGAGCAGAAGATTCGAGGGGAAAATGCTTTAATGTCCAAAAACAGGAATGCGTGCAATGGGTGACGCCGAACACAGGCGTAAAACACAACCCAAGTATCACTGGTATAACCCGGACAGCGAAAACCCAACAATAATCAATACACCTCTTACATATACAGCAACATGCCCGCACAAACACAAGCGGGCTAATCGAACTTAAATAACCCCAAACAATTAGACAAAACTAGTAGACCGGCGACGACGACCGCCACCCGAACGGGAAGGCGCTCAAACACTTTCGGTGATATTCGTGACAATTTTAAACTATTTTCTACATTGTAGAATAAAAAACCCCATCTCAATTGGGTTGTGGTCAGGTGATTATGGAGGCCAGGTCATCTGACGAAGCACTCGATCACTCTCCTTCTGGGTAAAATAGCCCTTACACAGCCTGGAGGTGTTGAGTCATTGTCCTGTTGAAAAACAAATGATAGTCCCACTAACCCCAAACCAGATTGGATGGCGTATTGCTGCAGAATGCTGTGGTAGCCATGCTGATTAAGTGTGTCTTGAATTCTATCTAAATCACTGACAGTGTCACCAGCAATGCACCATCACACCTCCTCTTCCTCCTCCTCCAGGGAACCACACATGCAGAGATCATCAGTTCACCTACTCTGCATCTCGCAAAGACACAGCGGTTGGAACCAAAAATCTAATTTGAACTCATCAGACCAAAGGACAGATTTCTACCAGTTTAATGTCAATTGCTCATGTTTCTTGGCCCAAGTAAGTCTCTTCTTATTATTGGGGTCCTTTAGTAGTGGTTTCTTTGCAGCAATTTGACCACAAAGGCCTGATTCACGCCGTCTCTGAACAGTTAATGTTGAGATGTGTCTTTTACTTGAACTTTGTGAAACATTTATTTGGGCTGCAATTCCTGAGGCTGGTAATTCTAATGAACTTATCCTCTGCAGCAGAGGTAACTCTGGGTCTTCCTCTCCTGTGGCGGTCCTCATGAGAGCCAGTTTCATCATAGAGCTTGATGGTTTTTGCGACTGCACTTGAAGACACTTTAAAAGCTCTTGAAATGTTCTGTATTGACTGACCTTCATGTCTTAAAGTAATGATGGACTGTCGTTTCTCTTTGCTTATTTGAGCTGTACTTGCCATAATATGGACTTGGTCTTTTACCAAATAGGGCTATCTTCTGTATACCACCCCCACCTTGTCACATCACAACTGATTGACTCAAACACATTAAGAAGGAAAGAAATTCAACAATTAACTTTTAACGAGGCACACCTGTTAATTGAAATGCATCCCAGATGACTACCTCATGAAGCTGGTTGAGAGAATGCCAAGAGTGTACAAAGTTGTCATCAAGGCAAATGTTGGCTACTTTGAAGAGTCTCAAATATAAAATATATTTGATTTGTCCGTATGTGTTTCATATGTTATTTAAAAGTTTTGATGTCTTCACTATTATTCTACAATGTAGAAAATAGTAAAAAAAATAAAGAAAAACCCTGAAATGAGTAGGTGTGTCCAAACTGTTGACTGGTAGTGTATAATACCATCTATAGTGTCTTTAGCTGCGATTTAGGTGCTATTTATTATATTTTTATAAAAATGACACATCAAATAGCCTAACAATGAGGAAAAAAGTAGTTGCCTTGAGGATAAATTCAGCTACTATTTATTGTCTCGCTAATAGCCTACACAAATGGACTGCAATATTTAAGGAAAATTAAATGAGGCCTAAAACAAATTAAATCCAACTTGAGACTTCCTTGGTCTTCTGAAGTACTCCTTTTTTGTGTGCAAAGGTTTTCCCCACGGCCTGTAGGTCCAGGTTGCAGGCCCGACTGTTTTCTATACTGGGTATTGCCAACCCAGACAGTCTTTCCTGAGACATTGTGAATTATATGTCCATTGCGCTGCACACAATTTACATTTATTTTGAATGATGCATGCCAAGATATACCAGAGATAAGGGACTGTTGATATTCCTCAATCTCAATCGTCAATTCACCAGTAAGAACGAAAATCAAACCACTTTTTTTGTTCAAGCCCTCAGTTGTCTGCAAAATATGACAACTTGTTTGTATCTGCTGATTTATTGTCTGTCCAATATCCAGACGACCTGTCCCCAGAGCTTCCTATTCAGTTAATCTTGTTCCGTGACGTGTTGAGGCCAGCAATTAAGGAGAATGAGAAACGCAATTAAAGATATTGCAAAACTGCTTTAATATTAGCACTCCTCCCTTCTGCCTAGTTTCCCTGATGTTGCTACGGCAATCAAGCTGTTTTTACCATCCCTGTAACTGTCGGTTCTGCAAAGAGCTCGTTCTCTAAACTAAAACTCATAAAGAACTACATAAGAAGCATTAGGCTCTCCGTCTGATATGAACTTTAGAACACCTGATTAAGCTCCACTCATTGCACTGTCACCATCGTAGCCTTGATCACCACATTTATTCATGGATATCCCCCTTATACTTTCAATCAGTTTAAATGTTTATTTTTCAAGGCCTGAGGAACTTTTTCAGTCACATTCCTGAAGCCCAAGAAACAAACACTTATCTTCCTGGTACATATGGAAATCAAAAAAGGTATATGAATAAATGTATTTTTAGAAGGTTACTGTCAAAATGATTTATTACATGAAAAAATAGACATTGATGACAGGCACATGGGCCCGCAGATCTCATGGGTCCCTCAGCCTTGTTGGGGCTGTGGGTGTGTCCTGTACGCCAGTGCCTCTGTCTCTCTCTCACTCTAACACTTGTGTGTTACTTCACTCATCACCTTCCTGTGTGTGTCTCTGTCTGTCTAAAGGTGAAGGTATCAGGTCAAAGAAGTTCTGGGTTACCTATCTGACCACGACACACACCTATCAACTGTCAGACACGGTTAACATTGGCTGAGGGTTGGGTTGCGGGGTAGGTATAGGGACTGAGGTAATTTAAGCGATTACAGGACAGATCTAAGATGAACTGAGTGGTTGACTCTGGCTGGGTTAGCTGTGTGTGGATGTGTCTGCCGTGGCGGTGTGTGTGTGGTTAGTTGGCCTGGATGTGTTTAGCCTGAGGGCTTGTAAAGGGAAAGGAAGAGATTGTAGTAGATTGGCATCCAGACCCAAACATGAGCTCTCTCTCTGGCCTGGGGGGGCTCCTCTGCCACAAACGATACCCAAACCAGACCTGTGATCTGGCCTCAGCTGACACAAGGGACTCCCCACCCCCTATGCCCCAAGTCATGTGTTATAGCCCTGACTGTCATGTTGTCCATTTTTCTCAGAGTGAAGCCAGTTTAGGAGTATTTGATGGTGAACATATATCTATTCATGTTCCTCTACTGTATACTGGTGTTGTTTTTTCCCCTTAATGTAGCAACTTAATGAACAGCCAGAGAAGGTCATGAGCCAGTAACCCTGCAGTCAGGAGAAGCAGCCACCAGCTCACATACAAGGAGGCTTTAAAGTCCTGTTAGCTGTCAGATTATCAGAGAGCTAGTGGCAGAATGGGGAGGTGGACTGTGAGCTGTGGAGCCTCACACACTAGTGCTGAAAGATTGGTGCTTTTTGAGGTCTGTTCGGTTTGATTATTTTTTAAATAATCAGTTTTCAATTTTGCTTTCGATTTTTTTTTTAAACCACTTAATGTACTAGTCATTATTTGGGTTGAATGCTGTAACATAGAATAAAACCCATTAGTGAATGTCTCATGTGTCACGGCAGATTTCCTCCTCTGAAGAGGTGAAACAAGGATCGGACCGATATGCAGCGTGGTAGGTGTCCATGGTTTTTAATAAGAGAATCTGAACACAAATACAAAATAATAAAGTGAACTGGCAACGAAACAGTCCCGTGTGGAACAAACACAGGAAACAATCACCCACAAAATACCCAAAGAACATAGCTGCCTAAATATGGTTCCCAATCAGAGACAACGATAAACACCTGCCTCTGAGAACCAATCCAGGCAACCATAGACTTATATAAACACAACCCCATAAATCCATAAAAACCCCTAGACAGTACAAACACCCTAGATGAGACAAAAACCATACATCACCCATGTCACACCCTGGCCTAACCAAACTAAAGAAAACAAAGATGACTAAGGCCAGGGCGTGACACACGGCTGTCGTGGGAAGAAGGTGAGGACCAAGGTGCAGCATAGTAAGCGTACATTTTCTTTTGATTAAAAATGACGCCAACCAAACCGAACCGAACCAAACCAAACCAAACCAAACCAAACCGTGAGCCTTGGCGCTATGTGCCCTGAACAAAGTCAACTTCACACAAAACAGGTGGGGGAAAAGGGTACCTAAGTATGGTTCTCAATCAGAGACAACGATAGACAGCTGTCCCTGATTGAGAACCATACCCGGCCAAGACATAGAAATACAAAACATAGAAAAAAGGACATAGAATGCCCACCCTAGTCACACCCTGGCCTAACCAAAATAGAGAATAAAAAGCCTCTCTATGGCCAGGGCGTGACACCATGATGGTAGTGACTGCCCATTACTGCTTATCTCTTATTAGCCATCATTTATTCACATTACTTTAATAAAATAGTTCAGTTGTTGTGTATTTTACTTTTGTTTTATTTGATTACTTTATTAATTAATTCCACGTCATCTTCTCATCTCTCTGTCTGACAAAATCACCATTTAGGTAGATCTTCAAAGTAAATAAGGCATACCTTTATGACTGCTGAATATAACTATCGATCACTTAGATAATGTATTTTCAGGTAGAAATACCTCGCCAAGCAACTGCTCTCTATCCCTCTCCGATCCTGCAGTCTCTTTTACATAGCAGGTGTAAAAGAAACACAGACCGGACAAGTAGGCGCGCAATGGATTATGGTCATTGTAGTTAATTACCATGTGTTCTGCACTAAAATATGTAGAATATTGTCCTGTTGGAAACTACAACTCCCTACTACTTCGCACAGTTAGGGCTTGAACTTATTTATCTCTAGAGAAACGGCTGCAATGTGCGTAATGAGCTCATGGAAAAAAACTGAATTCAAATAATTTAACCTAAGTCATTAGTTGTTTAAAAAGTGGAAAATATACATTTCAGTGAATCGCTCAGCACTATACACACACGTGCACACACACACACACACACACTAGCACATGCCTCTCAGAGAGAAGGATTGCTTTTACTTGTGAGTCATGTTTTCACACTCTCACTCTCTGGCCAAACTGGGACGAGTTGGGTTGGATCAACACACTGATCTTAACAACATCTGAACAAGCCTGTCAAGCTGTCACAGTGCTGCAAGTTGTAATTGTGTGTGTTTCTATGTGTGTGGGTGTGTGTGTGTGTGTGTGTAAGCTATCTCTGTGCCGAAATGAGGCTGTCTGATTATTTAAATCAGTTAGCGCTGCATATGCACCATGTACACATCATTAAACATCATGCAGGGCTGTTCTCTCACAAACACGCACATACACACAGTACCTTACTCTCTGCCTTGTAAACAGCCATTTATTTATTCTGCTGTGTGCCAAACTGTGTGTGTGTTCGGCTCAGATAGGGAGATGTGGTTATAATAGTAGCTGCAGGCTGGTCATCTGCTGTAATTTAGAGTGATGAGAAATATGGGTCAGATAAACTCTTATCAGTCTCGCAGGGGTGACACACACACACACACACACTGGGTCAGATAAACTCTTATCGGTCCTGCAGTGGAGGACCCTTGCTGTTGTTTGTCCCCCAAGCTAATAATTTAAAATGAAAAAATAATCTGTTGGGTTAGATGATAACATTCCCCTGACTATCTATTACCTGTTTAGTAACTAGCAACACATGTTTATTACTCTAATAATACAATGTTATTACCATGTTTTAGTGTTAGCTGTGTGTCTGTGTCTGTCTGTGTGTGTGTGTTTTTGATCTAAAAATCAGATGATATACTTTTTAATATGTAGGTCATGTTTTTCTGTCAGCTTGTAGACTTGATGTGAATGTCTCCTGACTTTGTTTGAGCACCTAAATACTGGAGAGAACCTAAATGTTTTTTCATCAACAGAAGAGCTACTGAGTCATTACACGAGATGAGTGCCTTTGCTTTCCTTTGATATTTTAAGTAGAAACTGTGCACCAACATTGAATATCAAAAGCCTGCAATATTAAATGAAGTTGCCTTTGGAGAATTCAATAAATCAGAATTTTAATATAATAATAATTTATTAAATGTCTAAATCACGTTTGATAACAATTTGAAAGCTCTTCAAAAGCAAAAAACAAACAAGCAATACATGATGAGTTCACTAGCCATAGTTAGGTCAACCAGTAGAGGACAAGTCTGTGTGCATCCTCCAAAGATGGGGAGGGACAGTTGGTGGCTTGATCAGAGGAAGGTGGTCAGTTAGATGGTTGATGAAGGGTATGTAGAGGGCTACTCTGGGAACCAGCCTGACTCATGTAGCTACTGGTCACCACACACAGTTATGACTAAAGGCTTGCTCCGTCACTTAGTCCCACATTTTATCCAAGTTTAAATTGTAAAGCCCTAGTTATTTTGTTGCTCTGACAAAGTTACTTCTGAAGAGTATTATTTATTTCATGTGATTAATGATTCATTTACATTTGTCCCTCATTTTAAGGTCAACCCTGTTATGTGAACTGAACTCTCATTTTAATATGGTTAAACTATTCCCCCCAAAAAACATTGACCATCTAATAGTTACATCCTAGAGTTAAAGAAGGTGAAATGTTCTACTCTTTTTGGCCATTTTCTGGTGTTTTGTGGTGGAAAACTAAGCAGGTCGAGCATAACACGTCAACCCTGTTACTTCACTCCCTGTTGCAGACAACAAGCTTCCATTCCCCGTCACAAAGGGGTTTATGACTGATTTAACAAGAAATCATTCATCCTGTTACGGTCAACCCTGTTACTTAACTCCCTGTTGCAGACAACAAGCTCCCATTCCCCGTCACAAAGGGGTTTATGACTGATTTAACAAGAAATCATTCATCCTGTTATGGTCAACCCTGTTACTTCACTCCCTGTTGCAGACAACAAGCTCCCATTCCCCATCACAAAGGGGTTTATGACTGATTTAACAAGAAATCATTCATCCTGTTACGGTCAACCCTGTTACTTCACTCCCTGTTGCAGACAACAAGCTTCCATTCCCCGTCACAAAGGGGTTTATGACTGATTTAACAAGAAATCATTCATCCTGTTACGGTCAACCCTGTTACTTAACTCCCTGTTGCAGACAACAAGCTCCCATTCCCCATCACAAAGGGGTTTATGACTGATTAAACAAGAAATCATTCATCCTGTTATGGTCAACCCTGTTACTTTATTTGCCACATATTTTTTACGTCATGAAATTGGAAAATGTGCTGTTTATTAAGTTGAAGATGTGCTCTTTATGACAGACTGTTAAAATGAGGTGAAATCAAAAATAAATTGACCAAGTTACCTTTCTCAAAAGGCACCGAATTGGTGGAACAACTGTGTTTTCTACTCAGTTCTACCTCAGGGCTTCATAAAGTTCCTAACGCAGACCATCCAATAAATCTAACATCTATCTAAAGAACACTAGGTCAGAAACTATATATTTACAAAAAGCATGAGGAATTTCCCTGTTTTAATGTACTTTGTTATTGGTTTCATTTAGAAAACATACAAAATATTTAAACAGAAAAGGGGGAATGAGAAAGAGCAAACCATATCAAAACAGACAAGGGGTCAAGAGTCAGAAAATTGCCATTAAACAGGAAAATCATTTCTGTCCAAACATAGTGTAAGTCCAGGGGCTTTCCTTAAAAGCCCGTGTCTGTCTGTCAACTTTGTATAGTCGAGAGCTACTTACAGTGGGGCAAAAAAGTATTTAGTCAGCCACCAATTGTGCAAGTTCTCCCACTTAAAAAGATGAGAGAGGCCTGTAATTTTCACCATAGGTACACTTCAACTATGAAACACAAAATGAGAAAAAAAAATCCAGAAAATCACATTGTAGGATTTTTTATGAATTTATTTGTAAATTATGGTGGAAAATAAGTATTTGGTCAATAACAAAAGTTTAATCTCAATACTTTGTTATATACCCTTTGTTGGCAATGACAGAGGTCAAATGTTTTCTGTAAGTCATTACAAGGTTTTCACACACTGTTGCTGGTATTTTGGCCCATTCCTCCATGCAGATCTCCTCTAGAGCAGTGATGTTTTGGGGCTGTTGCTGGGCAACACAGACTTTCAACTCCCTCCAAATATTTTCTATGGGGTTGAGATCTGGAGACTGGCTAGGCCACTCCAGGACCTTGAAATGCTTCTTACGAAGCCACTCCTTTCGTTGCCCGGGCGGTGTGTTTGGGATCATTGTCATGCTGAAAGATCCAGCCACGTTTCATCTTCAATGCCCTTGCTGATGGAAGGAGGTTTTCTCTCAAAATCTCACGATACATGGCCCCATTCATTCTTTCCTTTACACGGATCAGTCGTCCTGGTCCCTTTGCAGAAAAATAGCCCCAAAGAATGATGTTTCCACCCCCATGCTTCACAGTAGGTATGGTGTTCTTTGGATGCAACTCAGCATTCTTTGTCCTCCAAACACGACGAGTTGAGTTTTTACCAAAAAGTTATATTTTGGTTTCATCTGACCATATGACATTCTCCCAATCTTCTTCTGGATCATCCAAATGCTCTCTAGCAAACTTCAGACGGGCCTGGACATGTACTGGCTTAAGCAGGGGGACACGTCTGGCACTGCAGAATTTGAGTTCCTGGCGGCGTAGTGGGTCCCCCCGTGTGGTTCTGGGATTTTTGCTCACCGGTCTTGTGATAATTTTGACCCCGTGGAGTGAGATCTTGCGTGGAGCCCCAGATCGAGGGAGCTTATCAGTGGTCTTGTATGTCTTCTATTTCCTAATAATTGCTCCCACAGTTGATTTCTTCAAACCAAGCTGCTTACCTATTGCAGATTCATTCTTCCCAGCCTGGTGCAGGTCTACAATTTTGTTTCTGGTGTCCTTTTGACAGCTTTTTGGTCTTGGCCATAGTGGAGTTTGGAGTGTGACTGTTTGAGGTTGTGGACAGGTGTCTTTTATACTGATAACAAGTTCAAACAGGTGCCATTAATACAGGTAACGAGTGGAGGACAGAGGAGCCTCTTAAAGAAGAAGTTACAGGTCTGTGAGAGCCAGAAATCTTGCTTGTTTGTAGGTGACCAAATACTTATTTTACCACCATAATTTCCAAATAAATTCCTGAAAAATCCTACAATGTGATTTTCTGGATTTTTTTTCTCTAATTTTGTGTGTCATATTTAAAGTGTACCTATGATGAAAATTACAGGCCTCTCATCTTTTTAAGTGGGAGAACTTGCACAATTGGTGGCTGACTAAATACTTTTTTGCCCCACTGTATATGATTTACATTTCAATGTTTATTGTGTATTTATAACCGCCCTGTCTTTCTCTCTCCAGGATGAGGTGACCCCTGCTAAATTTGAGGAACAGTCATGGATCTGGGTGGCAGCTGACGTGCCCCTCTCTGACCCTGCCTTCCTCAGCATCAAGATCCGTGATTTGTGTGGAGACCTGCAAATCTTCTGGCTCCGTCACACCTACACCAACAGTACCCAATCAGACCCTTTAAAATGATCACAGAACAACAATAAGTTATGAAAGTAACTCCAAGCAATGCACATAGCAACATGATGCACTGGAGATATGCAAAACAGTACAATTAGTAGGTTTTTTGCAATTAGTATTAGCAATGTAGGTGTGCTGCCTTCAAAAGTGGCTCCAATAATGACCAGATGTCAAATTATGTTGTGTTGGCTTCCATAGTGTATTGACTGTCTTTGTGCTCTCCCCAGATGGGCAGAGGAAGAGGAGGGCGGCCCCTCATCAGCGTCGCCAGGTACCCGGGACAGAGGAAGTGGACCCGGAAGCAGAATTTAACCCCGAGAACCCCTACCACGCGAGTCCCCCCGACCAATCAGTCAGTATGCTGTGTTACTCGAGATTCCCATAGCAGAGCACTAACATTTGGCCTTCATTGAGTGTTTGCTGTGTCACCACTGGCATATTCGAACAGCCAGACCACATCCTCTCTCAGATATATAATGTTATGTTCACAGTTGAGTGTCTTGACAAATGGTTTCTGTCCTGGTCCCGTCTCTCTCCCAGCATGCACAGCTGTGTGAGCAGGAGCAGATGTTGGGGTCACAATGCCAGTGTGTGATTATGCGAGTGCGCCTGTCACTCAGAGCGTGTGTGTGTTTGCCTGTCACGCCGAGTCTTGTCTGCGCCTCATGAACCCCTTTAGAATACCAAACTAAAGTCCCATTGAGCCTTTCAGGAGTGTAAATTGCTCCCCTCCTGCCACTCTGTCCATGTGTAGACCCCCAGACTTCCCCTAATCCTCACCGCTCCTCCTTCTCCTTCCCCTGAGAGAAACAGACATCCACAGACACAGACTCCCACAGACACAGAACCAGACTCTGTTTGCATTTGAGATAAATCATTGAATGAGAAATATAATTCTACACAGAAACACATTAATACAGACATAAATGGGTTTAGAGAGGAGTTGGAAAATGTGGCTATTATCAGTATTTCACTCTCTCTCTCACTCCCTTTCTGTCTACCTCTATCTGCCTTTCCTCCCCATCTGTCCCTCAACATAAAGCGTGGCCTGGATGGCGATGAGGGCACCATGACCTTTGACCCCATGCTGGACCACCAGGGCGTGTGCTGTACGGAGTGCCGGAGGAGCCACACCCCGTGCCAGAGGATCTGTGAGCCCCTGGACGGGTTCCAACCCTGGCCCTACCACTACCGCGGGTGCAGGGTAGCCTGCAGAGTCATTATGCCCTGCCGTTGGTGGGTGGGACGCATCCTGGGCATCCTCTAAACACCCCTCAACCAGCCCTGGACTGGTAGGTTCCAGAGGGAAGGAGAGGCGGGTAGAGAGAGAAGAGGGTAGGTGGATTTGGGCAAGGGAGAGGGAAAAAAACGAATCTTTCAAGGATATTCAGTTTTTCATCATAAGATATGCTATAACACAGACTACAATACCATATGACATACTTTAGAAAAGAGTACTCTTTCATACCACATACCCGTGATAACAAAATCATCCTGTCTGATCTTGTCACCTTAAACGAAACATAAAGTAACATCAGTACAGCTTTTATATCAATGATATACAGTGCCTTGCGAAAGTATTCAGCCCCCTTGAACTTTGCGACCTTTTGCCACATTTCAGGCTTCAAACATAAAGATATAAAACTGTATTTTTTTGTGAAGAATCAACAACAAGTGGGACACAATCATGAAGTGGAACGACATTTATTGGATATTTCAAACTTTTTTAACAAATCAAAAACGCAACACAGCTGAACACACCATCCCCACTGTCAAACATGGTGGTGGCAGCATCATGGTTTGGGCCTGCTTTTCTTCAGCAGGGACAGGGAAGATGGTTAAAATTGATGGGAAGATGGATGGAGCCAAATACAGGACCATTCTGGAAGAAAACCTGATGGAGTCGGCAAAAGACCTGAGACTGGGACGGAGATTTGTCTTCCAACAAGACAATGATCCAAAACATAAAGCAAAATCTACAATGGAATGGTTCAAAAATAAACATATCCAGGTGTTAGAATGGCCAAGTCAAAGTCCAGACCTGAATCCAATCGAGAATCTGTGGAAAGAACTGAAAACTGCTGTTCACAAATGCTCTCCATCCAACCTCACTGAGCTCGAGCTGTTTTGCAAGGAGGAATGGGAAAAAATGTCAGTCTCTCGATGTGCAAAACTGATAGAGACATACCCCAAGCGACTTACAGCTGTAATCGCAGCAAAAGGTGGCGCTACAAAGTATTAACTTAAGGGGGCTGAATAATTTTGCACGCCCAATTTTTCAGTTTTTGATTTGTTAAAAAAAGTTTGAAATATCCAATAAATGTCGTTCCACTTCATGATTGTGTCCCACTTGTTGTTGATTCTTCACAAAAAAATACAGTTTTATATCTTTATGTTTGAAGCCTGAAATGTGGCAAAAGGTCGCAAAGTTCAAGGGGGCCGAATACTTTCGCAAGGCACTGTATAATATGATCTGTGATAGTTATGATTTGTGGGAACTTGTATGTAAAGAGCTAACACCTTTCCTTTCAGCTTTCTGATGTAAATACATGTAAGAACTATTCTGTAGGACTAGACTGTATGTCAGCTGTGCATGCCTTTAGGTATTCATCATGCTAGTGAGAAATGTTTCTGTCCTAACCATTTCTCCAGAAGTCGGGCCTACTAACAACATGTGATGTTTGCTTTGTAGTTCTCCTCAAAAGTAACTATATTTCCCATCAGCATGAAATAACTATTTCAAAGTGCAATTTCAATGAATAAACCTTTTAAGTAAACATATATAATTCATTTTTGCCATTCTTATTGCATAGCAACACATTACTTCAGTAATGTACTGTCCTCAATACATAAGCGGCCCTCCAAACTGTATGTTGCAAATGAGTCTGTATGTGTGAAGAGCAGAGATGAATGCTACCGTACACACAGCATGCATGCAGCCAAACACACTGGAGTTAATATGGAAAATATACTAGTTGATCCAGAAGGTGAAAAACTTTGAGAGCAGCAGTGAGTTTCAGGGATCTCGAAAGCTTTAATGTCAGAGTTCCAGTTCTAGAAGTGTTTAATGAGACTAAAGACTGCAGTCGTCATGCTGAGATCTTACCCACGATGCAAAGTGCTTAACTCCTTTTGATGTTAGTAGAGCAGCTTCAGGCAGGGGGCTGTGTGGGTGCGTGAGATGCAGTTAAGAGTTTTAACCGAAGCCATTTGATCGCCACGGCACCTGAAACAACGTGCAATGAATTTAACACTTAACTCAGTGAGGAAGGGAAGGGGTGTGTGTATTTTTCACTTAACTCAGTGTGAGGGCTGATGATGCAGTTAGATCCATATTAATGCTCCTGCACTTAACCCAACGCCCACTCAAAGCAGAGAGCAGCAGAGCGTAGTGTGTGAGGATGAGGTCTACTCCCTGTAATATAGTACAGTAGATTAGTACAGGATTGGGTGTTGTCCTTCTGAACACGCCCGAGGTCACTTAGACAACATTACACACAGTGAAACAAACAATTGTGATCCATAAACAAAATAATTTACTTACATTTAAGTTTGAATCACATTGAGGAAAAGGAAATTAATATTTGACTTCCATTGCATGACTGTATTGCTGCTGATGTGGAAAAAGATTATAGAATTCTTATACAAGTACAAAAAAAACATTTAACATATTTTGTATTCTTTCCAAGTGGTGATGGGACAACATAAACGTCCCTCACCTCCCACCCACCGCGGATAAAGAAAGGCTCTAAACACAAGAACAGCCACAAGAGGTGAAAAGGGTTTCCTAACCTTTCAGTCCAGGAATCAGGTTCAACCCTACACTCACTACCTTTAACCAAATTGGCCATTCAGATGATTCCCAGTTTTTATATTATATATAGGATAGACAGATGTATCGATTAACCTCTTTATAGTATTTGTGAGAAAGGTTAAACGCTAGGGTTACTAGTGGTTCCTGGACTGCGGCGAAAAGCACCAAAGCTCTAAAACCAATATTGACATATTGGGTTTGGGGGAATAAAGTGGACATGTCCAGTGGGGACAAAATCTCTGACACTGGAAACACTTATCTCCCTCACTAACTTTAAGCACCAGCTGTCAGAGCAGCTGACAGATCACTGCACATAGCCCATCCAACTACCTCATCCCCCATACTGTTTTTATTTGTATTATTTTGCGCCTTTGCACCCCAGTATCTCTACTTGCACACCTATCATTCCAGTGTTCAATTGCTATATTGTCATTATTTCACCACTATGACCTATTTATTGCCTTACCTCATTTGCACACACTGTATATAGACCGTTTCTCTATTGTGTTATTGACTGTATGTTTGTTTATTCCATGTGTAACTGTGTTATTTGTGTCGCACTGCTTTGCTTTATCTTGGCTAGGTCGCAGTTGTAAATGAGAACTTGTTCTCAACTAGCCTACCTGGTTAAATAAAGGTGAAATTAAAAAAATTATATATTAACAGACATGGCCTGGGAGGAGGAAGGGGAGGTGGGGAGAGGAGATATGGGCGGAGGGCGTCTGTCCAGTTGGTGCTCAGGACTGTACCACCCGACTCTACCTACAGGGGGAGGAGAAGAGAGTCAGTGATACTGTGTACTGCTAAAACAAAAACACCTTTCTCCGTTCCTCTCGTGGTGTGTGTATACCCACAAAGGATTTGTTCATGGCCCGTTTGACCTCGTCAGTGCCGTCACAGTAGATTTGTTGAAAGAGTTTGTTGAGCGCTGCGTGTCCCTCCAGCTTCTCCTCCTCACTGATGTCCCCCACCACCTTGTCCCAGTTAAGGCTGGAGGCAGACGATGACGGGTACTGGTCTACACAGGAACACACACGCATTAAAAAGGTTTCAGTACCAGAAACCAGTTCTGAATTTGTTATATGTTAGTGTAAGACAGAGAGCGCAAAGGTGGAGAGAGCACGCGTGTGTGACGGAGAGGAACTGACTGGGGATGAAGTGTTTGACGTTGGGCTCCTGTCCCTCTCCCTCCAGCTTCTCCTACCTGATCCACTCTGTCTTCTGCATCTTGACCTCTACCTAAGAGAGCAGGGAGGAGGACAGAAAGAGAGCACGAGCGAGGACAGAAAGAGAGCACGAGCGAGGAGAGAAAGAGAGCACGAGCGAGGAGAGAAAGAGAGCACGAGCGAGGACAGAAAGAGAGCACGAGCGAGGACAGAAAGAGAGCACGGGCGTGGACAGAAAGAGAGCACGGGCGAGGACAGAAAGAGAGCACGGGCGAGGACAGAAAGAGAGCACGGGCGAGGACAGAAAGAGAGCACGAGCGAGGACAGAAAGAGAGCACGAGCGAGGACAGAAAGAGAGCGTGAGGAGAGATACAGAGCGCAAGGAGAGATACAGAGCGCGAGGAGAGAAAGAGAGCGCGAGGAGAGAAAGAGAGCGCAAGTGAGGAGAGAAAGAGAGCGCAAGGGAGGAGAGAAAGAGAGCGCAAGCGAGGAGAGAAAGAGAGCGCAAGCAAGGAGAGAGAGAGAGCGCAAGCAAGGAGAGAGAGAGAGCAAGCAAGGAGAGAGAGAGAGCGCAAGCAAGGAGAGAGAGAGCGCGAGGAGAGAAAGAGAGCGAAAGAACAAAGAGAAAGTGAGAGGACAAAGAGAAAGCGAGAAGACAAAGAGTGGGGAGCGAAGGGAGAGAAGAGTAGTTGGTAGTCTAAATAGGGCTCAACACAGAAGTTTAGAAGATGGTAGCTCAGACAGAGCCCGCCAGTCTCTTAGTGGTGCGATCGGCTCACCACAGACACACAGGGATATGCGGGGGCACAGCTCACACCCAGATCATCCAGACAGAGCGCTAACGAGACGTCTGTCAGATTGAGGGGCCGGAGTGTGTGTGATCAACACAGCTCAATATGCTGGTGTGTGTGGGTGAGAGCTATCATTCTGTGGATCACAGCGGCAGGAGCACACATTTTGGGACAGATCATTACATCGGAGAAGAAAGGAGACAAGAAGATGAGAGGAGAGCCGCCACCATCCACACCCACTGAGCTGCAGCGACAGGCCCCATACCAGTGGGACATGCAATCTGCTGAGTTCTCCAGTACCCCCGTCATCTTAGGTTTGTTTGTGTGTAAGTAACTGTGTGTGTGTTCAGGGACGGTCTGATAGAGTAGGGTATGCGCTGGCTTGTCGACGCAATTAAAGAACATTTCTGCTCGGCAGGGAGATGAGATTGTTCATTCATGAAGGGTGTCAGGAGTAGATGCCAGAGCATCAGAGGACACACATTCAGACAAGAGCACCGATTACAGAGCTATCAGATGAGCTCAACACTAACCCAATACGACGGACGAATCTGGGTTTGGAGAACGCTACCAGCCTCAATGCATTGTGCCAACTGTAAAGTTTGGTGGGGGGAAGAATAATGGGTTTTCATGATTCGGGCTAGTGAAGGGAAATCTTAAAAGCTACAGCATACGACATTATAGACAATTCTGTTCTTCCAAATTTGTGGCAACAATTTTGGGAAGGCCCTTTCCTGTTCCAGCATCACAATGCCACTGTGCACAAAGCGAGGTCCATAAAGAAAGGTCAATACAGAAATGGTTTTTCGAGATCGGTGTGGAAGCTGCACAGAGCCCTGACCTTAACCCCATCAAACACCTTTTGGATGAATTGGAACGCTGAATGCGAGCCAGGCCTAATCGCACATCATTGCCCGAACTCACTAATGCTAGTGGCTGAATGGAAGCAAGTCCCCGCAGTAATGTTCCAACATCTAGTGGAATGCCTTCCCAGAAGAGTGGAGGCTGTTATAGCAGGAAAAAAAAAGGGGGGGGGCACTCCATATTAATGCCCATGATTTGGAATGTCCACATACACCACATGACCAAAAGTATCTCAAATATTGGGAGACTGTGGACAGCAGTTGAACATGGGTCAGTCAATTGCAACCTCCATGGCCACCATGGATATTATTTGACCCTGCTGGTCATCTATGAACATTTGAAAACATCTTGAAAAACGATCTGTCTTTATGGCCACACATGTACTCTAAAAATGTCCACCCGGGTACAGCCAGAAGAGGCCACCCCTAGGAACCTAGTTCCTCTCCAAGTTTCTTCCTAGGTTCCTGCCTTAATGGGGAGTTTTTCCTGGCCACTGTGCTTCTGCATTGCTGGCTCTTTGGGGTTTTAGGCTGGGTCTCTCTTAAGCACTTTGAGACAACTTTGTGAGAAAGGGCTATATAAAATATATTGATTAATTGATTGATTGATGGAACCCTCAAATTTGACTTTCAATGTTCTTCATAGTACAGTACATTTGGAAATTATTCAGATCCCTTGACTTTTTCCACATTGTTACGTTATGGGCCTTATTCTAAAATGTATTAAATAGTTTTTGCTTTTCTCAATCTACACACAATACCCCATAATAACAAAGCAAAAACCTGATATTTTTTTGCTAAAAAAATAAAAACCTGAAATATGACATTTACATAAGTACTCAGACCCTTTATTAAGTACTTTCTTGAAGAACCTTTGGCAGCGATTACAGCCTGGATTCTTCTTTGGTATGACTCTACAAGTTTGGCACACCTGTATTTGGGGAGGCTCTCCCATTCAGCTCTGCAGATCCTTGCAAGCTCTGTCAGGTTGGATTGTGAGCATTGCTGCACAGCTATTTTCAGGTCTCTCCAGAGATGTTTGATTGGGTTCTGGCTGGGCCACTCAAGGACATTCAGAGACTTGTCCCAAAGCGACTCCTGCATTGTCTTGGCTGTGTGCTTAGGGTTGTTGTCCTGTTGGAAGGTGAACCTTTGCCCCAGTCTGAGGTCCTGAGAGCTCTGAAGCAGGTTTTCATCAAGGATCTCTCTGTACTTTGCTCTGGTTATCTTTCCCTCAACCCTGACTAGTCTCCCAGTCCTTCCTGCTGCAAAACATCCACACAGCATGCTACCACCATCATGCTTCACCATAGGTATGGTGCCAGGTTTCCTCCAGATGTGATGCTTGGCATCCAGGCCAAAGAGTTCAAGCTTAGTTTCATCAGACCAGAAAATCCTGTTTTTCATGGTCTGAGAGTCTTTACGTGCCTTTTGGCAAACTCCAAGTGGGTGGTCATGTGCCTTTTACTGAAGAGTGGCTTCCATCTGGCCACTCTCTACCATAAAGGCCTGATTGGTGGAGTGCTGCAGAGTTGGTTGTCCTTCTGGAAGGTTCTCCCATCTCCACAGAGGAACTCTGAAGCTCTATCAGACTGACCATCGGGTTCTTGGTCACCTCCCTGACCGAGTCCCTTCTCCCCAGGCGGCCAGCTCTAGGAAAAATCCAAACTTCTCCCATTTAAGAATGATGGAGGCCACTGCATTCTTGGGGACCTTCAATGCTGTTTTTGCTGACATGCACCATATACTGTGGGACTGTGGGAAACAGATATGTACCTTTCCAAATCATGTCTAATCAATTCAATTTACCACAGGTGGACTCCAATCAAGTTGTAGAAACATCAAGGATGATCAATGCAATCAGGATGCACCTGGGCTCAATTTAGAGTTTCATAACAAAGGGTCTGAATAATTATGTACATAAAGTATTGTTAATTATTTTTAAAACATTTGCAAAAATGCTTAAAAAACTATTTTCGCTTTGTCATTATGGCGTATTGTGTGACAATTTGGGAGCAATTTCCAAACACCTGAAGCTACCATGTTCATCTGTAAAAACAATAATTTGCAAGTATAAGCACCATGGAACTACGCAGCCGTCATACCGCTCAGGAAGGAGACACGTTCTGTCTCCTAGAGATGAACATACTTTCGTGCGAAAAGTGCAGATCAATCCCAGAACAGCAGCAAAGGACCTTGTGAAGATGCTGGAGGAAACAATTACAAAAGTATCTACATCCATAGTAAAATGAGTCCTATATCGACACAACCTGAAAGGCCGCTCAGCAAGGAAGAAGCCACTGTCCAAAACCGCCAAAAAAAGCCAGACTACGGTTTGCAACTGCACATGGGGACAAAGATCATACTTTTTGGAGAAATGTCCTCTGGTCTGATGAAACAAAAATAGAACTGTTTGGCCATAGTGACCATCGTTATATTTGGAGGAAACAGGGCTTGCAAGCCGAAGAACACCATCCCAACCGTGAAGCACGGGGGTGGCAGCATCATCTTGTGGGGGTGCTTTGCTGCAGGAGGGACTGGTGCACTTCACAAAATAGATGGCATCATGAGGCAGGAAAATTATGTGTATATATATTGAAGCAACATCTCAAGACATCAGTCAGGAAGTTAAAGCTTGTTCGCAAATGGGTCTTCCAAATGGACAATGACTCCAAGCATACTTCCAAAGTTGTGGCAAAATGGCTTAAGGACAACAAAGTCAAGGTATTAGAGTGGCCATCACAAAGCCCTGACCTCAAGCCAATAGAACATTTGTGGGCAGAACTGAAAATTATTGTGCGAGGAAGGAGACCAACAAACCTGACTCAGTTACACCAGCTCTGTCAGGAGGAATGGGCCAAAATTCACCCAACTTATTGTGGGAAGCTTGTGGAAGGCTACCCGAAATGTTTGACCCAAGTTAAACAATTTAAAGGCGATGCTACCAAATTCTAATTGAGTGTATGTAAACTTCTGACCCACTGGGAATGTGATGAAAGAAATAAAAGCTGAAATAAATCCCTCTCTACTATTATTCTGACATTTCACATTCTTAAAATAAAGTGGTGATCCTAACTGACCCAAGACAGGGTGACCAAATACTTATTTTCCACCATAATTTGCAAATAAATTCATTAAAAATCCTACAATGTGATTTTCTGGATTTTATTTCTCATTTTGTCTCTCATAGTTGAAGTGTACCTATGACGACAATTACAGGCCTCTCATATTTTTAAGTGGGAGAACTTGCACAATTGGTGGCTGACTAAATACTTTGCCCCACTGTATATTAGCATTTTCATGCTTCATGTCTGAATCACAAGGTATACATTTTTTTATTATATATTGTATAACTCAATGATGGTTTGCATATGAAGCGTAGAAATGCTAATATAGGTACCGTTGACTTGTGCCACACATTGGATTTATGCCACAAATGCTAAAAATAAACAGTGGCAACAATACCAAAATCATGGGTTGCTGTCATACCTTGTCTAATTTTGAAATTTGGGTGAACTATCCCTTTAACATTGATGGGGTGGGAGGCGGGGGTAAAAAACAAAAATGTTTAATTAAAATCGGAATAGCATCTGGTGGTCAGAACCTAGTAATATCAGGATATAGGATGGGACAAATCTAATTTCAATTACCAATTTCTCTGAAAATAATAATAAATAAACATAATAACAGATTACATGACATAGGATGAAGAAACAATACTCCATTCTACTTATTAACCATAATTTATTCACGACTAATTCAATATTTAAGTTGTGTATATTAATTACACTTGTTTAATTTGATGACTATTATTTATAGCCAAGTCGTCATCTCTATAGAGCCGCTGTCTATGCTGTCTGACAAAGTCACTATTTAATCGTTTTTCAAAGTAAATAAGGCATACTTTTATGTAGTGATGGGTGAAAAACTAAAATCGATAGTTACATACCGTATGGCTTTAAAAACAAATTCTCAATATTATTTTTGCGCTAGTTGGCTGTACCTACACCAAAGCGGCAGTATTTTTCCTCCATTTTTCCTTTTTTAATAATAAAAAAAAAGGAATAAAATGTGTTTTCAGCACTTTTACTGCCATGACTGATGAACATGTGTTTTCTCATGTCTCTCTCATCCCTCTGCAGCCGACATATGGTAAGCAATATGTTTGGAACGTCGAATCGCAATTAAAATCAGTATCGAATTGCAATATTTTTAGAATCGTGAGAATCACAATACATATCGTATCGGCAATAAGAATCGTGATAATATCGTATCGTGAGGTCCCTGCCAATTCCCAGCCCTACTTTTATGACTGCTGAATATCAACTGAATATGCAAAATGGGTCAACTTTGAGCACCTCCATCTCCTAAAGGTTTTTTTGCCTGATGACTCCAACAATTCTTCTGCTACTGTTTGCTACATACTTCAGTCTGAGACTGCCATTATTGAAGTAGTTTGTGGTGACATCAAAATGAGGGGTGTTGTACAAAACAAAGTATTCAGTGATTGGATCATTTCTAACCAATCAAAGTATCAAAGGCAATGACACATTGTCAAAATGGCGCTTTACCCACGTGTTTGTTCGGGCTCTGGCCCAACCCATTGGTTTCTGGGACGAATCACAATGGTTAGAATGTGTTTGCGTTGTAGAAATAGTCGGGGAGGTGCTCAGATCCAGACTCATTGCAGAGAATAAACTAACATCCGTGGCATAGTGTTTGGCCGGAGCAAGGAGTTTGGGTAGCCAGCAAAAATGTTTTAGCATTCAGCTTAAAAAAGTCCCGTTCTGACCACTTCTTCCATGGCCAAATATGTATGGAACCAAGGTATGGTCATTATTTGGTTCTCGCAAAATAAGAGGGGCGCACCGCCACCTTGTCGACTTGGCTGCGACACTATTTAAAGATTTCAGGGCAAATTAAACAGATATTTAGATATGATAAAGTTACTATCTTTGATTGACAATGACATTGTCGAATCATAGAAACTTTGCAATGGCAGTCAAACAAACGTCAACTGACCAAAGTTGCTAAGCTTGCTTGATAACCTTCAAATGAATTACAGAATATCTCCTATATTTTGTACAGATATCAGATCAGCTCATGAATACGAGGTATTCAAGGTATCTTAACGGGGACCAACTGTTTTAAAAATAGCCATACCTACTCTCGTACCGTTTGTTGCTCACACCTACTGAAGCTCTCAAATGGGCAACAAGTACGAGACAGCACAGAGAAGGGGGAAACGTTAGAGCGGTAATTTAGGGGTTGGGTTAAATGCAGAAGACACATTTCAGTTGAAAGTATTCAGTTGTACAACTGACTAGGTATCCTCCTTTCCCTTTTACATAAGCGATGTGTGACTGTCTGAAGAGTCACAATAACAGCTCAAAAAGGCACACGTTATTTTACAAGCTATACCAGTGATTCCCAACCAGGGCTACTACTTGGCCTATCCACGGGGGTTGTTGAGAAGATTCATGAGACCATATACCTACAGGTAAAATGCACAAGGGGGGGTACTTCTGGGGTATCCAGGCATAGAAAAATGCAGTTGGTGGAACAGTAACCAACCATACTTTAGGGCTTTTCCTTTAGGGTTTATTAACGGCATTCAGGTCGCATGGCAGCCCCTACTTTAGATTACAGCAGAGAAGAATTTAAAAAGCAACTTATCAAATAAAAACACAGTCTGGTTAGGGAGGCTGACAGGCATGGAAATGACAGGGAGGGAGGTTGTATGTTATCTATTCACAAAGACCAGATGAGTTTGGAGTGTGTGTGTTTACCCTTCCATTCTGATCAAACACTCTGGTGTGTAACTGGCTGTGCTGTCGTGACAACCCCGTGCGTTAGAATGTCTGTCATAGCCGATGAGGGAGGAGGTCAGAACTGAGATGTGAGACACTCATAAAGCACGTTTACAGGACAACTTCTGCTTCCACCGTGCTTCTACAGCTGCATTGCTTGCTGTTTGGGGTTTTAGGCTGGGTTTCTGTACAGCACTTTGAGATATCAGCTGATGTACGAAGGGCTATATAAATACATTTGATTTGGATAGATTGCCATCTGAAACAATATAGTATAGTAATATAGTACCCTGTCATTTGACGATAGTTCGGCAGCCTCTGATGCTCTTTCGGAGTGGTGCTGTTGAAGCATGCCTTCATTTCATTTGACATTTTTTTTACCCCCTTTTCGTGGTATCCAATTGGTTGACAGTCTTGTCTCATCACTGCAACTCCCATATGGACTCTGGAGAGGCGAAGGTCGAGAGCCGTGCGTCCTCCGAAACACAATCCAACCAAGCTGCACAGCTTCTTGACACAATGCCCACTTAACCCGGAAGCCAGCTGCACCAATGTGTCGGAGGAAACCCCATACACCTGGCGACCGTGTCAGCGTGCACTGCGCCCGGCCTGCCACAGGAGTCGCTAGTGTGTGATGGGACAAGGAAATCCCTACCGACCAAACCCTCCCCTAACCCGGACGATGCTGGGCCAATTGCGCACTGCCCCATGGGTCTCCTGGTCGGGGCCAGCTGAGACAGAGCCTGGACTCGAACCCAGAATCTCTAGTGGAACAGCTAGGACTGCGATGCAGTGCCCTAGACCACTGTGCCGCTTGCCTTCTTTCATGCAGCGATCCAGAGCAGTTCTTCCACTGTCGGAAGAAATGGTAATGCATGTCAATTTCATGCAAAAAAAGGTTGCCTCTCGACCACAACCACAACGGAAGCACAATCATGGCTCCAGATCGCAGGTGGAGGACATCTCTGAGAGGTCGCTGTTACGCTCGAATTCGACCCAAAACCAACCAAGGAAGTCTGCTGCAGTGTTGAGAGCGACTGTACGAAACCAATTGGTACATCAATCATGCCAGCCCGTTCTTCATTTCTATTCAGTTCGACTCGTTATTAATTCAGTGTCTGAATTGTGCGTCGGGGAAAGTAAACAAACATTTGGAGTGAAAGGAACCCAATGCACCCTGATAAACAGTGAGCCCTGCAGCTAGTCGGACTTCTGCACAGCCATGGGACTGAAGAGAAGTTAGTTGGAGACAGGTCTGTTTTTCTGTACTTCTTCCTTCTCATACCAGAATACTGATCTACTAAAATTAAGTCAGACAAGCATCAAATAATCTCAGCATCAGCATCTCTCTTGCTCTCTTTTTCACACAACGCACACAATTCACCTGTTCAGAAATCAGCCAGTCTCTAAGTGTGCCTATCGGAAAGGAATGCACCCATCAACTGATGTGTCTCCCTGTGTGTCTCCCTGTGTTGTATGTGTGTCTCCCTGTGTTGTGTGTGTCTCCCTGTGTGTCTCCCGGTGTTGTGTGTGTGTCTCCCTGTGTGTCTCCCTGTGTTGTGTGTGTGTGTCTCCCTGTATTGTGTGTGTGTGTCTCCCTGTGTGTCTCCCTGTATTGTGTGTGTGTGTCTCCCTGTGTGTCTCCCTGTATTGTGTGTGTGTGTCTCCCTGTGTTGTGTGTGTGTGTGTCTCCCTATGTGTCTCCCTGTGTTGTGTGTGTGTCACCCGGTGTTGTGTGTGTGTGTGTGTGTCTCCCTGTGTTGTGTGTGTGTGTGTGTCTCTGTGTTGTGTGTGTCTCCCTGTGTGTCTCCCTGTGTTGTGTGTGTGTCACCCGGTGTTGTGTGTGTGTCTCCCTGTGTTGTGTGTGTGTGTCCCTGTGTGTGTCTCTCCCTGTGTCCCTGTGTGCGTGTGTCTCCCTGTGTGCGTGTCTCCCTGTGTGGGTGTGTCTCCCTGTGTGCGTGTGTCTCCCTGTGTGCGTGTGTCTCCCTGTGTGCGTGTGTCTCCCTGTGTGCGTGTGTCTCCCTGTGTGCGTGTGTCCCTGTGTGTGTGTCTCTCTCCCTGTGTCCATGTCTCACCCTGCGTCCCTGTGTGTGTGTGTCCCCGTGTGTGTGTGCCACCGTGTGTGTGTGTGTGTGTCCCTGTGTGTGTGTGTGTCCCCGTGTGTGTGTCCCTGTGTGCGTGCGTGTGTCTCCCTGTGTGCGTGCGTGTGTCTCCCTGTGTGCGTGTGTCTCCCTGTGTGTGTGTCCCTGTGTGCGTGTGTGTCCCTGTGTGTGTCCGTGTGTGTCTCTCCCTGTGTCCATGTCTCACCCTGCGTCCCTGTGTGTGTGTGTGTGTCCCCGTGTGTGTGTCCCCGTGTGTGTGTCTCCGTCTACCTGTGTGTGTGTGTGTCTCCCTGTGTGTGTGTGTCTTCCTGTGTGTGTGTCCCTGTGTGTGTCTCCGTCTCCCTGTGTGTGTGTGTGTGTGTGTGTGTGTGTGTGTGTGTGTGCGCGCGTGTGCCTCCCTGTGTATGCGTGTCTCCCTGTGTGTGTGTGTCTCTCCCTGTGTTTGTGTGTCCGTCTACCTGTGTGTGTGTGTGTGTCTCTCCGTCTACCTGTATGTGTGTGTCCGTGTGTGTCTCAGTCTCCCTGTGTGTGTGTGTTCCTGTGTGTGTGTGTGTTCCTGTGTGTGTGTCCCTGTGTGTGTGTGTGTGTGTGTGTGTGTCCCTGTGTGTGTGTGTGTCCGTCCCTGTGTGTGTGTCCCTGTGTGTGTGTGTCTCCCAGTGGGTCTCCGTCTCCCTGTGTGTGTGTGTGTGTGTGTGTGTGTCTGCCTGTGTGTGTGTCTCTCCCTGTGTGTGTGTGTCTCTCCCTGTGTGTGTGTGTCTCTCCCTGTGTGTGTGTGTGTCTCCGTCTACCTGTGCACCTGTGTCTGCTGTCGCCATGGTGAACTGTGAGTGAGTGTTTGTGGGGAGGAAAGAGGTGCTACATCCTCTCTCTAGGGGGGAAACTAGTTTTGGCATTGGCTGGCAGGAACTCAGGAATAACTTGACACTTCTCTACCTCACTTTCTAATCCATTTCTTCTTTCTGTCCCTCCATCTTTTCCCCTCTCTGCTGAGCTATGAGGCTGCATGTCTATCTGTCCTCCAAATCATCTCCCCCTTCACTCTCTGTCATCCTCCCCCCCGTTGTGCCGTGTGTGTGGCATGTCCCACTATCTCGTTAGCAGACTGAGCAACATCTCATGCCCTGAGCGAGCCCCGACAGCCTACACCTATCCACAGATTCCCAAAGCACACTCGATGGGTTCTCTCTCTCTCTCTCTCTCTCCCCCTCCCTCCCCCACTCTCCCTCCCTCTCTCTCACCCCCTCTCTCTCACCCCCTCTCTCTCTCTCTCCCTCCCTCTCCCCCTCCCTCTCTCTCTCTCCCCCCCTCTCTCTCTCCCTCTCTCTCACCCTCTCCCTCCCTCTCTCCCTCCCTCTCTCTCTCTCCCTCTCTCTCTCTCCCTCTCACTCTCTCCCACTCTCTCCCTCCCTCCCTCCCTCCCCCACTCTCCCTCACCCTCCCTCTCTCTCTCCCTCCCTCTCCCCCTCTCTCTCCCCCTCCCCCTCTCTCTCCCCCTCACCCTCCCTCTCTCCCCCTCCCTCTCTCTCTCTCCCCTCACCCTCCCTCTCTCCCCCTCCCTCTCCCCCTCTCTCTCTCCCCCTCCCTCTCACTCCCTCACTCCCTCTCACTCACTCTCCCTCCCTCCCACCCTCCCTCTCACCCTCTCTCTCACCCTCTCACCCTCCCTCTCTCCCTCCCTCTCTCTCACCCTCCCTCCCTCTCTCTCCCTCCTTCCCACCCTCCCTCTCTCTCTCCCTCTCCCTCCCTCCCCCTCCCTCCCTCCCTCCCTCCCCTCCCTCTCTCTCTCACACCCTCTCTCACCCTCCCTCTCACCCTCCCTCCCACCCTCCCTCCCTCCCTCTCACCCTCCCTCCCTCTCCCCCTCCCTCTCTCTCCCCCTCCCTCTCTCTCTCCCTCCCTCCCTCTTACTCCCTCACTCCCTCTCACTCACTCTCCCTCACCCTCCCACCCTCTCACCCTCCCTCTCCCTCCCTCTCTCTCCCTCCCTCTCTCTCACCCTCCCCTCCCTCTCTCTCTCCCACATCTCTCCCCCCTCTCTCTCTCTCCCTCCCCCTCTCTCTCCCCCTCTCTCTCTCCCCCTCCCCCTCTCTCAATCACCCTCCCTCCCACCTCCCTCTCACCCTCCCTCTCACCCTCCCTCTCACCCTCCTCCTCTCTCTCTCACCCTCCCTCTCTCCCTCCCTCTCTCTCTCTCCCTCCTCTCCCTCTCCCACCCTCCCTCTCCCACCCTCCCTCTCTCTCTCTCCCTCTCTCACCCTCCCTCTCTCTCTCACCCTCCCTCTCTCTCTCACCCTCCCTCCCTCTCACCCTCCCTCCCTCCCTCTCACCCTCCCTCTCCCTCTCTCACCCTCCCTCCCTCCCTCTCACCCTCCCTCCCTCTCACCCTCTCACCCTCCCTCCCACCCTCCCTCTCCCCCTCCCTCTCTCTCTCACCCCTCTCTCACCTCCCTCTCTCTCTCGCTCTCACCCTCCCTCTCTCTCTCTCACCCCTCCCCCCCTCTCTCTCTCACCCTCCTCTCTCTCTCTCTCTCTCTCTCTCTCTCACTCCCTCTCTCTCTCTCACCCTCTCTCTCTCTCTCACCCTCCCTCTCTCTCCTCACCCACCCTCCCTCCCTCTCACCCTCCCCCCACCCTCTCACCCTCCCTCCCACCCTCTCACCCTCCCTCCCACCCTCTCGCCCTCCCTCCCACCCTCTCGCCCTCCCCCCACCCTCTCACCCTCCCTCCCTCCCTCTCTCTCCCCCTCCCCTCTCTCTCTCTCCCTCCCTCCCTCTCACTCCCTCACTCCCTCTCCCTCCCTCCCACCCTCTCACCCTCCCTCTCTCTCTCTCTCACCCTCCCTCCCTCTCTCCCCTCCCTCTCTCTCTCCCTCACTCTCTCCCCCCTCTCTCTCTCCTCCCCCTCTCTCTCTCCCCCCTCTCTCTCCCCCCTCCCTCCCTCTCTCCCTCCCTCTCACCCTCCCTCTCTCCCACCCACCTCTCTCTCTCTCACCCTCCCTCTCTCTCTCCCCCTCTCCACCCTCCCTCTCTCTCTCTCACCCTCCCTCCCTCCCTCCCTCTCACCCTCCCTCCCTCCCTCTCACCCTCCCCTCCCTCCCCCTCCCTCTCTCTCTCTCACCCTCCCTCCCTCTCACCCTCCCTCCCTCTCTCTCTCTCACCCTCCCTCTCACCCTCCCTCACTCCCTCTCACCCTCCCTCTCTCTCTCACCCTCCCTCCCTCTCACCCTCCCTCCCTCTCACCCTCCCTCCCTCTCACCCTCCCTCCCCCTCCCTCTCACCCTCTCACCCTCCCTCTCCCCTCACTCTCCTCACCCTCCCTCTCTCTCTCTCTCACCCTCCCTCTCTCCTCTCACCCTCCCCTCCCTCCCTCTCACCCTCCCTCCCTCTCTCCCTCTCACCCTCCCTCTCTCTCTCTCTCTCTCTCTCACCCTCCCTCTCTCTCTCGCCTCTCACCCTCCCCTCTCTCTCTCCTCTCTCACCCTCCCTCTCTCTCGCTCTCACCCTCCCTCTCTCTCTCACCCTCCCTCCCTCTCACCTCCCTCCCTCTCTCCCTCTCACCCTCCCTCCCTCTCTCTCTCACCCTCCCTCTCCCTCTCTCTCCACCCTCCCTCTCTCTCCACCCTCCCTCTCTCTCTCACCCTCCCACTCTCTCTCACCCTCCCACTCCTCTCACCCTCCTCTCTCTCTCACCCTCCCCTCTCTCTCTCACCCTCCCTCTCTCTCTCTCACCCTCCCTCTCTCTCTCTCCCTCCCTCTCTCTCCTCACCCTCCCTCTCTCTCTCACCCTCCTCTCTCTCTCACCCTCCCTCCCTCTCTCTCACCCCCTCTCTCTCTCACCCTCCCTCTCTCCCTCAACCCTCCCTCACTCTCTCCCCCCCTCGCCCCCCTCTCTCTCTCCCCCTCGACCCCCCCTCCTCTCTCACCCTCCCTCTCTCTCTCACCCTCCCTCCCTCCCTCCCTCTCACCCTCCTCTCCCTCTCACCCTCCCTCTCACCCTCCCTCCCACCCTCCCTCCACACCCACTCCTCCCTCCCTCTCACCCTCCCTCCCTCTCACCCTCCTCCCTCCCTCTCACCCTCCCTCTCTCTCTCCCTCTCTCCCCCTCCCTCCTCTCTCTCTCTCTCTCTCCCTCTCACCCTCCCTCTCCCTCCCTCCCTCTCTCTCTCTCTCCCACCCTCCCTCACCCTCCCTCCCTCTCTCTCTCTCTCCCACCCTCCCTCACCCTCCCTCTCCATCTCTCTCTCACCCTCCCTCTCTCTCTCTCTCACCCTCTCTCTCTCTCTCTCCCTCCCTCCCTCTCTCTCCCCCTCCCTCTCTCCCCCTCCCCTCTCTCTCTCCCCTCCCTCTCACCCACCCTCTCACCCACCCTCCCTCCCACCCTCCCTCTCACCCTCCCTCCCTCTCTCCCCCTCCCCCTCCCTCTCTCACACACTCACTCTCCCTCCCTCTCACCCTCCCTCCCTCTCACCCTCCCTCTCTCTCTCTCCCTCTCTCTCTCTCTCACTCTCTCACCCGCCTCCCTCTCTCTCACCCTCCCTCCTCTCTCTCCCCCTCTCTCTCCCCCCCTCTCTCTCTCCCTCTCTCTCTCCCTCCCTCTCTCTCCCCCTCTCTCTCTCTCTCTCTCTCTCACCCTCCCACCCTCCCTCCCTCTCTCTCACCCTCTCACCCACCCTCCCTCTCACCCTCCCTTCCTCTCACCCTCCCTCTCCCTCTCACCCTCCCTCTCACCCACCCTCTCACCCCTCCCTCTCTCTCCACCCTCCCTCCCACCCTCCCTCTCACCCACCCTCCCTCCCTCTCACCCTCCCTCTCTCTCTCACCCTCCCTCTCTCTCTCTCTCACCCTCACCCTCCCACCCTCCCTCCCTCTCACCCTCTCACCCACCTCCCTCTCACCCTCCCTTCCTCTCACCCTCTCACCCTCCCTCTCACCCTCCCTCTCACCCTCCCTCTCCCCTCTCACCCTCCCTCCCACCCTCCCTCTCACCCACCCTCCCTCCCTCTCACCCTCCCTCTCTCTCTCACCCTCCCTCTCTCTCTCTCTCACCCTCCCTCTCTCTCTCACGCTCTCACCCTCCCTCTCTCTCCCTCTCTCACCCTCCCTCTCTCTCTCTCTCTCTCTCGCTCTCACCCTCCCTCTCACCCTCCCTCCCTCTCTCTCGCACCCTCCCTCTCTCTCTCCCTCTCTCACCCTCCCTCTCTCTCTCTCTCTCTCTCTCACCCTCCCCCTCTCTCTCTCTCTCCCTCTCTCACCCTCCCTCTCTCTCTCTCCCTCTCTCACCCTCCCTCTCTCTCTCTCTCTCTCTCTCTCTCTCTCACCCTCCCTCCCTCCCTCTCTCTCTCACCCTCCCTCTCTCTCCCACCCTCCCTCTCACCCTCTCTCCCTCTCACCCCTCCCTCTCACCCTCCCTCTCTCTCTCACCCTCCCTCACCCTCCCTCCTCTCTCTCTCACCCTCCCTCTCTCTCTCACCCTCCCTCTCTCTCTCGCTCTCCCTCTCTCACCCTCCCTCTCTCTCTCTCACCCTCCCTCTCTCTCACCCTCCCTCTCTCTCACCCTTCCTCTCTCTCTCACCCTCCCTCTCCCTCCCTCCCTCTCTCTCTCTCTCACCCTCCCTCTCTCTCTCACCCTCCCTCTCTCTCACCCTTCCTCTCTCTCTCTCACCCTCCCTCTCCCTCCCTCCCTCTCTCTCTCTCTCACCCTCCCTCTCTCTCTCACCCTCCCTCTCTCTCTCACCCTCCCTCTCTCTCTCTCGCTCTCCCTCCCTCACCCTCCCTCTCTCTCTCACCCTCCCTCTCTCTCGCTCTCCCACCCTCCCTCTCTCTCTCTCTCTCTCACCCTCCCTCTCTCTCTCACCCTCCCTCTCTCTCACCCTCCCTCCCTCTCTCTCCCTCCCTCTCTCTCTCACCCTCCCTCTCTCTCTCACCCTCCCTCTCTCTCCCTCTCTCTCTCACCCTCTCTCTCTCACCCTCCCTCCCTCTCTCACCCTCCCTCCCTCTCTCACCCTCCCTCCCTCCCTCTCTCACCCTCCCTCCCTCTCTCACCCTCCCTCTCTCACCCTCCCTCCCTCACACCCTCCCTCCCTCTCTCACCCTCCCTCCCTCTCTCTCTCACCCTCCCTCTCACCCTCCCTCCCTCTCTCGCTCACCCTCTCACCCTCCCTCCCTCTCTCGCTCACCCTCTCACCCTCTCTCTCTCTCCCTCCCTCTCTCTCTCACCCTCCCTCTCACCCTCCCTCCCTCTCTCACCCTCCCTCCCTCTCTCTCTCACCCTCCCTCCCTCTCACCCTCCCTCCCACCCTCCCTCCCCTCTCACCCTCCCTCCCACCCTCCCTCCCCTCTCACCCTCCCTCCCCTCTCACCCTCCCTCCCCCTCCCCTCTCACCCTCCCTCCCCTCTCACCCTCCCTCTCTCTCTCTCTCTCCCACCCAAACCCTTTTAGACATGTACACGCACAAACACAGGATCAAATTCTCACAAACTCATTAGATCCGTTTCAAGCTAGTCATACACTCATTGAAACCTTTTCAAGCGTTCCATTTATCGTCGATACAATATATCTATATTCATTTTGACATTCAGAAGGACAGTTCAACAGAATACAGCAGAGAGCCATGGAGAGATGCCTACATCCTCATTAGCCTACACCAGGGCTCTCCAACCCCAGTTGTAACTAACCTGGTTCAGCTTATCAACCAGCTAATTATTAGAATTGGGTGCGCTAGATTATGGTTGGAGAAAAACCTACAGGGCGGTACTAGGAGCAGGGTTTGGCAGCAGGTAGTCTAGCATTAAGAGCTGACTAAGTGAAAAATCTGTCAATGTGCCCTTGAGCAAAAGCACTTAACACTAATTGCTCCTGTAAATTGCTGTGGATAAGAGTTTCTGCCAAATTACTCAAATGTAAAAATGTGAGACCCCTGGTCTACACTATATTAGTGTACACTAACAAGTGTCCTTCCCAGTCATTAATGTCCATAATTACCAACAACTTCAGAGCTTGTTAATCCTCACAGGGAAGCTCTCTGGTGTGTACAGGTCTGTATTAAAGAGTTCTACTAATGGTTAATTACCACATTTCAGTGTGGTTATTCGCTGGTAACCTGCTGTGTGTTAAATCACATCGCTATGGGTCCCTTATAAAGACTGAGCGCTGCAATGTTATGCCATTTTTGAGGCAGATGGTAGTTCTGATAGGCTGAGTGGTTTGACGTGTGTGTTACCTTTGTGGAGAGGACCTTGAAGGTGCTGTGTTGGGGGACAATGGAATGCAGCAGCCTCATGTTCAAGCTGAAGTCATCCCCTGAAGGAAGCTTCACCACAGCCGACAACTAAAGAGAGAGATACACACAATTATAAAACACACACCTCTTTTTATAGTGGGGTGGGGGTCGAGGACCGTTTCGTCAAATTCACCCTGAGGGGTTTAGTGCTGGTCTAAAATCAGTTGGGCTTTCTTTCTTGGATTGGGGATTTAGACTTAGATCTAGGAACAGTTTACCCTCCCTGAGTTTACAGGAACCCCTGAGGGCCTAGCTGTGGGAGTGAGTGAGCGTGTATGTATGAAGGCACATGTGCCCATAGCAGTGCCTCTGGAGGAAAAGCCCCTAGCCATCTTATTACCCATAATAACACCTCCCCTACTGTTCTCACAACCACAGAAAGAGAGAGTGGGAAAGGGCAGAGAGAAGGGAGGGGTGCGAGATGTGGAATTGGAATCAGGCCCCTCTCTGTGTGTTTCAGAGGGAGCGCTGCTCTACTGTAACGGGACCTCAGGGGACACAACAACCCTCTATTTTACTGCTGTACAGCTGTGTACGCACACGAGCCCTACTCAGCCTCTGGGCGAATGACTCCCCTCCGAATGACTCCCCTGAAATCTTTCATTTCAGATCCAGAACATCCATTACTCCTCATCTCCATCTCATTTAAACCCAAATCATTCATTTACAGCACAGATACAACACTATGCCCATACTTCAAATTGATTCAATGTTATCTACACCACCGCCGCAAACAGACTAATTTTAACGTCAATAAGATGAGAAATAAAGACATGCTAGGGACAGCTTCCTCCTCAGCAACTATACAGGGCTACTAATACTCTGGCAGCTTGGAACTGTACTTCTCTCCTCAAGAGCCCATTACACTGATGTGTGTGTGCGTGTATATTAACTCAAAAAAAGAAACCTCCTCTCACTGTCAACTGCGTTTATTTTCAGCAAACTTAACATGTGTAAATATTTGTATGACCATAACAAGATTCAACAACTGAGACATAAACTGACCAAGTTCCACAGACATGTGACTAACAGAAATGAAATAATGTGTCCCTGAGCAAAGGAGGGGTGGTCAAAATCAAAAGTAAGTGTCAGTATCTGGTGTGGCCACCAGCTGCATTAAGTACTGCAGTGCATCTCCTCCTCATGGACAGCACCAGATATGCAAGACCCGCAGGTGTGAAGTTCGGATGTACCAATCCTGTGCAGGTGTTGATACACGTGGTCTGCCACTGCGAGAACGATCAGCTGTCCGTCCTGTCTCTCTGTAGCGCTATCTTAGGCTTCTCAGTACGGACATTGCAATTTATTGCCCTGGCCACATCTGCAGTCCTCATGCCTCCATGCAGCATGTCTAAGGCACGTTCACGCAGATGAGCAGGGACCCTGGGCATCTTTCTTTTGGTTTTTCAGAGTCAGTAGAAAGGTCTCTTTAGTGTCCTACATTTTCATAACTCTGACCTTAATTTCCTACCGTCTGTAAGCTGTTAGTGTCTTAAGGAGAGGTATATCTATAATTCCATGTGTATAACTTGTATTTTCATCTACATTTATGATGAGTATTTCTGTTGAATCGATGTGGCTATGCAAAATCACTGGATGTTTTTGGAACTAGTGAATGTAACGCGCCAATGTAAACTCAGATTTTTTTATATAAATATGAACTTTATCAAACAAAACATACACGTATTGTTTAACATGAAGTCCTATGAGTTTCATCTGATGAAGATAATCAAAGGTTAGTGATGAAGTTTTATCTCTATTTGTGCTTTTTGTGACTCCTCTCTTTGGCTGGAAAAATGGCTGTGTTTTTCTGTGGCTTGGTGGTGACCTAACATGATAGTTTGTGGTGCTTTCGCTGTAAAGCCTATTTGAAATCGGACACTGTGGTGGGATTAACAACAAGATTACCTTTAAAACGGTATGAGATACATGTATGTTTGAGGAATTTTAATTATGAGATTTCAGTTGTTTTGAATTTGGCGCCCTGCACTTTCACTGGCTGTTGTCATATCGATCCCGTTAATGGGATTGCAGCCATAAGAAGTTTTAACCTGTCTAGGAACGTTCCGCTTGCGGAACCCCTCGCCAACAGCCAATGAAATTGCAGGTTGCCAAATTCAATCAACAGAAATCTCATAATTCAAAATTCTCAAACATACAAGTATTAGACACCATTTTAAAGATAAAATTCTCGTTAATCCAACCACAGTGCCCGATTTCAAAAAAAGCTTTTCGGCGAAAGCAGAACATATCATTATGTTAGGTCAGCAACTAGTCACAGAAAACCATACAGCGATTTTCCAACCACTCCCAGGACAACATGTTACACAATACTTGTATGTTTTGTTCGGTCAAGTTCATATTTATATCCAAAAACCTCAGTTTACATTTGGCTTTGCCTCCAAAACATCCCGTGAATTTGCACAGAGCGACATCAATTCACAGAAATGCTCATAATAAACATTGATAAAAGATACAAGTGTTATTCACAGAATTAAAGATATACTTCTCCTTAATGCAACCGCTGTAACAGATTTCAAAAAAGCAAACCATGCAATAATCTGAGTACGGCGCTCAGAGACCAACACAACCCAAAAAGATATCCGCCATGTTGGAGTCAACAGAAGTCAGAAATAGCATTATAAATATTCACTTACCTTTGATGATCTTCATCAGAATGCACTCCCAGGAATCACAGTTCCACAATAAATGTTTGATTTGCTCCATAAAGTCCATAATTTATATCCAAATAAGACCTTTTGGTTTGCGCGTTCAGTACACAATCTAAACTCAAGATGCGCGGGCAGGTCCAGGCAAAAGTTCAGACGAAAAGTCATGTGAAATGCGCGTGACCAGGAAATGGCTTTCTGCCAGTAACCTGACTCATTCAGCTCTTATTCAGCCCCACAACACAGTAGAAGCCTCATTCAAGTTTCTAAAGACGGTTGACATCTAGTGGAAGCCCAACTTCAACCATATCCCACTGTGAATTCAATAGGGGCTGGGTTGAAAATCGACCAACCTCAGATTTCTCACTTCCTGTTTGGATTTCTTCTCAGGTTTTTGCCTGCCATATGAGTTATTTTATACTCACAGACATCATTCAAACAGTTTTAGAAACTTCAGAGTGTTTTCTATCCAATACTAATAATAATATGCATATATTAGCAACTGGTACTGAGGAGCAGGCCGTTTACTCTGGCTACTCAATACTGTCCCTGCAGCCATAAAACGTTAACGACCATTCCACAGGTGCAAGTTCATTAATTGTTTATGGGTCATTGAACAAGCATGGGAAACAGTGTTTTAACCCTTTACAAAGAAGATCTGAAGTTTGGGAGTTTTACGAATTATCTTTGAAACCAGGGTCCTGAAAAAAGGGACGTTTCTCTTTTTGCTGAGTTTATCTGACACAATTCTGTGTGTGTCCCGTGCTTGTTTATATTTGTGTGTGACTATGTGTGTGTGTACCTGTCTGTTGTCAAAATTGACGATAACACCATCCTTGGGAGCATTTTTCACCATGATGGTGACGATGACCTGGGAGTCTATCTGGTACCAGTCGTGTCTGAGGAAGTACACACACACACTTAGTACAGGTTGGCCCTGAAGTGTAAGATCAAGTTATCCTACCTTCCTGCATATATAATGAGTCACAAATGGCCCCTATTCCCTATGTAGTGCACTACTTTTGACCAGGCACCATAGGGCTCTGGCCAAAACTACAATCACGTATATCCTACCAACGGGACATTAAAAACTGTAATATCTTATGTTTCACCGAGACATGGCTGAACGACAACATGAATAACATACAGCTGGTGGGTTAAACACTGTATCGGCAGGATAGAACAGCAGCCTCTGGTAAGACAAGGGGTGGCGAGCTATGTATATTTGTAAACAACAGCTGGTCCACGATATCTAAGGAAGTCTCGAGACATCTCATGATAAGCTGTAGAATACACTATCTACCTAGAGAGTTTTCCACTACAAACTGATGTGGTGTACCACCATAAACCGTTGCTGGCACTAAGACCGCACTCAATGAGCTGTAGTTGGCCATAAGCAAACAGGAAAACACTTATCCAGAGGTGGCGCTCCTAGTGGCCGGGACTTTATTGCAGGCAAACTTAAATCAGTTTTACCTAATTTCTACCAGCACGTTGAATGTGCAACCAGGGGGAAAGAACCCCCCACCTTCACTCCACACACAGACATGTACAAAGCTCTCCCTCACCCTCCATTTTGCAAATCTGACCATAATGATATCCTCCTGACTCCTGCTTACAAGCAAAAATTAAAGCAGGAAACACCAGTGACTCAGTCAATTAAAAAAAAGTGGTCAGATGAAGCAGATGCAAAACTACAGGACTGTTTTGCTAGCGCAGACTAGAATATGTTCTGGGATTCTTCTGATGGCATTGAGGAGTACACCACATCAGTCACTGGCTTCCTCAATAAATGCATCGATGAAGTCATCCCCACAGTGACTGCGCGTACAAACCCCAACCAGAAGCCATGGATTACAGGCAACATCCACACTGAGCTAGTTTATGTGTCGGAGGGCTAGGGTCAGCCTGTTATATCTGGAGTATTTCTCCTGTCTTATCCGGTGTCCTGTGTGAATTTAAGTATGCTCTCTCTAATTCACTCTCTCTTCCTTTCTTTCTCTCTCTCTCTCGGAGGACCTGAGCCCTAGGACCATGCCTCAGGACTACCTGGCCTGATGACTCCTTGCTGTCCCCAGTCCACCTGGCCGTGCTGCTGCTCCAGTTTCAACTGTTCTGCCTGCGGCTATGGAACCCTTACCTGTTCACCGGACGTGCTACCTGTCCCAGACCTGCTGTTTTCAACTCTCTAGAGACAGCAGGAGCGGTAGAGATACTCTGAATGATTGGCTATAAAAAGCCAACTGACATTTACTCTTGAGGTGATGACCTGTTGTACCCTCGATAACCACTATGATTATTATTATTAATTGACCCTGCTGGTCATCTATGAACATCTTGGCCATGTTCTGATATAATCTCCACCCTGCACAGCCAGAAGAGGACTGGCCACCCCTCATAGCCTGGTTCCTCTCTAGGTTTCTTCCTAGGTTCTGGTCTTTATAAGGAGTTTTTCCTAGCCACCGTGCTTCTACACCTGCATTGCTTGCTGTTTGGAGTTTTATGCTGGGTTTCTGTACAGCACTTTGAGATATATGCCAATGTAAGAGTTGATTTATAAATACATTTGATTTGAGCTAAAGGGTAGAGCTGCCGCTTTCAAGGAGCGGGACTCTAACCCGGAAGCTTATAAGAAATCCCGCTATGCCCTCCGACGAACAATCAAACAAGCAAAGCATCCAACATGTTTTAAGAAGACCACCATAGTCCCTGTGCGCAAGAACACTAAGGTAACCTGCCTAAATGACTACCGACCAGTATCACTCACATCTGTAGCCATGAAGTGCTTTGAATGGCTGGTCATATCTCACATCAACACCATAATCCCAGAAACCCTAGACCCACTTCAATTTGCATACCGACCCAACAGATCCACAGATGATGCAATCTCTATTGCACTCCACACTGACCTTTCACACCTAGACAAAATTAACACCTATTCATTGAAAGCTGACTTCAGCTCAGCATTCAACACCATAGTGCCCTCAAAGCTCATCACTAAGCCAAGGACCCTGGGAACAAACACCACTCTCTGCAACTGGATCCATGACTTCCTGACAGGCCCCCAGGTGGTGAGAGTAGGTAACAACACATCCGCCACACATTTTTCCAGAAGTTTCCCTACCAGAGTTACACAGTAATAGCGTGACTGCTGTTAGCTTCACGACATACATACAATGGAATGCCGTTTAGGTCTTTGCGTGTCAAAAAATATACAGCAGCACCGTCAAAATAATTATGCCATACTTTTATTTTGAAGGCTAACCGCAAAGTCCACTATTGTGGCTAATCCTTATTGTGGCTAGCTTCACATGGATGGCTCCGACCACCATTAATCAAATAAGAACTGCCTTATAAATTAGGGTTATTTTAGATGACAACATCTAAAATGACACCTAGCAGATTGTCGTGTTGCTATGTTTTTGGGGAAGAACATTGTTTACATCTATCCAGCTTTTTTATGACCAGCACTGAAGGTGCGAGACAACTTTACCAGCAACATAGCATACGTATCGATGAATCATTGTGACGTATGAAATTCTAGTGCTAGTGTAATCAATGTGTAATAACGACGTAAAAAATGTATGAATGCGTTAAATTATTATGTGACGTGCAGTCGTATTCAGGTCCTGATTGGTCAACAAGCTTATTTGACACATCAAAGTGCTATTTGACGCATATCTTTTTTAACATGCAAAGACCCAAACGTCGTTCCACAGAAATCCTGGATGAGAATGAAACGACTGAACAACAAAACAGCACAGCAAGTAAGTGAAATAAATAGGTTATTATTATGTTGACTGGTAAATGGGGACATGCATAAATGCCAACAAAATAACTTTTTGGTCAATGTGGTGTGTGTGTGTGCAACCTTTATTTAACTAGGCAAGTCAGTTACGAACAAATTCTTATTTACAATGACGGCCTACCAATGACTCCCAATCACGGCCGGGTGTGATACAGCCTGGATTCGAACCAGGGACTGTAGGGACGCCACTTACACTGAGATGCAGTGCCTTCAACCGCAGCATCCATGTGCCTGTGTGTTAACTATTTCACTGTACTAGAATGCTTAAAAGGCCCCTAAAATATAAAATATCAGTATTGGGTTTTTCTGGCAAGGAAAATATCGCATAGTCGGCCAAAAATATCATATCGGTGCATCACTACCCTATATATAGCCTCGTTATTGTCATTTTACTGCTGCTCTTTAATTATTTGTTATATATTTTTGGAGGGGTATTTTTCTTAAAACTGTATTGTTGGTTAAGGGCTTCTAAGTAAGCATTTCACTATTTCACGCATGTGACAAATACAATTTTATTAGAAAATTAGTGCACTATAGAGAATAGGGGGATATTTGGAATACAACCATGAAGTATACTTACTTGATGTGTGGTGTCTGCTGTGGCATCCAGGCATCCCAGGAAAAGAGAGAAAGTTTAAACAAACAAAAAAGGAGAGAAAGAGACAGGGCTTACTGGATGTGCTCACTCTAGCAATTAGAACAGAATAAGTAAGGTTTGGAAAGCTGGGAACAACAGTGCCCCCATGAGGCGGAGAGTGGAACTGAATGTCAGAAAAAACTGTATACAGTCATACGTTTTGCGTTGGTTGATTTATTTCAGTTTGAAAATACACACAATATAACATAAATAAAAATTGCAACATTTCCAGGGATAGCACAATAAAGAAAATGACTTATTTCCATTGTGGCCCTTTTGCATGGTGCAATACTTACATAGATTCAGGCATGGTACAGAGATAGATAGAATAATTGTAGGAAGACCCGTTAGCACTCACCTTATTCTCGTTTCCTTTCTGATTCGCCGCTGCAAGGGACAGGAAACAGAATGTTACAGTCAAACAGTTTTAAATTACCCATACATTAACCGAACAAAGGAACACACAAACACGCGCAAGAAAGCGCCACAGACACACACCTCCCTGACATCGCAGAGGCAGTTTGTTTGCCAGTCCATCTACACCTATATTCAAACCTCAATGTATTTACCAGTTATGTCTGTTATAATATTCACTGCTTTCATTAGAGAGAGAGGAGGCAGAGGGAGGCGTGTGTGAGTGATATCGCCATGTGCACACCACGTTTTGATGTGAGTGGGGGAGTCAAACAGAAGCGGACTGGCGGTAAGCACTGTCACTATACACATGAAAGAGACGGGAGGTAACTCACAGGGTAAGGCCAGCTCATGGCAACAGACGACTGAGGTGTGTGTGTGCATTGAATATGTGTAGTTTTTAATCTGTTTGAAGACGTATTATCCGTGTGTGTGTGTGTGTATGTATGTATATTTTGTTATGATGGGAGGGGGGTCACATGGCTGTTTTGAACGCAAGCCCAACACCCCATGGATGTGTGTGTGTGTGTAACTGTGTGGATGTTTACTGGGGTTGATCTGAGGCAAGGCACCTCTCCCCCACCCACCACCCCAGACAAATGCACTGTACCGCCCGCCTGTCCAACATCACTACTCTGGACGGCTCGGACTACAAATACCTAGGTGTCTGGTTAGACTGTAAACTCTCCTTCCAGACTCACATCAAACATCTCCAATTCAAAGTTAAATCTAGAATTGGCTTCCTATTTAGCAACAAAGCCTACTTCACTCATGCTGCCAAACATACCCTTGTAAAACTGACCATCCTACCAATCCTCGACTTCGGCGATGTCATTTACAAAATAGCCTCCAATACCTTACTCAATAAATTGGATGCAGTCTATCACAGTGCCATCTGTTTTGTCACCAAAGCCCCATATACTACCCACCACTGCGACCTGTACGCTCTCGTTGGCTGGCCCTCGCTTCATACTCGTCGCCAAACCCACTGGCTCCAGGTCATCTACAAGACCCTGCTAGGTAAAGTCCCCCCTTATCTCAGCTCGCTGGTCACCATAGCAGCACCCATCTGTAGCACTCACTCCAGCAGGTATATCTCTCTGGTCACCCCCAAAACCAATTCTTCCTTTGGCCACCTCTCCTTCCAGTTCTCTGCTGCCAATGACTGGAACGAACTACAAAAATCTCTGAAACTGGAAACACTTATCTCCCTCACTAGCTTTAAGCACCAGCTGTCAGAGCAGCTCACAGATTACTGCACCTGTACATAGCCCATCTATAATTTAGCCCAAACAACTACCTCTTTCCCTACTGTATTTATTTAGCTCTTTTGCACCCCATTATTTCTATCTCTACTTTGCACATTCTTCCACTGCAAATCTACCATTCCAGTGTTTTACTTGCTATATTGTATTTACTTTGCCACCATGGCCTTTTTTTGCCTTTACCTCCCTTATCTCACCTCATTTGCTCACATTGTATATAGACTTACTTTTCTACTGTATTATTGACTGCATGTTTGTTTTACTCCATGTGTAACTCTGTGTTGTTGTATGTGTCGAACTGCTTTGCTTTATCTTGGCCAGGTCGCAATTGTAAATGAGAACTTGTTCTCAACTGGCCTACCTGGTTAAATAAAGGTGAAATAAAAAAACGGTGATCCAAAACAGGCTGTTTAAACCCTTTGAGACGACAACCACAGACACACACAGCTTCTCTAATGATGAGTTTAGTTAGTACAGTGATACAATTCAGATAGAGGTGGGAGATGGGCCTGTGGCTAGGCTTTAGATGGTGGTTGAGCTAAGAGAACAGATCCTACTTACTTGCCCATCATCTCCTCACAGCGTTTGAGCCACGTTCGGAAAGTGTCATCTGAACCTGTGGAGCAGATAGTCTGAACACTGTGTTCTCCTATCTCACCCAGTTGGAACACAACTACTGCAGGCAGAATCTACACACAGCCACTTACACTTCCGTACATTTGACCAGAATGGAAGGTGCATCCAATACAGTTAATATTCCTATCAGAGGCCAAGAGCTGTTACTATTAGGGATGTGCAGCTCTCCTTTCATGAATGATTCGATATGCATCTAAATGCATGGTCTCCGATACAATACAGGAACAACACTTTTTAGTTTGTGTGTCAATGGTGTGTGTAGCCACCAGAGCTGAGAAATTGGGCAGACTGAGCATCTACCACCCAACTATCAGATTAGGAATGTATGCTTTTTGTCCCCCAACTTTTTAAAATGTGAAACCACCATCACCCACTGATTAACTTCATTTTTGCAGACTGAAAAAACTAGTACTATGTCAATAGCTTGGCATTTAGCCAATTAATATTAAGCAGCTATGGATTTTAGACTGTTTGTAATTTTACAGGAACTCTCCCTAACGAGAAATGATTGGTCTTTTATAAAATGACCCTGTTCATGTAAAAATGACCAATTACACAGACTGTTAAAAGCAAAAGTAGCAAAACTATTTCATATGGTGACTCTAAATACAATCTGAATGATTGAAAACCCCAATCAGCAATTGGATGCGAGTTGCTTTCCTCTCTGGAAGGCTATACAACTCCAGTAAAAAACAATTGTCTACATTTGTTAACAAGGACCCAGCAAAATACATAGGCTTCATTAGCTGAGTGACAACCTATGACTTGACATTGTCAAAAGTCATTTTACAAGCATCTGAATGCTGGTGCCAGATGTACGAATATCCTATTAGAACAGGGATAAGCCTACCTCCCATTGAGCAGCTCTTTTCCCACAGCTGTTATCTGACAGTCATACGCAGTTACATGTATAAAAGTTGGACAGGCTACTAAACTGAAGGAGGAAGCATCCATTCAGTCACAACAGTTAAAAGGTATTTTCCGAATAAACAAAACAGTGAAACGGAAATGTGTAATATTTGAATCGGTTTTCTGAGCAATGCATACTAAATTTGGATTGGTTCAAACCAATGCACTTAAATCTTAAACATTAGAACTGGGGGCCGATGCGTATCGGTGAATTGTTACATACCGAGTTACTATACATTTCTAACACCAACAATATCTTACGGTTTTAGATCTACAGTAGCAGTCAAAAGTTTGCACACTCATTAGCCACTCATTCAAGAGTTTGATTTTTTTAAACTATTTTCTACATTGTAGAATAATAGTGAAGACAAAAAAACTATGAAATAACACATATGGAATCATGTAGTAAGCAAAAAAAACTGCTAAACAAAACAAAACATATTTTATATTTGAGATTCTTCAAAGTAGCCACCCTTTGTCTTGACATCTTTGCACTCTTGGCATTCTCTCAACCAGCTTCATTAGGAATGCTTTTGCAACAGTCTTGAAGAAGTTCCCACATATGTTGAGCACTTGTTGGCTGCTTTTCCTTCACTCTGCAGTCCAACTCATCCCAAACCATCTCAATTGGGTTGAGGTCGGGTGATTGCAGAGGCCAGGTCACCTGATGCAGCACTCAATCACTCTCCTTCTTGGTCAAATAACCCTTACACAGCTTGGATGTGTGTTATGGTTCATTGTCCTGTTAAAAAACAAAATGATACTCCCACTAATCGCAAAACAGATGGGATGGCATATCACTGCAGAATTCTGGGTTAAAATTGCTGGTTAAGTGTGGCTTGAATTCTAAATAAATCACAGACACCAGCAAAGCACCCCCACACCTCCTCCTCCATGCTTCACAGTGGGAACCACACATGCAGAGATCATCCGTTCACCTACTCTGCGTCTCACGAAGACACGGCGGTTGGGACCAGAAATGTCAAATTTGGACTCATTTCATTAGACAGATTTCCACCGGTCTAATGTCCATTGCTAGTGTTTCTTGGACCAAGCAAGTCTCTTCTTACTGGTGTCCTTTAGTAGTCGTTACTTTGCAGCAATTGGACCAAAAAGGCCTGATTCGCGCAGTCTCCTCTGAACAGTTGATGTTGAGATGTGTCTGTTACTTGAACTCTGAAGCATTTATTTGGGCTGCAAAAACTGGTAACTCTAATGAACTTATCCTCTGCAGCATAGGTAACTCTGGGTCTTCCTTTCCTGTGGCGGTCCTCATGAGAGCCAATTTCATAGCGCTTGATGTTTTTAGGCAACTGCACTTGAAGAAACTTTCAAAGTTCTTGAAATGTTCCGTATTGACTGACCTTCATGTCTTAAAGTAATGATGGCCTGTCGTTTCTCTTTGCTTATTTGAACTGTTCTTGCCATAATATGGACTTGGACTTTTACAAAATAGGGCTATCTTCTGTGTACCACCCCTACCTTGACACAACTGATTGGCTCAAACGCATTAAGAATGAAATTCCACAAATGAACTTTTAACAAGGCACACTTGTTAATTGGAATGCATTCCATGTGACCACCTCATGAAGCTGGTTGATAGAATGCCAAGAGTATGAAAAGCTGTCATCAAGACAAAGGGTGGCTACATTGAAGAATCTCAAATATAAAATTAAATGTTGATTTGTTGAACAAGTTTTTGGTTACTACAAAATTCCATGTGTGTTATTTCATAGTTTTGATGTATTCACTATTATTATACAATATAGAAAATAGTAAAAATAAAGAAAAACCCTTGAATGAATAGGTGTGTCCAAACGTTTGACTGGTACTGTACATGACGTGTCTAAGGATAGGGGTAAGGGGCGATTTGAGATTTAGGGATTAGGGGAAGGTGTTAGTGGAAGGGTGTAGGTGCTGAAATGGAACCAGGCCCCTGTGCCCTCCACTTGTTCCCTCAGCAGGCCTCACCATCCAGGCTGTGTCCCTTCGTGAAGGCAGCATGTGACACCTCAGTGGTTCAGGTGGTCCTCTGCCATTCTGAAGGGAGGGAGACAGGGGCAGGCTTGTTATCAGTAACAGATAGAAACTCAGGTAAAAACTGACACCAATTTAAGTTTGACATATATAATGATTTAAGGAGGATGTGGAGTGGCAGGGTTCATGCACATTTTAACAGCTGGAATATCATGCCTACTCCATGACTTAACCAAATGTCCATGACCAACAATTGGTGGTGTCTCTATGTACGTATAAAAAAAAGTAAGCAGAACGTGGCATTGACACTGGGAGGTTACTCTCTGATCCCATGTACCATCTCCTGATGTTGTACAAGGCACTTAACCCCCCCACAGTCACAGAAATAAAGTCAGACAGACATTCCTGCCAGAAAATACACAAGCTGCAAAAGTAAATGCATGTCAACTCAGCTATCATGGGCTAGGGCCAAATTGCACACATACCCTGTTCTCATGAAGGCAATGGAATGCCTTCATCATCATATATACAGTAGGTAAGTCTTACCCCATTCTCATGAAGGCAAGAAGAAGGCTGGGGTTGAGCTGCTGGGATTTCTTGGCATTGTTGACAGCTCCTGTAGAGACAGACAGACACACGAGAAACATAGCTTAAGTTTCTGAAGCAAAGACAAAAATATAGAACTAACATAAGACAATCACTTTAATTAAATTATTAAAAATTTCAGAAAATCGGTAAAGAAAGGTTAGATTTTATCAAAAGCTAGAGCAGTAGTTTGTCGACCAAATCAAATTTTATTTGTCACATGCGCCGAATAAAACAGTGAAATGCTTATTTACAAGCCCGTAATCAACAATACTTTAAGAAGATGCAAGGAGGATTGGGGTTAGGGTCTGACTGATAGCAGTACTTTTGGGTTAAGTTTGGGTAAGATGTTGGGGGTTAGGATAAGAGACTTACAGCTGTAGTTTTTCAGTTGAAGTTGGGCCTAGTCTCGTTGGCAGAACCATTCTGCATTGTCAGAGTGTCCTTCCAAGGCTTCATTCAGTTCCTGTGGGACAATTTCAGTGTCATCAAATAGGCAAGTTTGGGGTCAATTGAATTAAATTCCCAAGATACATATGTTTATGAGCACTAGCGAAGGTTGACTGTTGTTTGGATACATGTCCCCAACAACTTAACCTGGCTTTCTGCACAAAATCTACACTTACATTAGCTAGCTAGCTATAATAAAGTGTGACGACAGGTGGTTAGCCACTTAGCTAGCTGTGCTGGTTAGATTTATTGGTTTCTTGTCCAAGCGGTTAGCTAACTGCTGTAAAAAAAAAGTTACATATCACTACTGGAGTTGAGCAACAACTATTTTCAGACAAAAATAATTTGGTAGTGGGGCTAGCTAACTTAGTTTTTAAATGTAACGTTGCACAACATTAGCTAGAGTCACCAATACGTTGCCTAGCTATACACTTTTCACCTTTATTTAACCAGGTAGGCCAGTTGAGAACAAGTTCTCATTTACAACTGCGACCCGGCCAAGATAAAGCAAAGCAGTGCGACAAAAACAACACAGAGTTACACATAAACAAACGTACAGTCAGTAACACAATAGAAAAAAAATATATGTACAGTGTGTGCAAATGTAGAAGAGTAAGGCAATAAATAGGCCATAGAGGCGAAATAATTACAATTTAGCATTAACACTGGAGTGATAGCTGTGCAGATGATGATGTGCAAGTAGAGATACTGGTGTGCAAAAGAGCAAGAGGATAATTAACAATATGGGGATGAGGTTATTGAAAACATTTAAAATCCTCAGACTATTTAGTTATCAAGAATAATGCATTTTACTTTCAGTTAAACTAGCGCATTCTAGTTTGACAGATAGTTGGCTAGAAAGTTAGTCAGTTAGGTAACATTGGCTATCCAGCTAACGTAAACTCACCCCAATCCGTACAAATGTGCGCAACTGCAACATTTAAAAGAGGCTACAAAGAAAACTAATTGGACTGTAGCGACTGTGTTGACGTCAAAATCGGGGGTGTGAACTACGTTTCTATTCAAGCGTTGATCGACATAGTACTCTATAGTATTGGAGAAAAGTTGAAAAAAAACTGACCCTCCGTTACATCTTGATGTGTCATGTCGTAACATACAGCACGTATAAAGCAACTATTTCTGTCTTACAATCTCTCTCCACCCGGTGTAGCACTTCTATCATCCTTTAAAAACAAGAACTGGACAGTGACGGGGGATACCTAGTCATTTTTTGTGTCATCATTCTCAAAGCCGCTGTTTACTTCTAAGATCACTTTAGCACCGCCCTAAAAAACAGATTAAAATTCGACACAAACCTTCAAATAGGTATGTAATTACACATTATATAAAAACTCTTTATAGTGTTTTATTTACATTTTAGAGGCGATACGGTGATAAGTTGGACAGATCGAGTGAAAAAAAGCAATTTTCCCATACGACATCTCTTCTCACGATCACGCATTAGTTTCGCTTCCCCACCCGCCATTTTTAAAAAGACCCGAGGAGCTCATTGCCTGCTTGAATTATGCAGGAACGGGCAGCGTTTAGGTCATGTAATTGATTCTGTTGGAAATGGGAGAAATTGTGCTTTACAATGGTATTGACATTACAGTTGATCTGGAAGTATTACGTTTTTGGGGCGCTAAAATAAGGGCAATTGTACGGACCAAGGCGATGTACGAGTTTACGTTAACCGTTTTTTTTTTTTTACCTCGAGCGTTCTATGGGTCCTCATCTGACTCCATCGGGGAACCTGCTAAAACGACAAAACATAACTAACGTTAGCCTCTTGAACAATGACACATTTAAAATAAAATACTCGAAAATGTAATATACTTGCCGTTCGGTTGTCATGGCGCTAGAAGTGTTGTCAGAGGGAGATAGCCGTGGCTAGCTAGCTGGAAAGTCCTCGGTAGGAATCATAAAACAATATGCGGGCCCTGTCAACCGTCAGCTGAATAGGCTAGATAGGCACTTCTCACTACCGAACCCTAACCGCGTGGACGAGTAGGTGCGGGCAAGAAACATTTTCATACGGTTTGAAAAAAACTAACAAAAAACAGTAACGTAAACTTACAAATGTGCGCAACCGCAACATTCAAAAGAGGCTACAAAGAAAACTAATTGGACTGTAGCGACTGTGTTGACGTCAAAATCGGGGGTGTGAACTACGTTTCTATTCAAGCGTTGCTCGACATAGTATTGGAGAAAAACAACATTCATTCAAAATTAAAACTTTTATTTCTTGAAAACAAGTTTAATAATTCCTATTTCATCAACTCCTTCTGTATATATTTTCACAATTAGTTCCTCACACAATAGCAGTAACAAATATATCAGAGACTTCCAGCAAAAGCAAAGAAGCATAAGGCAATATTATTAAAGGAAAAGATTGCATGGGAAAATGTGCTTTTTATTAGGATATATTTAAGCCATCCTTGTAGGATCAGCAAAACTAACCATAGATCAGAGTCTAGGCCTGAGGAGCAACATCACCATACTTCTTTGCATAGATGAGTACATTTGGGAATTGGGATGGTATATACTGTGTTTGTGCAGCAAATAAACACAGATGCACCTGAGAAACAACTGACAGAAAAAGTATTAAGTCACATGTTCACAAACACATATATATCAAGGCATATATGGTCCATATATGGTCCAGGAAAGCACATGTATAACTATTACAGCATATCAGGAATGCTAACAAGATTGCTGGCAGAAGGGCTCCAGGTAGGAGATGCCCATAGTGGCAGATCTAGAATCAGCTTACCGTCCCCAAATTATGACCAGGGAAAACCTTAGATCAGGGTCATTGGGCAACTACCAACTCTGGCAGAAGTACGTTTACTCTCGTAAAAGCAAAAGCGTGAGAGAAGTTTTATCATTCAGTTATCATCATTGATAGTCATCAGCCACCCCGTCAACATTGAGATTAAGATGCAGTAAAGCCAACAGTACCGCTGCAAAAATGAAACAGAAAATCCCTTTTGATTTGTATTTATTTGTATTCTCTACTTAAGTATGAATGTAACCAAAAGCCTGTAAGGTTAAGGGCTCAGACACACCAGTAGTGTTTGCTGGCCGAGAGTACTTAGCATCTCTGAACGTAATTTCCGATTTTACATGTAGAATCCTGTGGAAAATGTAAGCAGTCAGATGTCTACAGCGGGTGGTCCCTACAACACAGCACGTTGAATGATCTGCCGACAAACACTAGAACCACAATCCGTGCGATGTGCCATCTCTATGGAATGTACTCCCTGAACACATCGACTAGGACACGTTTACCTCAAGCACTGATGGTGGGTCTTCTACTGGTGTGGGTGACAGTATGAGAGTGTGTTTACGTTGAAGATCAACAAGTGACACACACATAAATAAGAATGTTAAGGAGCAATATGTGGTAGCTAGCGTGCTACAGATTAAGACTGTCTTTGGTGAAAGCTGGAAAATTATTATTTGAGGCACTTTGGTAGGTGAGAGAGTGGTGACAAAGAAATGGTACATGTTAATAGTGCAAAGCACTGGTCATGGCTGAGAAAAGAACATTGAGAGAACAGGAACAGTGCACGAGCTCCCATGCATTCAGTGGAGCTGAATTGCGAACACAGATAGAGCAGTGCAGGATGCTCTGCAGCGAGGCTGTAGAATCCAGTGCATGTCTTTGGTCAGCAATTAGAATGTCTGTCATGTTGGTATCAAGAGTTCTAAGACAATTACATTCTTGTTAGAATGCCGATTAGGAATGTTATCGACATGGAGTGTTTGGTGCCAACATGGAAGACAGTTTGGTTAACTCTCTGTAAGAATGGCTCTGGTACATAAGGGAATGTAAGAGTGAGAGAAAGACCATCCAAGTCTGTCACATCTGTAAAATAAATCAAATTTACATCACAACTGTCCAACATCTTTCTCTAAAGTCTCCCTTTGAAAATCATTGTCTTCTGCAGTCATCTTGGCTATGGGGCAAGGACAGTGGCTGATACTGATCAGATGTCTCGGGGCATCCTACTCCACAATCAGTCCTGAGTCTGGGTCCTCCTCAGTCCTAACCTCTAGCTCCTCCTGCTTGACAGGGCAGGTCAAGGGCTGTAACTGTTGAGTCACTATCTGACTGGTGGTCTGTTCTGCACTAGCAGCCTGTCTCTCACACAGACTCCCCAACAGCTGAGCAGTTCTGAAGACTGACCCATGCTGACCAGGCTGCAAAGACTGCACGTTCTGCAGGGTCCGCAGCATCTCAGCTGAGACTATAGGCAGATGCTGCTGCTGGATCAGACTGCCCCCTGGTGGCCGGAGGACTGTCCTGCGATGGGCTAAGGACGAGGCTGGGGGTTGGGTCTTGGGTTTTGGGCCGGGTCGGCGCCGCTGGGCTGCTGCTGGACCTGTGCTGGTCTGTCTGGGCCTATGGTAGCCTCTGGTAGCCTGGGGAGGGGGAAGGAAAGAATGCTCGTAGGACCCTAAATCGTCCAGGGATTGGTCGCTGTAGGGCAGACTGTCCTCTGGGTCATCTGGGACGCCATCATCGCCATCGTCCTCTTCTTCCTCATGATTGTCTTGGTCCTCCTGGTCTTCATCGTCGCTGATGAAGACCATGTCTTTGGGCAGAGAGGCAAACTGGTAGACCAGCCTCTGACCCTCCACCTTGTTCAGAATCCCACGCTGGTAGTAGTACCTGTCAGGGACAGAGAGAGGACAGCTTTGATACACACACACCTGCAGGGACACAGACTGTAACTTATTATTATTGTAATGTAATTAATGTAACTACAGCGTACCGGAGTGCTCGGCCCATGGTCTCATAGTTCATGTCTGGTTTGTTCTTGTGTTTGCCCCAGAGTCTGGCCACAGCCTTGGAGTTGACCAGCTTAAAGATCCCTGCATGCCGATTGGTCCATTTGATGTAACGTGGGCAGGCCTGTCTGTCCTGGAGAAGCTCAATCAGGAACTGCCACAAGAACATAGTGTTACCTGAAACAGGTGAGGGAGAGGTGAGATGGAGGGTGTGTCTGTTTGTGTGTATGTACCAGACGATAACGGCAGGTAGCCTAGTGGTTAGCGCGTTGGGCCAGTAACCGAAAGGTTGTTAGATCGAATCCCCGAGCTGACAAGGTAAAACAAAATGATAAAAAAATATGTCATTCTGCCCCTGAACACTGTTCCTAGGCCGTCATTGTAATTAAGAATTTGTTCTTAACTGACTTGCCTAGATAAATTTAAAAACGACCGCCTCTTCTCATTGAAGCCACAAAGTTCAAGGCCGACCGTGGTACTGCTGTTACGGTGCGTGAATGAGGACCCAAAAGCGAATTAACTTAAACAGAGCTTCTTTAATTACCAAACATAGGTAGGCTCAGATAGACCGGCAGATTCCGACAGGACAGGACAAGGTTACAGCAAACATGACGATAGTCTGGCTCAGGCATGAAACACAACAAACAAGAATCCGACAAGGACAGGAACAAAAACAGAGAGAGATATAGGGGACTAATCAGAGGGAAAAAGGGAACAGGTGGGAAACGGGGTGACGAGGTAGTCAGGAGGAGACAAGGAACAGCTGGGGGAAAGCGGGGGAGAAAAGGTAACCTAATACGACCAGCAGAGGGAGACAGGGTGAAAGGAAAGGACAGAAAGACACAACATGACAATACATGACAGTACCCCCCCACTCACCGAGCGCCTCCTGGCGCACTCGAGGAGGAAACCTGGCGGCAACGGAGGAAATCCTCGATCAGCGCACGGTCCAGCACGTCCCGAGAGGGAACCCAACTCCTCTCCTCAGGACCGTACCCCTCCCAATCAACGAGGTACTGGTGACCACGGCCCCGAGGACGCATGTCCAAAATCCTGCGGACCCTGTAGATGGGTGCGCCCTCGACAAGGATGGGGGGGGGGGGGGGGAAGACGAGCGGGGGCGCGAAGAACGGGCTTAATACAGGAGACATGGAAGACCGGGTGGACGCGACGAAGGTATCGCGGAAGAAGAAGTCGAACTGCGACAGGATTAATGACCCGAGAAATGCGGAACGGACCAATGAACCGCGGGGTCAACTTGCGAGAAGCCGTCTTAAGGGGAAGGTTCTGAGTGGAGAGCCAAACTCTCTGACCGCGACAATATCTAGGACTCTTAGTTCTACGCTTATTAGCAGCCCTCACAGTCTGCGTCCTATAACGGCAAAGTGCAGACCTGACCCTCTTCCAGGTGCGCTCGCAACGTTGGACAAAAGCCTGAGCGGAGGGGACGCTGGACTCGGCGAACTGAGATGAGAACAGCGGAGGCTGGTACCCGAGGCTACTCTGAAAAGGAGATAGCCCGGTCGCAGACGAAGGAAGCGAGTTGTGGGCGTATTCTGCCCAGGGGAGCTGCTCTGACCAAGACGCAGGGTTGCGAAAAGAAAGACTGCGTAAGATGCGACCAATAGTCTGATTGGCCCGTTCTGCTTGACCGTTAGACTGGGGGTGAAAGCCGGAAGAGAGACTGACGGAAGCCCCAATCAAACGGCAAAACTCCCTCCAAAATTGAGACGTGAATTGCGGACCTCTGTCCGAAACGACGTCTGACGGAAGGCCATGAATTCTGAAAACATTCTCGATGATGATTTGTGCCGTCTCTTTAGCAGAAGGAAGCTTAGCAAGGGGAATGAAATGAGCCGCCTTAGAGAACCTATCGACAACCGTAAGAATAACAGTCTTCCCCGCTGACGAAGGCAGTCCGGTGACAAAATCTAAGGCGATGTGAGACCACGGTCGAGAGGGAATGGGAAGCGGCCTGAGACGGCCGGCAGGAGGGGAGTTACCGGACTTAGTCTGCGCGCAGACCGAACAAGCAGCCACGAAACGACGCGTGTCATGCTCCCGGGTGGGCCACCAAAAACGCTGGCGAATGGAAGCAAGCGTACCCCGAACGCCAGGGTGGCCGGCTAACTTGGCAGAGTGAGCCCACTGAAGAACGGCCAGACGAGTAGGAACGGGAACGAAAAGAAGGTTCCTAGGACAAGCGCGCGGCGACGGAGTGTGAGTGAGCGCTTGCTTTACCTGCCTCTCAATTCCCCAGACAGTCAACCCGACAACACGCCCCTCAGGGAGAATCCCCTCGGGGTCAGTGGAGGCTACTGAAGAACTGAAGAGACGAGATAAAGCATCAGGCTTGGTGTTCTTAGAGCCCGGACGATAAGAAATCACGAACTCGAAACGAGCGAAAAACAGCGCCCAACGCGCCTGACGCGCATTAAGTTGTTTGGCAGAACGGATGTACTCAAGGTTCCTATGGTCAGTCCAAACGACAAAAGGAACGGTCGCCCCCTCCAACCACTGTCGCCATTCGCCTAGGGCTAACCGGATGGCGAGCAGTTCGCGGTTTCCCACATCATAGTTACGTTCCGACAGGGACAGGCGATGAGAAAAATACGCGCATGGGTGGACCTTGTCGTCAGAGAGGGAGCGCTGAGAAAGAATGGCTCCCACGCCCACCTCTGACGCGTCAACCTCGACAACGAACTGTCTAGAGACGTCGGGTGTAACAAGGATAGGAGCGGATGTAAAACGATTCTTGAGGAGATCAAAAGCTCCCTGGGCGGAAACGGACCACTTAAAGCACGTCTTGACAGAAGTAAGGGCTGTGAGAGGAGCTGCCACCTGACCGAAATTACGGATGAAACGACGATAGAAGTTTGCGAAGCCGAGAAAGCGCTGCAGCTCGACGCGTGACTTAGGGGCGGGCCAATCAATGACAGCTTGGACCTTAGCGGGATCCATCTTAATGCCTTCAGCGGAAATAACAGAACCGAGAAATGTGACGGAGGAGGCATGAAAAGTGCACTTCTCAGCCTTCACAAAAAGACAATTCTCTAAAAGGCGCTGGAGGACACGTCGAACGTGCTGAAGATGAATCTGGAGTGACGGTGAAAAAATCAGGATATCGTCAAGGTAAACGAAAACAAAGATGTTCAGCATGTCTCTCAGGACATCATTGACTAATGCCTGAAAGACAGCTGGAGCGTTAGCGAGGCCGAAAGGAAGAACCCGGTATTCAAAGTGCCCTAACGGAGTGTTAAACGCCGTCTTCCACTCGTCCCCCTCCCTGATGCGCACGAGATGGTAAGCGTTACGAAGGTCCAACTTAGTGAAAAACCTGGCTCCCTGCAGGATCTCGAAGGCTGAAGACATAAGAGGAAGCGGATAACGATTCTTAACTGTTATGTCATTCAGCCCTCGATAATCTATGCAGGGGCGCAGAGACCCGTCCTTCTTCTTGACAAAAAAAAACCCCGCTCCGGCGGGAGAGGAGGAGGGGACTATGGTACCGGCGTCAAGAGCTACAGACAAATAATCCTCGAGAGCCTTACGTTCGGGAGCCGACAGAGAGTATAGTCTACCCCGGGGGGGAGTGGTTCCCGGAAGGAGATCAATACTACAATCATACAACCGGTGTGGAGGAAGAGAGGTGGCCCTGGACCGACTGAACACCGTGCGCAGATCGTGATATTCCTCCGGCACCCCTGTCAAATCACCAGGCTCCTCCTGTGAAGAAGAGACAGAGGAAACAGGAGGGATAGCAGACATTAAACATTTCACATGACAAGAGACGTTCCAGGAGAGGATAGAATTACTAGACCAATTAATGGAAGGATTATGACAAACTAGCCAGGGATGGCCCAAAACAACAGGTGTAAAAGGTGAACGAAAAATCAAAAAAGAAATGGTTTCGCTATGATTACCAGAAACAGTGAGGGTTAAAGGTAGCGTCTCACGCTGAATCCTGGGGAGGGGACTACCATCCAGGGCGAACAAGGCCGTGGACTCCCTTAACTGTCTGAGAGGAATGTCATGTTCCCGAGCCCAGGTCTCGTCCATAAAACAGCCCTCCGCCCCAGAGTCTATTAAGGCACTGCAGGAAGCTGACGAACCGGTCCAGCGTAGATGGACCGACAAGGTAGTGCAGGATCTTGAAGGAGAGACAGGAGTAGTAGCGCTCACCAGTAGCCCTCCGCTTACTGATGAGCTCTGGCTTTTACTGGACATGAAGTGACAAAATGACCAGCAGAACCGCAATAGAGACAGAGGCGGTTGGTGATTCTCCGTTCCCTCTCCTTAGTCGAGATGCGGATACCTCCCAGCTGCATAGGCTCAGCTCCCGAGCCGGCAGAGGAAGATGGTAGTGATGCGGAGAGGGGGGCAACGGAGAACGCGAGCTCCTTTCCACGAGCTCGGTGACGAAGATCAACCCGTCGCTCAATGCGAATAGCGAGTTCAATCAAGGAATCCACGCTGGAAGGAACCTCCCGGGAGAGAATCTCATCCTTTACCTCTGCGCGGAGACCCTCCAGAAGACGAGCGAGCAAAGCCGGCTCGTTCCAGCCACTGGAGGCAGCAAGAGTGCGAAACTCAATAGAGTAGTCTGTTATGGATCGATTGCCTTGACATAGGGAAGCCAGGGCCCTGGAAGCCTCCTCCCCAAAAACAGATCGATCAAAAACCCGTATCATCTCCTCCTTAAAGTCCTGATACTGGTTAGTACACTCAGCCCTTGCCTCCCAGATTGCCGTGCCCCACTCACGAGCCCGTCCAGTAAGGAGAGATATGACGTAGGCGACACGAGCAGTGCTCCTGGCGTAAGTGTTGGGCTGGAGAGAAAACACAATATCACACTGGGTGAGGAACGAGCGGCATTCAGTGGGCTCCCCAGAGTAACACGGCGGGTTATTGATTCTGGGCTCCGGAGATTCGAAAGCCCTGGAAGTGGCCGGTGGATCGAGGCGGAGATGGTGAACCTGTTCTGTGAGGTTGGAGACTTGGGTGGCCAGGGTCTCAACGGCATGTCGAGCAGCAGACAATTCCTGCTCGTGTCTGCCTAGCATCGCTCCCTGGATCTCGACGGCTGAGTGGAGAGGATCCGAAGTCGCTGGGTCCATTCTTGGTCGGATTCTTCTGTTACGGTGCGTGAATGAGGACCCAAAAGCGAATTAACTTAAACAGAGCTTCTTTAATTACCAAACATAGGTAGGCTCAGATAGACCGGCAGATTCCGACAGGACAGGACAAGGTTACAGCAAACATGACGATAGTCTGGCTCAGGCATGAAACACAACAAACAAGAATCCGACAAGGACAGGAACAAAAACAGAGAGAGATATAGGGGACTAATCAGAGGGAAAAAGGGAACAGGTGGGAAACGGGGTGACGAGGTAGTCAGGAGGAGACAAGGAACAGCTGGGGGAAAGCGGGGGAGAAAAGGTAACCTAATACGACCAGCAGAGGGAGACAGGGTGAAAGGAAAGGACAGAAAGACACAACATGACAATACATGACACTGCATGCATTGTTTGCAGAAAACAGGATCGATCCCCTTTATAGTGAATGGGAAAATAGGTATCTACATGGTCATTCTTTGTGTAAATATATATATTTTTAAGACAATCTTGGAACCAATAATTGCTTCTACAAGACCAGATTATTTTAAAATCACATAAAGTAGAAGTACCCCAGTTAGTCTTCAACTTGAGATACTCAATAAGAGCGTATGTTATGCATCAGTTAGTGCTATCCGGGGTCCTTGGGACCTCCCTATCCTAAACCCTAACCCCTACCCCTACCTAACCATAAACCTTACCATTTTAAAAATGTCAACTTCAATGTGGTAGGGACGTCCCAAGGATACCAAATAGCAATAACCGTTATGTAGCCATAAGACACCATCTTAACCGACTTCCTTGGCTTCAAATGCACTAATGAGTCTTCACATAGAAATTAATGGTGTAACGTGATTGATCATATACAGCCATTGGTGTGTACCTTTGCTGTATTTGCCCCTCTTGAATGTGATGTCCGGTGTGGGGGATTCAGGCCTTTTGGATTTCTTAGCTAAAATGCATAACAGAGTAGTTGTTATGTCACAATGACATTTTGGCATTGTCAAAATGACAGTAGTCCATAAATGGCCAGGTGAGAAAGAAAAAGTTGTATTGTCAAAAATGATGAGCAGGCATACGAGCTAAGGTTGTTGTGGTTATGATTACAATTTATAGTTTGAAAGCATGGCCAGATAATGACAATCTAACCTCTCTTCTTCTTTGGTTGCTCAGCAACAGTCTCCCTCTGCAGTGTGACCCACTGGGGCTGGCCCAGAGCTCCCACAAGGCCTTCCGCTGACACCGTCAACTGGTGGGTAACGGGTGACGTGATGACATCACCCAGGGCAGGGACGTACAGCTGGGCTAGAGGGGAGGAGACAAACACACTGTTAGGGGTTACAGTGTAATAAATGAGTCTACAAGGAGAACATTTGATTATATATGAGAACAGGATGAATGCATCTGCTCCAAGCAGAGCAGAAATATAGATGCTTGTTTGCACTAGGGAGTGATACAAAGAAACCTGAGATGCGTTCAGCAGGATGCAATGTTTTGGAACATTCCCGATAGAAATAGGCTATGTAGAATAACATGCCCCTCTGACATGCATAATAAGGGATCATATCAGCTCTGATCTGCAACGTTCAACAATGTTTGGCAACCGAACGTGGCCATTGTGATGGTAGACAAGCTCCAAACCCAGTTAGATTTGTTTACGCAAAGACTGAGTTAGAGTCAAGACAAGTTACTCCCTGAGCTACTAACTTAAACTATCTCTGTGTGTGTGTGTGTGTGTGTGTGTGTGTGTGTGTGTGTCTCACTGTAGTGCTGTTGGTCCAGAGAGAGGGAGTCAGGGGAGTCCATGTTGAGGAGAGTCTCAGCTGCCACCAGTGTTTCCATGGTTTCCTCATCTCCACTCTCACTGTCCTCCACTGGAGACGGAGAGATAGGAGAGAGGTTGGGATAAAGGGAAGATATGTAGAGAGTGAGGCGGGGTAATGTGTCAGCATGACATCATGGCTCTGTCTGTGGGCCTATCCCTAGTGATGGGACAGTGGGAGTAAACAAGAGGGCTATCTAGCTTCTACACTGTTAGCTAGCATACCTGGTGCGGAATGGTATCAAATACACCAAACACATGGATGGTTTCTATGTGTATGATGCCATTCCATTTGCGCAGTTTGAGCCATTATGAGCCTTCCTCCCCTTAGCAGCCTCCACTGCTTTCTATCACAACAAAAGTCTAACTGTATATTCGCTAGCTAGCAAAATCAAGCTTAAACTGAGATGGCCATAATAATGTTGTAACAGGCCATGGCTGAACGATTGAACTAAAGTTAGCTAACATGCTAGAAAGTAGACAAGTGAAGCTACAAAACCTATTGGCTACACATTTACTTGCATTAACAGCCTCACTACTAAATAATTAGTTTCACAAACTGTTTACTCCAGATAGCTAGCAACATGATAAGCAACTTTGTCAAAGCTGCAGTAGCCACAAGACATGTATTTTGTTTCACTTCCTGGATTTGCCAACTTCTCTGATTGGTTCAAGTGTGAAAGCCACAGTACGGATGTGGTCAGCCAGCTTTATGATCTTTGTTTACAGCCCCCTCACCAAAATGAGTAGAGATATCTGGGTCATTCCTTCCTTGACGTGCCTTTTGGACCTCATAACTTTTGGGGGGGAAAGTTGAAATATAAAATAAAAAATGTATTCTATCAGAAAAAGGACATTTGACTTTCAGGCACTTTGTGTGCATTTTCCAAACTGTTAGGTGTATAATCATAACAGGGTGGAAATTTGGAGCCTAAATTAGCCATAGCTCTGTGAGTCAGCAAGATTGAGCTAGCATAATGGTGAACACTTGAACAGGACTTTAACTTCTCTATCAAACATATTTTAACATTTTGAAAAGTGGTTAATTTTCTCTATAGTTTAGCCTAACAGGGTGGACATGAATGGGACATAAAGACTAACAACATGAAACATGGAAAGATGGACAGTGGTGGAAAGGGTACTCAATTCTCATACTTGAGTAAAAGTAAAGACAGCCAAATAGAAAATGGTGCAACTAAAAGTAAAAGTTACCTAGTAAAATACTACTGAGTAAAGTTTAAAAGTATCTGGTTTTAAAAATGTACTTAAGTAGAGTGGTGAAAAAAGTGCTTAATTGTCATACTTGAGTAAAAGTAAAATTCCTTATTTTAAGCAAACCAGAAAGGCACACGCCAACACTCAGGCATCATTTAGAAACACAGTTTTGTGATTAGTGAGTCCGCCGGATCATAGGTAGTTGGAATGACTATGCGTTATATTGATAGGTGAATGAATTGGACAATAATTCTGTCCTGCCTGAGCATTCTAACTGTAACGAGTACTTCTTGGTGTCAGGGAAAATGTATGGGTGTAAAAAGTACATATTTTCATTAGGAATGTAGTGGAGTAAAAAGTAAAAGTTGTCAAAAATATAAATAGTAAAGTTAAGTACAGATGACACCACATTGAGAAAGTGTGGGGTATTGTAGCAAAGGGGTTGTTTTCTTAAATGGAGAATTGCAACAAACTAACAGGGTGGAAAGTGATATCAGGGTCACAGAAGTGATATTTCCTGTGAACAGAAAAGACACTGCATTATGCCTCGTTATATCGACGCTAAGTTAGCCACAGTACTAAACTACAGTATTTTATACTGAAACTGCTCAGTTGTTACACTCCAGTAAGGATATGTGCTATAAACACAGCAGATAGCATCTTAGTCGAAGTAGTTAGTGTGCTAGCTAACCTTTCTACCATAGCAAGCTAACCGGCTAACCACCTGAATGTACTGACTGACTGCACAAAGTCTGTATCATGAATTGTTTTGCCCAGCACAGTTTAGGATGTACATATCACCCTCCTGTTATGCACTGACATTTTCTCTCAGGAGCTGAATGAAGCCTCGGAGCCTACACCCCCCAGCTATACAGAAAACCCCTACCTGTTAGTCAGACCCCTTACCCTAACATCTTACCCAAACGTAACACTCCTAATCTACTACGTCAATGTGTCTGTTTCTGTCTACAGGTGCTGTTGACAATGCCAAGAAGGCCAAGCTGCTCAACCCCAGATTGCCTTTATTAGACCGTGCGTGTTTGTTGTTACCTGTTGTTAGCAGGTGGTCTTCTGTGTGTGTCTGCTCACAGGCCAGGCCTGTGTAGGAGAGCAGGTGGGATTGTGGGATCTGCTCCACTATCACTGCAGGATAGGCCAAGTGCTCATCCAGCTGCAACACAGGGACAAATGATCTGTCATTCACTTCAATTTAGTTATTTTACATTTGAGCCAATGCTTTATTTAATCATTTCCAATATCTAATGTTTGATATTGTAAGACAGCAGCCAAGGTAAGGCTTGAACCAGCAACTCTGCAGTTAAATTGGAAGGGTACTAACATCTGTGCCATGAGGTTCTGAAATCTTGGCAGAGGTTGTACACTGACATACAGTGAGGCTAGACTTTAGGGTTTTAACTTAAGAGTTGTGTGAGTGAGAGGACTACTTTCACTGTTCCTATTTGAAATAGGTCAGTATGTTCCCAATGTAAATTGGTGCTGATCTTTCAATAACTATGTCTGACGTTATCCTCATGTTATCCTTGGCTACTCTACATGTAGATTCTATCTCTGATTCAATACAGCTTGTCTGCACTTTGATATTTCATTTCCCAAGTGGTTCTACACTGACGTGTGATTTTAAAAGAGGCTTGATGTTTTATCTGTTGGTGTGCAAACACACACACACACACACACACACACACACACACACACGGTCGTTCCCACCTGTAGTCCATTGTTCACGTGGTCGCTGGCAAACTCAAAGATGAGTTCCGTCTGCTGCAGCATGGAAGACATCCCAGAATACTCCAATAACAGGTCTACGATGTCATCATCCCAGCATTCCACATCAGATGTCCAACAGTTTCACACAACAAGTTCTAAGTTCCAGAGCACCAAATCGAAGTTACAGGTGTCAAATCACAGGTTCTGTGTTCCAGAAGTTCCTGAGCAGAGCGAGTCGTATCAAAAGCTTCCCCCTGTCTGTTTCTCACAGGTCCTCCTGAGGATGAGTCACTCTTAACTGCATGCCTGAACAGCACAGTGACTAAACTGTCTAAATGAAAGTAACTTCAGATAAATAGCTGGCTAGTAACTCGTTCCTCACTCCAGCACAGTGGCTTGACCTCTCAGAAGAGTGAGTGTTGGCTTGGCTAGTTGGTTAAATTGTTGAGGTAAAATCCTGCAGGAGTCCTCAGTAGATGTTCCATAGATGAGATGTTGAACAGGAGCAGAGACAGAGAAGTTGCAGGGAGAATCAATTACTTGTTTCCTTCTCTCTTTCTAAGTTTCTACCTTCAATGAAGAAGTGGAGGCCACCAACGGTCCTGTGGTCTCAACCTGAGAAAAGGGAACAGAGAGAGACTGGTGGTGGGAGGGAGGGAGAAGAGAAAGAGATTACATTAGATAAGTCTCTTCAAGCTATGATAACTCTACTTGTAGACTACATAAGCCACACTCTTTCTGATCAAAGTGCAGACAGTGAACAGAATCACATGATCAGGGCTCTATAAACTCCGCTGGCAGAACAACAGTCTGTGGGTTCAGTCTGTTAGTGAGGGGCAAAAACACTGTCCTCTGTCAAACTGAGCCAAGGCCTCTTATAACAAGCAACTGTTTATATTCATATCCCTCTTATCACACTATTATGCCACACAGACCTTCTGCTCTCTTTCTCTCAGCTCTCACACGCACTGCTTTCTTATCTCCCTTTCTAAAGAGACCAAACCAGCAACAGGAAAGAAGCTTCCGGACTGCGTCATGAGTGTGTTTGTGTGTGTGTATGGGGGAGGGGTGGGAGGAGGCAAAAAAGAGCAACTGCGCCTGCTCAGAGAACCTAATGCTCAGGTCGGACAATGGACTTCTGCATTAGGGTGTGTATCATACATACACTGTGCCAGGTCACCCTGACGTGTGTGTGTGTGTGTGTGTGTGTCAGTTTGAAGGGAGGGGAAACTCCTCATTCGGAGATATGGTGCTTTCCCTCTGGTCAGGGCAGGCACGTCTGGAATGTGTTTGGAATAGTTCATATGAGAGATAAGCACAGAGCGAACAGACAGACACAGGGTTACATTACTACAGAGAGAAGGAATCACAAAAAGTGCTAGGTAATGAGTGCCTGTGTTTTTGACGGCTGTTTAATCTTATTAGGATTTCTTCACACCCCGACACAGACTGTAATGTACATTTTCTAGACAAACAGTCATAAGGGATTTGTTGCGTTACTAACAGGCATCACTAACAGGCATCAATAAGAAACAAGACTGAAAAACCTACATCTTCGCCTATCACTCCTACATCATTGTAACAGGGTACTGTAGTTCCACCAATTGAGTACTTTTGGGTAGTGTAAAAAAAACAACTTTTATTTGACCTAATTTTAACATTCTGTCCGTCATAAAAGAGCACATGTTCAACTTTTTCCCATCTTAAGAGGTAAGAGGTTAAAGATCTACAAAAATTGTATCGTTCAACAGGGGTTGATTTTTATTTTGTCTAACTTTGTTTATTGCAACAAATGATGGTGGAAACTATTTAAAAAATAAATTATGATTGCCGAATACTTTTGAAAATATGCTAATCACGTAACAATAAGCTCCACTCCACATTTAATGCTAAATGCCTACTGCTTGCCAAATAAAAAATGTATGTTTCTTTGCAGAACAGGGATTGTCCTGATGTGCAAGAATGCCTGAAATGCTTGGCCTTGCTTATCTGGTTGGCTTGGAAGTTTCACCATCCAATTATATCAGATCTACAGGAATGCAAGTTTCAGCAAGGCATGGACCGTGGCGATATGTTGGTACATGATAATTATTAGAATATGGAAAATATTAGTAAATTATTGCATTTTATCCATGCTGGCTTTCGCGGGCTACATGAGACAAAAAACGGATAGGTGGGGGGGCATCATTTTATGCCGTCGCCAATTTATTAATGCACAATTTACCTAAATGGGTAATGGAAACACTTCCACCACTACATTTTTATTCTACACTGTAGGTTTTTGCAAAAAAAAAAATTTTTTAAGGTGTGATGTCCAGCTGTTTTCATAGACACAGGATAGATCAATGGAAACTCACCCTAGCAGATAATTGTTGCATTTATTTTCTATGCAAACTTTCTAAATGTCGACAAAAAAAAATAATTATCACTGGACAAGGTTGTGGAAATATAGCTATTGAGACAGACCTCCCCAACAGCTCTGACTTTGTTTACATAAGACATCACGCATTTTCTAACTTGTTAAATACTACACCAAACCTCTTAGTAAAATTGAGCAACTAAAACATTAAAATGACAGATGTCTTGAGTTATTTTAGATTCATTCTGGGAGTTTTGAGGATGTGAAATAAGCTTCCATGTCTAGTGTCTCATGTGAGACAAACATCATTAACCACACGCGGAATCGGTCAAGAAACACACTTCCAAGACTGAAATCTTGTTTTTCTAATGATCAACAGAAAAACGCGTGTCAATCGGCATGTTCAGTGGCTCTTTAAATCAGCCATAAATCCCCCTGTGACAGAGGAAATGGAAGTTTGTTGTGTACAACAGGGTGGGGCAATTGAATGCAAGCTTTATATTATTTATTTTTTAAACACAAAAAAACTACACGGTTGGCTTGTTACAGTGTGATTGACTTGCTCGCTTTTCCACCACAAAACCTGCTTTTCCACTATGATTTGACAATTAGATGTTCAATGTTTCTTTAGATTTATTTTTTTTAAATGAGTCACCAAAGCAGGGTTGACATTAAAATGAGGAACAGACGTAAATAGATCACACTAATCACACGAAATAAAAACATTTCTTGACACTTTGTCAAAGCAACAAAATAACTAGGGCTTTACAATGGTGGTGAAAACGAGGACACATTTTGGGGTTTAAATGGATTTAAATCTTCCTAGAAGTCACAGAGGGACGCTTTAACAAGTCTTCATTCATATCAAAAAACAGATGTATTGAATTTTCCATGTGGTTTATTTCAATGGGCACTTCATTGAATAAGCTTTTAAAATGCAATATTGGTGCACAACTTCTAAAATATCAAAGGGACACAAAACGCACTCTTTACGTCGATTGACCCAACACCATCATCACGTGACTGAAACAATCAACCCCCAACAGCAACCCAGCCCTGTCCTCTCTGTGTTTAAGGCCTTGTCCTTGTTGTCACGTTATATAGACTGTATATAGACTTTTCTATTGTGTTGTTGACTGTACGTTTGTTTATTCCATGTGTAACTCTGTGTTGTTGTTTGTGTCGCACTGCTTTGCTTTATCTTGGCCAGGTCACAGTTGTAAATGAGAACTTGTTCTCAACTGGCCGACCTGGTTAAATAAAGGTGAAATAAAAAAAACTAAATGTTAGATAGGATAACATACACACATGCTCCTTTACCTTCTAGGTTTTCCCCTCTCTCCTCCACCTCTCTATTTGTTCACTCAGTCACTCACATTTTCTCTCCACTCTTTTACTCACCTGTCCTCCACTCTTCAGGCAGTTACTGACTGTTGTTAGCACCAGAAAATCCTGTTTTGCTGTTTCTGGCCTACCATGACCTCTCTTTCTCACACACAGTAGGTAAACAACCACGTACAGGTAACATGCACCATGACGACAGTTGTTGTGCCACACGCCTCTGTTTACCTGAGCTCCTCCCACTCTATCCTTAAACCCCTTAGAGAGAGAGAGACTTTCCATGAGACAGCCTGAGAGCTGCTCACAGGTCAGACATCATGCATGCTATATTCATGCCGATGCATTTTGAATGCCAGTATTTTCTGTTTTGCCTGTTCAGTAGATATGTTGCTCTTTGTGTTGTTTCTTCCATAGTGTGTGTGTGCGCGTGCGCGTGCATGTGACGGCTGAGAGAGCAAGATGCGACTGAGGCTGTTATCGCACAGGAAGCACAACCCATTCTGTGGGCTCCACTTCCTCCTGAGAGAGCGGGAGGGAGCCAAACAACGCTGGAACAGCTGTCACCACGGAGAGAAATGTTCCATTGTACGTCTGCCAGGCTGCCATCTTGTATTGTGGTTGTTTTGAATGTTGGGTTATCGCTAACGCTTCCCCATGTTCTCTGTGTCCTGTATATTTCCCAATATTGTTAAATGACTCCTTGTTTCCATGGACAATGGTGACGAGAGGAGGTTTTTAAGAATATTTGGGACATGACACAGTCCATCTAGAAGGTTCATCCATCACATGTGTTGGTGTCTGTGGCTTCAGTCATGTGATCTGATCCTGTGAAGTTGCTGCCAGACCCTTAGGGACAGTGATAAGCTCCATAACACACTCGCTGTCCTTTGTGTGTGTGTGTGTGTACAAAGAGCATTGTGAATTAGGCCAGGCTGGTAGGGGAATAGGGTGAGGAGCTGATAAGCTTCCCCTGTTGCCCAGGGTGACTTGGCCTGGCCAATCTAACATGGAGGAATTATGAGGCGATTCTGAATAACACAGCTGTGTGTTTTTGTGAGCTTAAAATCGCACCCCCCTTTCTGTGTATGACTTGTGTGTACGTATGTGTGGCCCTGTGTGAGTGTGTGTGTTTGCTCGCTCGCATATACACTGAACAAAAATTTAAACGCAACATTTAAAGTGTTGGTTCCATGTTTCATGAGCTGAAAGTAAATGATCCCAGAAATGTTCCATATGCACAAAAACCTTATTTCTCTTAAATGTTGTGCACAAATTTGTTTACATCCATGTTTACCAAGATAATCCATACACCTGACAGGTGTGGCATATCAAGAAGCTAATTAAACAGCATGATCATTACACAGGTGCACCTTGTGCTGGGGACAATAAAAGGCCACTTTAATATGTGCAGTTTTGTTACACAACACAATGCCACAGATGTCAAGTTGAGGGAGAGTACAATTGGAATGCTGACTGCAGGAATGTCCACCAGAGCTGTTGCCAGAGAATTGAATGTTCATTTCTCTACCATTAGCCGCCTGTCAATGTTGTGAACAGAGGTGGAATTGGCCCCATGGTGGCATTGGGATTATGATATGGGCAGGCAAAAGTTACAGAAAACAAACACAGTTGCATTTTATCTATGGCAATTTAAATGCACAAAAATACAGTGACAAGATCTTGAGGCCCATTGTGAGGCCCATTTTTTGTTAAGGTATCTGTGACCAACATATGCATATGTAACCGATGTGTAATGGCTAGCTAGTTAGCGGTGGTGTGCGATAATAGCGTTTCAATCGGTGACTTCACTCGCTCTGAGACCTTGAAGTAGTTGTTCCCCTTGCTCTGCAAAGGCCGATGCTTTTGTGGCACGATGGGTAACGATGCTTTGTGGGTGTCAGTTGTTGATGTGTGCAGAGGATCCCTGGTTCGAGGCGAGGAGAGGGACGGAAGCTATACTGTTACACATATCTGTATTCCCAGTCATGTGAAATCCATATATTAGGGCATAATGAATTTGTCAATTGACTGATTTCCTCATAACTGTAACTCAGTAAAATCAATGAAATTGTTGCATTTATATTTTTGTTCAATATATATGTGTATACTACAAAGTCACAGGTGCCTGGATAGTTTATGTAAGTACTCTAAAGCTAAACAAACAGATACAAGATAAGATATGTATGTATTCTCAATAACACATGCCAAACGCACAACCTCAGTTTTGGGGGTTCTGCTATGCTCAAATGTAGAGCACTAAACACTTTCACTTTCACTTCAGCCTCAATCTACTACACCACATGTGTCAAACTCACTCCACCGAGCGCCGAATGTCTGCGGGTTCCGCTCCACCCTTGTACTTGATTGATTAAGGTCACTAATTAGTAAGGAACTCCCCTCACCTGGTTGTCTACGTCTTAACTGGAAGGAAAAACCAAAAACGCGCTGGCACTCGGCAGTCCGTGGAATGAGTTTGACACCCCTGTACGACACAGACCCACCTCCTATTATTAACATAATAGCATTATCTTTGTAAATTCGTCTTTTATCGCTTCTGCTCTGCGATAGGAGCAGTGCGCTTACCTTGTGTTGTACGTTACTGCTGTGCTGTCTGTAGCAGCTGGCTGGTACAATACGGACAAAGCTGAGAACAGGAAACTGTTTTTTACCCCTCCTGTGACAAAAAACTAACTCCAGTAAGAGAATGCATTTTCGCACAGATATAGGTTCAGCTTAAAGTCCTCAAACCCTCACAGTAACCATTAGGGGGGAAATAGAAAGCCGACCTCAGATCAGTATCCAGAGGGTGGCTTCATCCTTCTCCGCAAACAACAGCGCTGCTTCCTCTTTCCCCTAAGGGCCCCTCCCACAGTGAATTCTTATTGGCCACCTGTCCTGAAGTAGAGGTAACCGCTGGCGACCATTGTCAGCAATGATCTAAGGCAGCGTTTCCCAAAATCGGTCCTCGGGACCCCAAGAGGTGCACGTTTTGTTTTTTTGCGCAAACACTGCACAGTTGATTCAAATGATCAAAGCTTGATGATTAGTTGGGGGGGGTTGGGAAACCCTGATCTAAGGTAAACACAGGTATACGACGGTCTTTGCAAATCTCCAGAGGGCAGAGCAACAATACCATGTAGTACACACTCACATGCATGCACGCTCAGGGCCAGGTATGTATGCGAGATAAACAACAGCGTTTCTCAATTACATAAACACGGCCAATAGGGAGCGCTAGTGACTATTACATTTGACATTTTAGTAATTTAGCTGACGGTCTAATCCAGTGGTGAGTGCATACATTTCTTTTTTTTCGTACTGGAGTGTAGAACTGCTAATACATTCATGCATAATTCAATATAGGCCTATCCTTCCTTCTTCCCGTCTATAATGTAATCACTGATCTGACATGACTGGAACTTGGTTAACTGCAATGTACAGAAACCTGGTTTGTATTTATCCAACGTGCTAATATCCGGCTTCAAGCAGGTCCCTAATCGCTCTAAATGGAATGCCAACACATGCTAAAACAACTATTCCCTGTGGCCTGTAGGGAGCATTCTTCTCTCCTGAGAAGCATTAACTATTCCTGGGGTCAACAAAAAACACAAAACATGAGTAACAAAACACTGATACACTAATAGACAAGGACAGTCATACAAATGTCAAATACAACTGCAGTATATACAAACAATACAACAACACAAATAATGTGTGTGTTACAGTGTGTCTCTTTGTGTGTGTGTGCCCACATCAGAGTATGTTAGCGGAGTTGAGTGGTTGGAAATCCTGCTCCTTGCTCATGGAGCAGTGGTCGCGCTCCGCTCCCCACGTCCTTTCCAACAGCTCCGCTGAAAACCGCTCCCTGCTCACAGGAAAAAACTGCCGCTCCATTCATTCAAATGACAATTTAACCAACAGCCATTTATTTCTATGACTTCTTGGACAACTGCACTGCTACCATTTGGTTTTGAGGTATTGGAACCAAACCACATGATTTGAATGAAAAGTATTTGAATAAACTTGAAAAGGTGAATGTAAGAAGCACATATCATTTCAAGTAGGCTACTTGTCATATTAAACAGCATAAATAGGTCAAGAACCAGACAGGGAGCCTAAGAAGGTGCAAAAATGTATTATTTAGGCTATAAATGAATGAATTGTGAAGCATTTGCGAGTGCAACACAACAGGCTGGAAGGGACATAAAGTGCTCAGCATTTAAACATTTCAATGTATCGTCATTATAGTCTATATAAATTGTGCATATAGGCTGTGAATTACTTCAAATTAAATACAAATTAAATGAAAAATGTGTTATTAGTGCATTTGAATTCATTTTTAGAATCATGAGTTTGGCCAGTCTGTGGCTTCAGGCTCATGCGATGGTGCCTGGAGAGCCGGTCAGCAGCAGAGAACATCCTCTCCACACTTGCAGGGCCACTGGGGATGATAAACACCATTTTGGCCAGACTGGGCAGAGATGCAGAGTTGTTTTTAAAAAAAATCTATAGGTTGTCCTAAAAGTATTTAGGCAAAATGACCCAATTTAAACAGAAAGCTCCTTGAATGTGGGAGTTTCCACAACTGGGCCAAAATCTATTATGGCCTATTATATAGATAATAGAACAAAAATGAATGAAATGTTTCAGAGATTTTATTTTTTGTTCATAAATACTTTGCTACAATGACAACCTTAGTTATCTTACCCACCTCGTTCCTTTCTTTTAGCATGTGCACGTAGTAAGTGCATCATCATGCTTTCGGGATACATGTCTTTTCAGATTCCACAATGATTCCTTAGTTGTGGAAACTACAAATTAGGCGCACTCTGCCCCTCGCTCTGCTCCAGCTCCACTCACAACTCTAGTCCACATAGTCCCCACCATTCCATGAGATGTTTTTTAAATGTCATTTTGCTGTTTGATTGAGTAATAGGAAATGGAAGAGAGTCTCATGCGATCATGGCTCTGTACAATACTGTGCATTGCCGTGAATTGGTTTTGGACTTTGAGACTGTAAGGATAACCCTGGTGGCAAGGTCTTGTGGAGTATGTATGGGTGTCTGAGCTGCATTTAAAATGATTATGCAGACATCACAGTAATATTTCTCATGAAAGCTAGAAGAAAAACAGTTAATCTCTCATCAACCAGGAAAGACTGGCCTGCATGTTGTTGATGTTACTTCTGTATGTGTGGTTAAGGACAAAGCGTGCTGCTCTGTTTTGAGCCAGCTGCAGCTGCAGCTTTGATAGGTCCTTCTTTGCAGCGCTTGACCATATTACAGACAGTAATCAAAATGGGACAAGACCAGAGCCTTAACTAGTACAGTTGATTTTTGTCTCATAAACGATGAGCATCTTTTTATAACAGACATACACCTCCCAATCTTCATAACAACTTTGTCAATATGATTTGAACATGATAATTGACCATCCAATGTTATACTTAGGAGTTTAGCTTCCTCAACTTCATCATCCAATGTTATACTTAGGAGTTTAGCTTCCTCAACTTCATCAATGGTCACACCCTATATACACAACTCCAGTTGAGGTTTAGGTCTTAGAGAATGTTTTGAACCATGTACAATGCTTTTAGTTGTAGATGTATTTAAGACCAGTTTACTATTAATCACCCTTTGTGATACTGACTGTATCTCCCTATTTAGAGTTTCAGTGGCAATTCATTTTCATCATAGGTACACTTCAACTATGACAGACAAAATGAGAAATAAAATCCAGAAAATCACATTGTAGGATTTTTAATGAATTTATTTGCAAATTATGGTGGAAAATAAGTATTTGGTCACCTACAAACAAGCAAGATTCCTGGCTCTCACAGACCTGTAACTTCTTCTTTAAGAGGCTCCTCTGTCCTCCACTCGTTACTTGTATTAATGGCACCTGTTTGAACTTGTTATCAGTATAAAAGACACCTGTCCACAACCTCAAATAGTCACACTCCAAACTCCACCATGGCCAAGACCAAAGAGCTGTCAAAGGACACCAGAAACAAAATTGTAGACCTGCACCAGGCTGGGAAGACTGAATCTGCAATAGGTAAGCAGCTTGGTTTGAAGAAATCAACTGTGGGAGCAATTATTAGGAAATGGAAGACATACAAGATAACTGATAATCTCCCTCGATCTGGGGCTCCACGCAAGATCTCACCCCGTGGGGTCAAAATGATCACAAGAATGGTGAGCAAAAATCCCAGAACCACACGGGGGAACCTTGTGAATGACCTGTTTTTCTGCAAAGGGACCAGGACGACTGATCCGTGTAAAGGAAAGAATGAATGGGGCCATGTATCGTGAGATTTTAAGTGAAAACCTCCTTCCATCAGCAAGGGCATTGAAGAGGAAACATGGCTGGGTCTTTCAGCATGACAATGATCCCAAACACACCGCCCGGGCAACGAAGGAGTGGCTTCGTAAGAAGCATTTCAAGGTCCTGGAGTGGCCTAGCCAGTCTCCAGATCTCAACCCCATAGAAAATCTTTGGAGGGAGTTGAAAGTCCGTGTTGCCCAGCAACAGCCCCAAAACATCACTGCTCTAGAGGAGATCTGCATGGAGGAATGGGCCGAAAGTCAGTAGTTAACTTGTTCTCTGAAAATAGCATTGTATTTTGTCAAACATGGTTAGGCGGTTGATTAGACTCGTTGATTAGTTTCGTCAACCATCAACCATCCTGGTTGATGGTTGACGAGAGATATCTTTAGACATTGGAATTACTTTAGCTTCCTTCCACACCTGTGGGCACACACTCCTTTAGGCTTTGGTTAAATATCTAGCAAATAGGGGTGTTAATACAGTCTGCTACCATGCTCAATAGTTTCCCATCATGGTTGTCTATACCTGGTGGCTTATCATTATTAATGGATAGCAATAGTTTTCCCACTTCTCCCACACTCTTGACCAAAATTCAAAACAGCAATCCTTCTCTTTCATTATTAGATATTTTATACCAAAATATGATGGTTCACTGCTCAATGATGTCATTTCACTACTAGTGAAATAGTCATTGTAATGATTGGCAATATCAGAAGGTTTTGTTATAAATGACCCATCAAGTCAATGAACGATGGAGATGAATTGGGTTTTCTGCCCATGATATCATTTAAGGTACTGCAAAGTATTTTTCTATTGTATTTTATGTAATTTATCTTGGTTTGGTAATATCATTTATTATTATTTTTGTTAAGTTTAGTCACAACATTTCTCAATTTACAGTATGTTTATCAATCAGCTGAGCAGCCTGACTTAGTTTGAACCATTATAAATTCATCACCAATACAGGGGCTCCAACAGTTCTCAACAGTTAATTCCTTAACAGGTGGATGCTTGTAAAAAAATTACATGAATCATTTTACAAATTCTTCCATTGCTGCATCTGTATTCACTTCCTCATACATCAGACCAACAAAAGAGTCCTGAGATTCGCTTCCTCATACATCAGACCAACAAAAGAGTCCTGAGATTCGCTTCCTCATACATCAGACCAACAAAAGAGTCCTGAGATTCACTTCCTCATACATCAGACCAACAAAAGAGTCCTGAGATTCGCTTCCTCATACATCAGACCAACAAAAGAGTCCTGAGATCCGCTTCCTCATACATCAGACCAACAAAAGAGTCCTGAGATTCACTTCCTCATACATCAGACCAACAAAAGAGTCCTGAGATTCGCTTCCTCATACATCAGACCAACAAAAGAGTCCTGAGATTCACTTCCTCATACATCAGACCAACAAAAGAGTCCTGAGATTCACTTCCTCATACATCAGACCAACAAAAGAGTCCTGAGATTCGCTTCCTCATACATCAGACCAACAAAAGAGTCCTGAGATTCACTTCCTCATACATCAGACCAACAAAAGAGTCCTGAGATTCACTTCCTCATACATCAGACCAACAAAAGAGTCCTGAGATTCACTTCCTCATACATCAGACCAACAAAAGAGTCCTGAGATTCACTTCCTCATACATCAGACCAACAAAAGAGTCCTGAAATTCACTTCCTCATACATTAGACCAACAAAAGAGTCCTGAGAAAACATTTTGTATGCTCTCTTATAAATTACTTTAAGCCCAACCTAGGGCACTTTGGCTTTCCTTGTTATTGCCACAATGTTTTAGTCACTACAGTCAATGGGAACTGATATTGCTTTGTAGAAAAGCTCTGCAGCATTAGTGAAGATATGATCAATACAAGTGGATGTCACAGATCCAACACAATTGGTATACACTAGTTGGTTGAGTAATAACTTGGTTCATATTGCAGACATTAATCACAGTTAGAAACTTCTTCTTGAGAGGACAGCGAGTTGCTAACCAGTCAATGTTCAGGTCACCCAGAAAATAGACCTCTCTGTTAACACCACACACACTGTCAAGTATTGGAGTGTGTGTGGAAGTGTTTAATTATTCTGGAAACGACCAGAATCCCTCACAAGAATACTAAACAAACAAACATTTGACCAACTGGGGATATTTTGTTGGTCCCCACAAGGTCAAATTCTATTTCTAGAGAGTTTAGGGTTAAGGTTAGAATTAGTGTTAGAGTTACAGTAGCAGTCAAAAGTTTGGACACACCTACTCATTCCAGGGATTTTCTTTATTTTTACAGTTTTTTACATTGTAGAATAAAAGTGAAGACATCAAAACTATAAAATATCACATATGGAATTATGTGGTAAACAAAAAATAGTTCAACAAATCAAAATATGTTATATTTCAGAATCTTCAAAGTAGTCACCAGGAATGGATTTCAATTAACAGGTTTCCCCTGTTAAAAGTTAATTTGTGGAATTTCTTTCCTTCTTAATGCGTTTGAGCCAATCAGCTGTGTTGTGACAAGGTAGGGGTGGTATACAGAAGACAGCCCTATTTGGTTAAAGACCATGTCCATATTATCACAAGAACAGCTCAAATAAGCAAAGAGAAACAACAGTCCATCATTATTTGTTTAACTAGGCAAGTCAGTTAAGAAAACATTTTTTTATTTACAATGGCAGCCTAGGAACAGTGGGTTAACTGCCGTGTTTAGGGGCAGAACAACAGATTTTTACGTTGTCAGCTCAGGGATTCGATCCAGAAACCTTTCGGTTATTGGCCCAACCCTCTAACCACTAGGCTACCTGCCACCCCAAGTGGGACTATCATTTGTTTTTCAACAGGACAATGACCCAACACACCTCCACACTGTTTAAAGGCTATTTGACCAAGAAGGAGAGTGATGGAGTGTTTCATCAGATGACCTGGCCTCCACAATCACCTGACCTCAACCCAATTGAGATGGTTTGGAATGAGTTGGACCGCAGAGCGAAGGAAAAGCAGCCAACAAGTGCTCAGCATATGTGGGAACTCCTTCAAGACTGTTGGAAAAACATTCCACGTGAACCTGGTTGAGAGAATGCCAAGAGTGTGCAAAGCTGTCATCAAGGCAAAAGGTGGCTACTTTTTGGTTACTACGTTTTCCATATCTGTTATTTCATAGTTTTGATGTTTGTGTGTCCAAACTTTTGACTGGTACTGTAGGTTTAGTTTTAGGGTTACGGTAAGAGTATCCATTAGGGAAAATAGGATTTTGAATGGTACTGAATTGTGTGTCCCCACAAGGTTAGCTGTACAAAGTGTGTGTGTGTGTGTGTGTGTGTGTGTGTGTGGGTGGTAGGGTGACATATAAGGGGATTCCATGACAGCGGGAGCAGAAAATATTTTTGGTATCTGAGAGTGTTTTCTCAATTCTCACTTGGGAACTTCATTGAACGAAGGATGTTTAACATGCTTTTCACATTTGTATAACAAACCATTTTTTTTAATTCATGATGAAAATTGCCATTTTAGGCCCTTTTTAGACCTATACATTAGTAATGGGGGAGGAAATCTATATAGTTACATATCGGATATTATTTTTACGATATATCGTATCGTTTTGACAATATGGCAGTATTATTTTTGCACTAGTTGGCTGTACCTGCAACAAAACGCCACTATTTTCCCTTCATAGCTGGTTCTCCATCTTCTTTTTAAATAGGGAGCCCATTTGTTTTCAGCACTTTTATATCCCATGTTTTCACCATGTCTTGTCCATCTGCAGCAGACATACTGTATGGTGAGCAGTGTTTTCACCATGTCTCCCTCTTGTCCATCTGCAGCAGACATACTGTATGGTGAGCAGTGTTGTCTCATGTCTCCCTCTTGTCCCTCTGCAGCAGACATACTGTATGGTGAGCAGTGTTGTCTCATGTCTCCCTCTTGTCCCTCTGCAGCAGACATACTGTATGGTGAGCAGTGTTGTCTCATGTGTCCCTCTTGTCCCTCTGCAGCAGACATACTGTATGGTGAGCAGTGTTTTCACCATGTCTCCCTCTTGTCCCTCTGCAGCAGACATACTGTATGGTGAGCAGTGTTTTCACCATGTCTCCCTCTTGTCCCTCTGCAGCAGACATACTGTATGGTGAGCAGTGTTTTCACCATGTCTCCCTCTTGTCCCTCTGAAAAAGACATACTGTATGGTGAGCAGTGTTGTCTCATGTCTCCCTCTTGTCCCTCTGCAGCAGACATACTGTATGGTGAGCAGTGTTTTCACCATGTCTCCCTCTTGTCCCTCTGAAGAAGACATACTGTATGGTGAGCAGTGTTTTCACCATGTCTCCCTCATGTCCCTCTGAAGAAGACATACTGTATGGTGAGCAGTGTTGTCTCATGTCTCCCTCTTGTCCATCTGCAGCAGACATAATGTATGGTGAGCAGTGTTGTCTCATGTCTCCCTCTTGTCCCTCTGCAGCAGACATACTGTATGGTGAGCAGTGTTTTCACCATGTCTCCCTCATGTCCCTCTGAAGAAGACATACTGTATGGTGAGCAGTGTTGTCTCATGCCTCCCTCTTGTCCCTCTGCAGCAGACATACTGTAAGGTGAGCAGTGTTTTCACCATGTCTTGTCCCTCTGCAGCAGACATACTGTATGGTGAGCAGTGTTTTCACCATGTCTCCCTCATGTCCCTCTGAAGAAGACATACCGTATGGTGAGCAGTGTTGTCTCATGTCTCCCTCTTGTCCCTCTGCAGCAGACATACTGTATGGTGAGCAGTGTTGTCTCATGTCTCCCTCTTGTCCCTCTGCAGCAGACATACTGTATGGTGAGCAGTGTTTTCACCATGTCTCCCTCATGTCCCTCTGAAGAAGACATACTGTATGGTGAGCAGTGTTGTCTCATGTCTCCCTCTTGTCCCTCTGCAGCAGACATGCTGTATGGTGAGCAGTGTTGTCTCATGTCTCCCTCTTGTCCCTCTGCAGCAGACATACTGTATGGTGAGCAGTGTTGTCTCATGTCTCCCTCTTGTCCCTCTGCAGCAGACATACTGTATGGTGAGCAGTGTTGTCTCATGTCTCCCTCTTGTCCCTCTGCAGCAGACATACTGTATGGTGGGCAGTGTTTTCACCATGTCTCCCTCTTGTCCATCTGCAGCAGACATACTGTATGGTGAGCAGTGTTGTCTCATGTCTCCCTCTTGTCCCTCTGCAGCAGACATACTGTATGGTGAGCAGTGTTGTCTCATGTCTCCCTCTTGTCCCTCTGAAGAAGACATACTGTATGGTGAGCAGTGTTGTCTCATGTCTCCCTCTTGTCCCTCTGCAGCAGACATACTGTATGGTGAGCAGTGTTGTCTCATGTCTCCCTCTTGTCCCTCTGCAGCAGACATGCTGTATGGTGAGCAGTGTTGTCTCATGTCTCCCTCTTGTCCCTCTGCAGCAGACATACTGTATGGTGAGCAGTGTTGTCTCATGTCTCCCTCTTGTCCCTCTGCAGCAGACATACTGTATGGTGAGCAGTGTTTTCACCATGTCTTGTCCATCTGCAGCAGACATGCTGTATGGTGAGCAGTGTTATCACCATGTCTCCCTCTTGTCCCTCTGCAGCAGACATACTGTATGGTGAGCAGTGTTTTCACCATGTCTCCCTCTTGTCCATCTGCAGCAGACATACTGTATGGTGAGCAGTGTTTTCACCATGTCTCCCTCTTGTCCCTCTGCAGCAGACATACTGTATGGTGAGCAGTGTTTTCACCATGTCTCCCTCATGTCCCTCTGAAGAAGACATACTGTATGGTGAGCAGTGTTTTCACCATGTCTCCCTCTCGTCCCTCTGCAGCAGACATACTGTATGGTGAGCAGTGTTGTCTCATGTCTCCCTCTTGTCCCTCTGCAGCAGACATACTGTATGGTGAGCAGTGTTTTCACCATGTCTCCCTCATGTCCCTCTGAAGAAGACATACTGTATGGTGAGCAGTGTTGTCTCATGTTTCCCTCTTGTCCCTCTGCAGCAGACATACTGTATGGTGAGCAGTGTTGTCTCATGTCTCCCTCTTGTCCCTTTGAAGAAGACATGCTGTATGGTGAGCAGTGTTGTCTCATGTCTCCCTCTTGTCCCTCTGCAGCAGACATACTGTATGGTGAGCAGTGTTGTCTCATGTCTCCCTCTTGTCCCTCTGAAGAAGACATACTGTATGGTGAGCAGTGTTTTCACCATGTCTTGTCCCTCTGCAGCAGACATACTGTATGGTGAGCAGTGTTTTCACCATGTCTCCCTCATGTCCCTCTGAAGAAGACATACTGTATGGTGAGCAGTGTTGTCTCATGTCTCCCTCTTGTCCCTCTGCAGCAGACATACTGTATGGTGAGCAGTGTTTTCACCATGTCTCCCTCTTGTCCATCTGCAGCAGACATACTGTATGGTGAGCAGTGTTGTCTCATGTCTCCCTCTTGTCCCTCTGAAGAAGACATACTGTATGGTGAGCAGTGTTTTCACCATGTCTCCCTCTTGTCCATCTGCAGCAGACATACTGTATGGTGAGCAGTGTTGTCTCATGTCTCCCTCTTGTCCCTCTGCAGCAGATATACTGTATGGTGAGCAGTGTTGTCTCATGTCTCCCTCTTGTCCCTCTGCAGCAGACATACTGTATGGTGAGCAGTGTTTTCACCATGTCTCCCTCATGTCCCTCTGAAGAAGACATACTGTATGGTGAGCAGTGTTGTCTCATGTCTCCCTCTTGTCCCTCTGCAGCAGACATACTGTATGGTGAGCAGTGTTGTCTCATGTCTCCCTCTTGTCCCTCTGAAGAAGACATACTGTATGGTGAGCAGTGTTGTCTCATGTCTCCCTCTTGTCCCTCTGCAGCAGACATACTGTATGGTGAGCAGTGTTTTCACCATGTCTCCCTCTTGTCCCTCTGAAGAAGACATACTGTATGGTGAGCAGTGTTTTCACCATGTCTCCCTCTTGTCCCTCTGAAGAAGACATGCTGTATGGTGAGCAGTGTTGTCTCATGTCTCCCTCTTGTCCCTCTGAAGAAGACATACTGTATGGTGAGCAGTGTTTTCACCATGTCTCCCTCTTGTCCATCTGCAGCAGACATACTGTATGGTGAGCAGTGTTGTCTCATGTCTCCCTCTTGTCCCTCTGCAGCAGACATACTGTATGGTGAGCAGTGTTGTCTCATGTCTCCCTCTTGTCCCTCTGCAGCAGACATACTGTATGGTGAGCAGTGTTTTCACCATGTCTCCCTCTTGTCCATCTGCAGCAGACATACTGTATGGTGAGCAGTGTTGTCTCATGTCTCCCTCTTGTCCCTCTGCAGCAGACATACTGTATGGTGAGCAGTGTTGTCTCATGTCTCCCTCTTGTCCCTCTGCAGCAGACATACTGTATGGTGAGCAGTGTTTTCACCATGTCTCCCTCATGTCCCTCTGAAGAAGACATACTGTATGGTGAGCAGTGTTGTCTCATGTCTCCCTCTTGTCCCTCTGCAGCAGACATACTGTATGGTGAGCAGTGTTGTCTCATGTCTCCCTCTTGTCCCTCTGAAGAAGACATACTGTATGGTGAGCAGTGTTGTCTCATGTCTCCCTCTTGTCCCTCTGCAGCAGACATACTGTATGGTGAGCAGTGTTTTCACCATGTCTCCCTCTTGTCCCTCTGAAGAAGACATACTGTATGGTGAGCAGTGTTTTCACCATGTCTCCCTCTTGTCCCTCTGAAGAAGACATGCTGTATGGTGAGCAGTGTTGTCTCATGTCTCCCTCTTGTCCCTCTGCAGCAGACATACTGTATGGTGAGCAGTGTTTTCACCATGTCTCCCTCTTGTCCATCTGCAGCAGACATACTGTATGGTGAGCAGTGTTGTCTCATGTCTCCCTCTTGTCCCTCTGCAGCAGACATACTGTATGGTGAGCAGTGTTGTCTCATGTCTCCCTCTTGTCCCTGTGAAGAAGACATACTGTATGGTGAGCAGTGTTGTCTCATGTCTCCCTCTTGTCCCTCTGCAGCAGACATAATGTATGGTGAGCAGTGTTTTCACCATGTCTCCCTCTTGTCCCTCTGCAGCAGACATACTGTATGGTGAGCAGTGTTGTCTCATGTCTCCCTCTTGTCCCTCTGCAGCAGACATACTGTATGGTGAGCAGTGTTGTCTCATGTCTCCCTCTTGTCCCTCTGCAGCAGACATACTGTATGGTGAGCAGTGTTGTCTCATGTCTCCCTCTTGTCCCTCTGCAGCAGACTTACTGTATGGTGAGCAGTGTTGTCTCATGTCTCCCTCTTGTCCATCTGCAGCAGACATACTGTATGGTGAGCAGTGTTTTCACCATGTCTTGTCCCTCTGAAGAAGACATACTGTATGGTGAGCAGTGTTTTCTCATTTCTCCCTCTTGTCCCTCTGCAGCAGACATACTGTATGGTGAGCAGTGTTTTCTCATGTCTCCCTCTTGTCCCTCTGCAGCAGACATGCTGTATGGTGAGCAGTGTTTTCACCATGTCTCCCTCTTGTCCCTCTGCAGCAGACATACTGTATGGTGAGCAGTGTTGTCTCATGTCTCCCTCTTGTCCCTCTGCAGCAGACATACTGTATGGTGAGCAGTGTTGTCTCATGTCTCCCTCTTGTCCATCTGCAGCAGACATACTGTATGGTGAGCAGTGTTTTCACCATGTCTCCCTCTTGTCCCTCTGCAGCAGACATACTGTATGGTGAGCAGTGTTTTCACCATGTCTCCCTCTTGTCCCTCTGAAGAAGACATACTGTATGGTGAGCAGTGTTTTCACCATGTCTCCCTCATGTCCCTCTGAAGAAGACATACTGTATGGTGAGCAGTGTTGTCTCATGTCTCCCTCTTGTCCATCTGCAGCAAACATACTGTATGGTGAGCCGTGTTGTCTCATGTCTCCCTCTTGTCCCTCTGCAGCAGACATACTGTATGGTGAGCAGTGTTTTCACCATGTCTCCCTCATGTCCCTCTGAAGAAGACATGCTGTATGGTGAGCAGTGTTGTCTCATGCCTCCCTCTTGTCCCTCTGCAGCAGACATACTGTATGGTGAGCAGTGTTTGCACCATGTCTTGTCCCTCTGCAGCAGACATACTGTATGGTGAGCAGTGTTTTCACCATGTCTCCCTCATGTCCCTCTGAAGAAGACATACCGTATGGTGAGCAGTGTTGTCTCATGTCTCCCTCTTGTCCCTCTGCAGCAGACATACTGTATGGTGAGCAGTGTTGTCTCATGTCTCCCTCTTGTCCCTCTGCAGCAGACATACTGTATGGTGAGCAGTGTTTTCACCATGTCTCCCTCATGTCCCTCTGAAGAAGACATACTGTATGGTGAGCAGTGTTGTCTCATGTCTCCCTCTTGTCCCTCTGCAGCAGACATGCTGTATGGTGAGCAGTGTTGTCTCATGTCTCCCTCTTGTCCCTCTGCAGCAGACATACTGTATGGTGAGCAGTGTTGTCTCATGTCTCCCTCTTGTCCCTCTGCAGCAGACATACTGTATGGTGAGCAGTGTTGTCTCATGTCTCCCTCTTGTCCCTCTGCAGCAGACATACTGTATGGTGGGCAGTGTTTTCACCATGTCTCCCTCTTGTCCATCTGCAGCAGACATACTGTATGGTGAGCAGTGTTGTCTCATGTCTCCCTCTTGTCCCTCTGCAGCAGACATACTGTATGGTGAGCAGTGTTGTCTCATGTCTCCCTCTTGTCCCTCTGAAGAAGACATACTGTATGGTGAGCAGTGTTGTCTCATGTCTCCCTCTTGTCCCTCTGCAGCAGACATACTGTATGGTGAGCAGTGTTGTCTCATGTCTCCCTCTTGTCCCTCTGCAGCAGACATGCTGTATGGTGAGCAGTGTTGTCTCATGTCTCCCTCTTGTCCCTCTGCAGCAGACATACTGTATGGTGAGCAGTGTTGTCTCATGTCTCCCTCTTGTCCCTCTGCAGCAGACATGCTGTATGGTGAGCAGTGTTGTCTCATGTCTCCCTCTTGTCCCTCTGCAGCAGACATGCTGTATGGTGAGCAGTGTTGTCTCATGTCTCCCTCGTGTCCCTCTGCAGCAGACATACTGTATGGTGAGCAGTGTTTTCACCATGTCTCCCTCTTGTCCCTCTGCAGCAGACATGCTGTATGGTGAGCAGTGTTGTCTCATGTCTCCCTCTTGTCCCTCTGCAGCAGACATACTGTATGGTGAGCAGTGTTTTCACCATGTCTCCCTCTTGTCCCTCTGCAGCAGACATACTGTATGGTGAGCAGTGTTGTCTCATGTCTCCCTCTTGTCCCTCTGCAGCAGACATACTGTATGGTGAGCAATGTTGTCTCATGTCTCCCTCTTGTCCCTCTGCAGCAGACATACTGTATGGTGAGCAGTGTTTTCACCATGTCTTGTCCATCTGCAGCAGACATGCTGTATGGTGAGCAGTGTTTTCACCATGTCTCCCTCTTGTCCCTCTGCAGCAGACATACTGTATGGTGAGCAGTGTTTTCACCATGTCTCCCTCTTGTCCATCTGCAGCAGACATACTGTATGGTGAGCAGTGTTTTCACCATGTCTCCCTCTTGTCCCTCTGCAGCAGACATACTGTATGGTGAGCAGTGTTTTCACCATGTCTCCCTCATGTCCCTCTGAAGAAGACATACTGTATGGTGAGCAGTGTTTTCACCATGTCTCCCTCTCGTCCCTCTGCAGCAGACATACTGTATGGTGAGCAGTGTTGTCTCATGTCTCCCTCTTGTCCCTCTGCAGCAGACATACTGTATGGTGAGCAGTGTTTTCACCATGTCTCCCTCATGTCCCTCTGAAGAAGACATACTGTATGGTGAGCAGTGTTGTCTCATGTTTCCCTCTTGTCCCTCTGCAGCAGACATACTGTATGGTGAGCAGTGTTGTCTCATGTCTCCCTCTTGTCCCTCTGAAGAAGACATACTGTATGGTGAGCAGTGTTGTCTCATGTCTCCCTCTTGTCCCTCTGCAGCAGACATACTGTATGGTGAGCAGTGTTGTCTCATGTCTCCCTCTTGTCCCTCTGAAGAAGACATACTGTATGGTGAGCAGTGTTTTCACCATGTCTTGTCCCTCTGCAGCAGACATACTGTATGGTGAGCAGTGTTTTCACCATGTCTCCCTCATGTCCCTCTGAAGAAGACATACTGTATGGTGAGCAGTGTTGTCTCATGTCTCCCTCTTGTCCCTCTGCAGCAGACATACTGTATGGTGAGCAGTGTTGTCTCATGTCTCCCTCTTGTCCCTCTGAAGAAGACATACTGTATGGTGAGCAGTGTTGTCTCATGTCTCCCTCTTGTCCCTCTGCAGCAGACATACTGTATGGTGAGCAGTGTTTTCACCATGTCTCCCTCATGTCCCTCTGAAGAAGACATACTGTATGGTGAGCAGTGTTTTCACCATGTCTCCTTCTTGTCCCTCTGAAGAAGACATACTGTATGGTGAGCAGTGTTTTCACCATGTCTCCCTCTTGTCCCTCTGAAGAAGACATGCTGTATGGTGAGCAGTGTTGTCTCATGTCTCCCTCTTGTCCCTCTGCAGCAGACATACTGTATGGTGAGCAGTGTTTTCACCATGTCTCCCTCTTGTCCATCTGCAGCAGACATACTGTATGGTGAGCAGTGTTGTCTCATGTCTCCCTCTTGTCCCTCTGAAGAAGACATACTGTATGGTGAGCAGTGTTTTCACCATGTCTCCCTCTTGTCCATCTGCAGCAGACATACTGTATGGTGAGCAGTGTTGTCTCATGTCTCCCTCTTGTCCCTCTGCAGCAGACATACTGTATGGTGAGCAGTGTTGTCTCATGTCTCCCTCTTGTCCCTCTGCAGCAGACATACTGTATAGTGAGCAGTGTTTTCACCATGTCTCCCTCATGTCCCTCTGAAGAAGACATACTGTATGGTGAGCAGTGTTGTCTCATGTCTCCCTCTTGTCCCTCTGAAGAAGACATACTGTATGGTGAGCAGTGTTGTCTCATGTCTCCCTCTTGTCCCTCTGCAGCAGACATACTGTATGGTGAGCAGTGTTTTCACCATGTCTCCCTCTTGTCCCTCTGAAGAAGACATACTGTATGGTGAGCAGTGTTTTCACCATGTCTCCCTCTTGTCCCTCTGAAGAAGACATGCTGTATGGTGAGCAGTGTTGTCTCATGTCTCCCTCTTGTCCCTCTGCAGCAGACATACTGTATGGTGAGCAGTGTTTTCACCATGTCTCCCTCTTGTCCATCTGCAGCAGACATACTGTATGGTGAGCAGTGTTGTCTCATGTCTCCCTCTTGTCCCTCTGCAGCAGACATACTGTATGGTGAGCAGTGTTGTCTCATGTCTCCCTCTTGTCCCTCTGAAGAAGACATACTGTATGGTGAGCAGTGTTTTCACCATGTCTCCCTCTTGTCCATCTGCAGCAGACATACTGTATGGTGAGCAGTGTTGTCTCATGTCTCCCTCTTGTCCCTCTGCAGCAGACATACTGTATGGTGAGCAGTGTTGTCTCATGTCTCCCTCTTGTCCCTCTGCAGCAGACATACTGTATGGTGAGCAGTGTTGTCTCATGTCTCCCTCTTGTCCCTCTGCAGCAGACATACTGTATGGTGAGCAGTGTTGTCTCATGTCTCCCTCTTGTCCCTCTGAAGAAGACATACTGTATGGTGAGCAGTGTTGTCTCATGTCTCCCTCTTGTCCCTCTGCAGCAGACATACTGTATGGTGAGCAGTGTTTTCACCATGTCTCCCTCTTGTCCCTCTGCAGCAGACATACTGTATGGTGAGCAGTGTTGTCTCATGTCTCCCTCTTGTCCCTCTGCAGCAGACATACTGTATGGTGAGCAGTGTTGTCTCATGTCTCCCTCTTGTCCCTCTGCAGCAGACATACTGTATGGTGAGCAGTGTTGTCTCATGTCTCCCTCTTGTCCCTCTGCAGCAGACTTACTGTATGGTGAGCAGTGTTGTCTCATGTCTCCCTCTTGTCCATCTGCAGCAGACATACTGTATGGTGAGCAGTGTTTTCACCATGTCTTGTCCCTCTGAAGAAGACATACTGTATGGTGAGCAGTGTTTTCTCATGTCTCCCTCTTGTCCCTCTGCAGCAGACATACTGTATGGTGAGCAGTGTTTTCTCATGTCTCCCTCTTGTCCCTCTGCAGCAGACATGCTGTATGGTGAGCAGTGTTTTCACCATGTCTCCCTCTTGTCCCTCTGCAGCAGACATACTGTATGGTGAGCAGTGTTGTCTCATGTCTCCCTCTTGTCCCTCTGCAGCAGACATACTGTATGGTGAGCAGTGTTGTCTCATGTCTCCCTCTTGTCCATCTGCAGCAGACATACTGTATGGTGAGCAGTGTTTTCACCATGTCTCCCTCTTGTCCCTCTGCAGCAGACATACTGTATGGTGAGCAGTGTTTTCACCATGTCTCCCTCTTGTCCCTCTGCAGCAGACATACTGTATGGTGAGCAGTGTTTTCACCATGTCTCCCTCTTGTCCCTCTGCAGCAGACATACTGTATGGTGAGCAGTGTTTTCACCATGTCTCCCTCTTGTCCCTCTGCAGCAGACATACTGTATGGTGAGCAGTGTTTTCTCATGTCTCCCTCTTGTCCCTCTGCAGCAGACATGCTGTATGGTGAGCAGTGTTTTCTCATGTCTCCCTCTTGTCCCTCTGCAGCAGACATACTGTATGGTGAGCAGTGTTTTCTCATGTCTCCCTCTTGTCCCTCTGCAGCAGACATGCTGTATGGTGAGCAGTGTTTTCACCATGTCTCCCTCTTGTCCCTCTGCAGCAGACATACTGTATGGTGAGCAGTGTTGTCTCATGTCTCCCTCTTGTCCCTCTGCAGCAGACATACTGTATGGTGAGCAGTGTTGTCTCATGTCTCCCTCTTGTCCATCTGCAGCAGACATACTGTATGGTGAGCAGTGTTTTCACCATGTCTCCCTCTTGTCCCTCTGCAGCAGACATACTGTATGGTGAGCAGTGTTTTCACCATGTCTCCCTCTTGTCCCTCTGCAGCAGACATACTGTATGGTGAGCAGTGTTTTCACCATGTCTCCCTCTTGTCCCTCTGCAGCAGACATACTGTATGGTGAGCAGTGTTTTCACCATGTCTTGTCCCTCTGCAGCAGACATACTGTATGGTGAGCAGTGTTGTCTCATGTCTCCCTCTTGTCCATCTGCAGCAGACATGCTGTATGGTGAGCAGTGTTGTCTCATGTCTCCCTCTTGTCCCTCTGAAGAAGACATACTGTATGGTGAGCAGTGTTGTCTCATGTCTCCCTCTTGTCCCTCTGAAGAAGACATACTGTATGGTGAGCAGTGTTGTCTCATGTCTCCCTCTTGTCCCTCTGCAGCAGACATACTGTATGGTGAGCAGTGTTTTCACCATGTCTCCCTCTTGTCCCTCTGCAGCAGACATACTGTATGGTGAGCAGTGTTGTCTCATGTCTCCCTCTTGTCCCTCTGCAGCAGACATACTGTATGGTGAGCAGTGTTGTCTCATGTCTCCCTCTTGTCCCTCTGCAGCAGACATACTGTATGGTGAGCAGTGTTGTCTCATGTCTCCCTCTTGTCCCTCTGCAGCAGACATACTGTATGGTGAGCAGTGTTGTCTCATGTCTCCCTCTTGTCCATCTGCAGCAGACATACTGTATGGTGAGCAGTGTTTTCACCATGTCTTGTCCCTCTGAAGAAGACATACTGTATGGTGAGCAGTGTTTTCTCATGTCTCCCTCTTGTCCCTCTGCAGCAGACATACTGTATGGTGAGCAGTGTTGTCTCATGTCTCCCTCTTGTCCCTCTGCAGCAGACATACTGTATGGTGAGCAGTGTTGTCTCATGTCTCCCTCTTGTCCATCTGCAGCAGACATACTGTATGGTGAGCAGCGTTTTCACCATGTCTCCCTCTTGTCCCTCTGCAGCAGACATACTGTATGGTGAGCAGTGTTTTCACCATGTCTCCCTCTTGTCCCTCTGCAGCAGACATACTGTATGGTGAGCAGTGTTTTCACCATGTCTCCCTCTTGTCCCTCTGCAGCAGACATACTGTATGGTGAGCAGTGTTTTCACCATGTCTCCCTCTTGTCCCTCTGCAGCAGACATACTGTATGGTGAGCAGTGTTGTCTCATGTCTCCCTCTTGTCCCTCTGCAGCAGACATACTGTATGGTGAGCAGTGTTGTCTCATGTCTCCCTCTTGTCCATCTGCAGCAGACATGCTGTATGGTGAGCAGTGTTGTCTCATGTCTCCCTCTTGTCCCTCTGAAGAAGACATACTGTATGGTGAGCAGTGTTGTCTCATGTCTCCCTCTTGTCCCTCTGAAGAAGACATACTGTATGGTGAGCAGTGTTGTCTCATGTCTCCCTCTTGTCCCTCTGAAGAAGACATACTGTATGGTGAGCAGTGTTGTCTCATGTCTCCCTCTTGTCCCTCTGCAGCAGACATACTGTATGGTGAGCAGTGTTGTCTCATGTCTCCCTCTTGTCCCTCTGAAGAAGACATGCTGTATGGTGAGCAGTGTTGTCTCATGTCTCCCTCTTGTCCCTCTGCAGCAGACATACTGTATGGTGAGCAGTGTTGTCTCATGTCTCCCTCTTGTCCCTCTGCAGCAGACATACTGTATGGTGAGCAATGTTTTCACCATGTCTCCCTCTTGTCCCTCTGCAGCAGACATACTGTATGGTGAGCAGTGTTTTCACCATGTCTCCCTCTTGTCCCTCTGCAGCAGACATACTGTATGGTGAGCAGTGTTTTCACCATGTCTCCCTCTTGTCCCTCTGCAGCAGACATACTGTATGGTGAGCAGTGTTTTCACCATGTCTCCCTCTTGTCCCTCTGCAGCAGACATACTGTATGGTGAGCAGTGTTTTCTCATGTCTCCCTCTTGTCCCTCTGCAGCAGACATGCTGTATGGTGAGCAGTGTTTTCTCATGTCTCCCTCTTGTCCCTCTGCAGCAGACATACTGTATGGTGAGCAGTGTTTTCTCATGTCTCCCTCTTGTCCCTCTGCAGCAGACATGCTGTATGGTGAGCAGTGTTTTCACCATGTCTCCCTCTTGTCCCTCTGCAGCAGACATACTGTATGGTGAGCAGTGTTGTCTCATGTCTCCCTCTTGTCCCTCTGCAGCAGACATACTGTATGGTGAGCAGTGTTGTCTCATGTCTCCCTCTTGTCCATCTGCAGCAGACATACTGTATGGTGAGCAGTGTTTTCACCATGTCTCCCTCTTGTCCCTCTGCAGCAGACATACTGTATGGTGAGCAGTGTTTTCACCATGTCTCCCTCTTGTCCCTCTGCAGCAGACATACTGTATGGTGAGCAGTGTTTTCACCATGTCTCCCTCTTGTCCCTCTGCAGCAGACATACTGTATGGTGAGCAGTGTTTTCACCATGTCTTGTCCCTCTGCAGCAGACATACTGTATGGTGAGCAGTGTTGTCTCATGTCTCCCTCTTGTCCATCTGCAGCAGACATGCTGTATGGTGAGCAGTGTTGTCTCATGTCTCCCTCTTGTCCCTCTGAAGAAGACATACTGTATGGTGAGCAGTGTTGTCTCATGTCTCCCTCTTGTCCCTCTGAAGAAGACATACTGTATGGTGAGCAGTGTTGTCTCATGTCTCCCTCTTGTCCCTCTGCAGCAGACATACTGTATGGTGAGCAGTGTTTTCACCATGTCTCCCTCTTGTCCCTCTGCAGCAGACATACTGTATGGTGAGCAGTGTTGTCTCATGTCTCCCTCTTGTCCCTCTGCAGCAGACATACTGTATGGTGAGCAGTGTTGTCTCATGTCTCCCTCTTGTCCCTCTGCAGCAGACATACTGTATGGTGAGCAGTGTTGTCTCATGTCTCCCTCTTGTCCCTCTGCAGCAGACATACTGTATGGTGAGCAGTGTTGTCTCATGTCTCCCTCTTGTCCATCTGCAGCAGACATACTGTATGGTGAGCAGTGTTTTCACCATGTCTTGTCCCTCTGAAGAAGACATACTGTATGGTGAGCAGTGTTTTCTCATGTCTCCCTCTTGTCCCTCTGCAGCAGACATACTGTATGGTGAGCAGTGTTGTCTCATGTCTCCCTCTTGTCCCTCTGCAGCAGACATACTGTATGGTGAGCAGTGTTGTCTCATGTCTCCCTCTTGTCCATCTGCAGCAGACATACTGTATGGTGAGCAGTGTTTTCACCATGTCTCCCTCTTGTCCCTCTGCAGCAGACATACTGTATGGTGAGCAGTGTTTTCACCATGTCTCCCTCTTGTCCCTCTGCAGCAGACATACTGTATGGTGAGCAGTGTTTTCACCATGTCTCCCTCTTGTCCCTCTGCAGCAGACATACTGTATGGTGAGCAGTGTTTTCACCATGTCTCCCTCTTGTCCCTCTGCAGCAGACATACTGTATGGTGAGCAGTGTTGTCTCATGTCTCCCTCTTGTCCCTCTGCAGCAGACATACTGTATGGTGAGCAGTGTTGTCTCATGTCTCCCTCTTGTCCATCTGCAGCAGACATGCTGTATGGTGAGCAGTGTTGTCTCATGTCTCCCTCTTGTCCCTCTGAAGAAGACATACTGTATGGTGAGCAGTGTTGTCTCATGTCTCCCTCTTGTCCCTCTGAAGAAGACATACTGTATGGTGAGCAGTGTTGTCTCATGTCTCCCTCTTGTCCCTCTGAAGAAGACATACTGTATGGTGAGCAGTGTTGTCTCATGTCTCCCTCTTGTCCCTCTGCAGCAGACATACTGTATGGTGAGCAGTGTTGTCTCATGTCTCCCTCTTGTCCCTCTGAAGAAGACATGCTGTATGGTGAGCAGTGTTGTCTCATGTCTCCCTCTTGTCCCTCTGCAGCAGACATACTGTATGGTGAGCAGTGTTGTCTCATGTCTCCCTCTTGTCCCTCTGCAGCAGACATACTGTATGGTGAGCAATGTTTTCACCATGTCTCCCTCTTGTCCCTCTGAATAAGACATACTGTATGGTGAGCAGTGTTTTCACCATGTCTCCCTCTTGTCCCTCTGAAGAAGACATACTGTATGGTGAGCAGTGTTGTCTCATGTCTCCCTCTTGTCCATCTGCAGCAGACATACTGTATGGTGAGCAGTGTTTTCACCATGTCTCCCTCTTGTCCCTCTGCAGCAGACATACTGTATGGTGAGCAGTGTTGTCTCATGTCTCCCTCTTGTCCCTCTGCAGCAGACATACTGTATGGTGAGCAGTGTTGTCTCATGTCTCCCTCTTGTCCATCTGCAGCAGACATACTGTATGGTGAGCAGTGTTGTCTCATGTCTCCCTCTTGTCCCTCTGCAGCAGACATACTGTATGGTGAGCAGTGTTGTCTCATGTCTCCCTCTTGTCCCTCTGAAGAAGACATACTGTATGGTGAGCAGTGTTTTCACCATGTCTCCCTCATGTCCCTCTGAAGAAGACATACTGTATGGTGAGCAGTGTTGTCTCATGTCTCCCTCTTGTCCCTCTGCAGCAGACATGCTGTATGGTGAGCAGTGTTTTCACCATGTCTCCCTCATGTCCCTCTGAAGAAGACATACTGTATGATGAGCAGTGTTTTCACCATGTCTCCCTCTTGTCCCTCTGAAGAAGACATACTGTATGGTGAGCAGTGTTTTCACCATGTCTCCCTCTTGTCCCTCTGCAGCAGACATACTGTATGGTGAGCAGTGTTTTCACCATGTCTCCCTCATGTCCCTCTGCAGCAGACATACTGTATGGTGAGCAGTGTTGTCTCATGTCTCCCTCTTGTCCCTCTGCAGCAGACATACTGTATGGTGAGCAGTGTTGTCTCATGTCTCCCTCTTGTCCCTCTGAAGAAGACATACTGTATGGTGAGCAGTGTTGTCTCATGTCTCCCTCTTGTCCCTCTGCAGCAGACATGCTGTATGGTGAGCAGTGTTGTCTCATGTCTCCCTCTTGTCCCTCTGCAGCAGACATACTGTATGGTGAGCAGTGTTGTCTCATGTCTCCCTCTTGTCCCTCTGAAGAAGACATACTGTATGGTGAGCAGTGTTGTCTCATGTCTCCCTCTTGTCCCTCTGAAGAAGACATACTGTATGGTGAGCAGTGTTTTCACCATGTCTTGTCCCTCTGCAGCAGACATACTGTATGGTGAGCAGTGTTTTCACCATGTCTTGTCCCTCTGCAGCAGACATACTGTATGGTGAGCAGTGTTTTCACCATGTCTCCCTCATGTCCCTCTGAAGAAGACATACTGTATGGTGAGCAGTGTTGTCTCATGTCTCCCTCTTGTCCCTCTGAAGAAGACATACTGTATGGTGAGCAGTGTTTTCACCATGTCTCCCTCTTGTCCCTCTGCAGCAGACATGCTGTATGGTGAGCAGTGTTTTCACCATGTCTTGTCCCTCTGCAGCAGACATACTGTATGGTGAGCAGTGTTTTCACCATGTCTCCCTCTTGTCCCTCTGCAGCAGACACGCTGTATGGTGAGCAGTGTTTTCACTATGGAATTGCAATAAAATTGCAATATTGAATCGCTATACATATAGAATCGTGAGAATAGCAATACATATCGTATCAGCACCTAAGCGTTGTGATAATATCGTATTGTGCCTCCTGTCAGACCCAATAATATGTGACCCGTACATGATACAGACAACATCTTGGTGCCATTATACTCCTTCTAGTGTACTCTATCATATGGAGTATGTCTACATTCTGAAATATACATTTTCACATTGATTTATTCAACATTCAAAATGTGAATATATCAAAACTCACGCTGGTGTAGAACCGCCCTATAGTGCCACTGTGCCACATAGACAAGAGAATGTGATGCCAGTTGTCATACTCATATCCAGAATAGATAAAAAGGAAAAATAACACTGTGTGTTTGGTTGTTGTTTTCAGTGCCAGTAAAGGCAATATTCTGCTTTAATACTCCCTTTCACTTTCTCCCTCCCCCTCTGCCATTATCTGCGGTGTATAAACTTGGGTCCAAGAATTTCATGGTTTGGCCCAAAAAGATAGGTACACTCCCCCTACTGTTATTATAAAGTAGCAGAGAACACAGTCTGATTGTGTACATGAATATGTGTGTGTGTGTTTGTGCGCAGCCTGCATACGTGTTTGTGTGTGTGTGTGTGTTTGTGCGCAGCCTGCGTACGTGTTTGTATGTGTGTGTGTGTTTGTGCGCAGCCTGCGTACGTGTTTGTGTGTGTGTGTGTTTGTGCGCAGCCTGCGTACGTGTTTGTGTGTGTGTGTGTTTGTGCGCAGCCTGCGTACGTGTTTGTGTGTGTTTGTGCGCAGCCTGCGTACGTGTTTGTGTGTGTGTGTGTGTTTGTGCGCAGCCTGCGTACGTGTTTGTGTGTGTGTGTTTGTGCGCAGCCTGCGTACGTGTTTGTGTGTGTGTGTGTGTGTTTGTGCGCAGCCTGCGTACGTGTTTGTGTGTGTGTGTGTTTGTGCGCAGCCTGCGTACATGTTTGTGTGTGTTTGTGCGCAGCCTGCGTACGTGTTTGTGTGTGTGTGTTTGTGCGCAGCCTGCGTACGTGTTTGTGTGTGTGTGTTTGTGCGCAGCCTGCGTACGTGTTTGTGTGTGTGTGTGTGTGTTTGTGCGCAGCCTGCGTACGTGTTTGTGTGTGTGTGTGTTTGTGCGCAGCCTGCGTACGTGTTTGTGTGTGTGTGTGTGTGTTTGTGCGCAGCCTGCGTACGTGTTTGTGTGTGTGTGTTTGTGCGCAGCCTGCGTACGTGTTTGTGTGTGTGTGTTTGTGCGCAGCCTGCGTACGTGTTTGTTTGTGCGCAGCCTGCGTACGTGTTTGTGTGTGTGTGTGTTTGTGCGCAGCCTGCGTACGTGTTTGCGTGTGTGTGTGTTTGTGCGCAGCCTGCGTACGTGTTTGTGTGTGTGTGTGTTTGTGCGCAGCCTGCGTACGTGTTTGTGTGTGTGTGTGTTTGTGCGCAGCCTGCGTGTGTGTGTGTGTGTGTGTGTGTGTGTGTGTGTGTGTGTGTGTACTTTTTGTGGACATTCTTCCATGATAACTCCTAGAGCAACGCACATGTTCCACTCCGTTTTGTCAGAACCTTATTCTCAGTATTGTCAGATTTAGGAAACACATGCAGGTATAGATATATAGAGCAACAGAGGATCTCATTTGAAGAGACTGACAGATCCTAGTGATCTTATTGAAGATATATAGTTTTTATTTGCATAGTACTCAGTTCTACCGTGTTTTATGCCAACATTTTATACATCACATTCTATTGCATCATGTATCATATGACCATAAAATGGCATAAATGAAGACGACAGGTTCTTGGACATAGAAAAAACAAAACTGTCTGTGATGTCTGACCATTACTCTCATACTGGAGAATAGAGGGAGAAAACCCAGAAGGAATTTTCCACAGAACAAACTGATCAATCCTTTCTGTTGGCATAAACACTTGACTTGACCCTCTGCTTTTGAACTCAGCCGGTTGTGTTCTGTTCTCCTGGATTTAACATAAAGCTTGGTGTGCCCATCTTCTCAATATGTCCATGAGTTATTTATGAAGCTTTGGATCAAAGTTGTGGCAACTTTGTTCTTCTCCTCGCTATGTATTTGAAACATGTGCACGACACACACACACACACACACACACACACATTCCAGGCCCACATAGCTTCTCTTGGTGGAGTGAAGATCTTACTTTGGGTTACTTCAACATATTTGCATTGAAGTGATTTTATGGTAGAGCCAGGAGAGTGTGTTTTCTTTGTTCTGTCTAAACACACACACCCTGCAGGACTATTTGATTTGTTCTGTCTAAACACACACACCTTGCAGGACTATTTAATTTGTTCTGTCTAAACACACACACCTTGGAGGACTATTTGATTTGTTCTGTCTAAACACACACACCCTGCAGGACTATTTAATTTGTTCTGTCTAAACACACACACCCTGCAGGACTATTTAATTTGTTCTGTCTAAACACACACACCCTGCAGGACTATTTGATTTTTTCTGTCTAAATATTTATGTTACCTCGGCCAGATGGACAAACGCTCCACAATGTGTTTGTGCACAGTGACATGGGCTCCATAGTCTGACTCTAAAGGGCCTTCATCTGTGTGTGTGTGTGTGTGTGTGTGTGTGGTTGGGTTTTCAGAGGAACAGAGGTTTAGAGGGACAGATGTATGGAAGGACAGATGTATAGAGGGACAGATGCATAGGTGTATAGAGGGATAGAGGGACCGAGGAATAGAGGGACAGAGGCATAGAGGGACAGACGAATAGAGGGATAGGGGTATAGAGGGACAGATGTATAGAGTTAGAGAGATACAGATGTATGGAGGGATAGAGGGACAGATGTGGAGAGGGACCGAGGTATAGAGGGACCGAGGTATAGAGGGACAGAGGCATAGAGGGACAGACGAATAGAGGGATAGGGGTATAGAGGGACAGATGTATAGAGTTAGAGAGATACAGATGTATGGAGGGATAGAGGGACAGATGTGGAGAGGGACCGAGGTATAGAGGGACCGAGGTATAGAGGGACAGAGGCATAGAGGGACAGATGTATAGCGGGACAAAGGAACAGATGTAGAGAGGTGTAGAGGGACACCTGTATAGAGGGACACATGTATAGCGATAGAGGGACACATGTATAGCGATAGAGGGACACATGTTTAGAGGTGTAGAGGGAGAGGTATATAGAGGTATAGAGGGACAGATGTATAGGTGTATAGAGGGATAGAGGTATAGAGGAACAGATGTAGAGAGGGACCGAGGAATAGAGGGACAAAGGGACAGATGTATAGAGGGACAAATGTATAGAGGAACAGATGTAGAGAGGGACAGATGTAGAGAGGTGTAGAGGGACACATGTATAGAGGTGTAGAGGGAGAGGTATATAGAGGTATAGAGGGACAGTTGTATAGAGGGATAGATGTATAGCGATATAGAGGGACAGGTGTATAGAGGTATTTTCGGGACAGATGTATAGAGGTTCAGAAGTAGACGGGGACAGATGTATAGAGGGCTAGAGGTATAGAGGGACAAAGGAACAGATGTATAGATGTAGAGAGGGACACATGTATAGCGATATAGAGGGACAGATGTTTAGCGGTATAGAGGGACAGATGTGTAGAGGTATATAGGGACAGATGTATAGAGGGACAGATGTATAGAGGGTTAGAGGGACAGATGTGTAGAGGTATATAGGGACAGATGTGTAGAGGTATAGAGGGACATGCATAGAGGGCTAGAGGGACAGATGTATAGAGGGCTAGAGGGACAGATGTGTAGAGGTGTAGAGGGCTAGATGTATAGAGGGCTAGAGGGACAGATGTGTAGAGGGACAGATGTGTAGAAGGCTAGAGGGACAGATACGTAGAGATTTAAAGGGCCAGATGTATTGAGGGATAGATGAATAGAGGGATAGATTTATAGAGGTATAGAGGGACAGATGTGTAGAGGGCTAGAGGGACAGATGTGTAGAGGGACAGATGTGTAGAAGTATAGAGGGACAGATGTGTAGATGGACAGATGTATAGATGTATAGAGGGACAGATGTATAGAGGGACAGATGGGTAGAGGGACAGATGTGTAGAGGGACAGATGTGTAGAAGTATAGAGGGACAGATGTGTAGAAGTATAGAGGGACAGATGTGTAGAAGTATAGAGGGACCGATGTGTAGAAGTATAGAGGGACAGATGTGTAGAAGTATAGAGGGACAGATGTGTAGAAGTATAGAGGGACAGATGTGTAGAAGTATAGAGGGAGAGATGTGTAGAAGTATAGAGGGACAGATGTGTAGAAGTATAGAGGGACAGATTTAGAGAGGGACAGATGTGTAGAAGTATAGAGGGACAGATGTGTAGAAGTATAGAGGGACAGATGTATTGAGGGACAGATCTATTGAAGGCTAGAGGGACAGATGTGTAGAGGGACAGATGTATAGAGGGACAGATGTGTAGAAGTATAGAGGGACAGATGTGTAGAAGTATAGAGGGACAGATGTGTAGATGTATAGAGGGACAGCTGTATAGAGGGACAGATGTATAGAGTGACAGATGTGTAGAAGTATAGAGTGACAGATGTGTAGAAGTATAGAGGGACAGATGTGTAGAAGTATAGAGGGACAGATGTGTAGAGGGACAGATGTGTAGAAGTATAGAGGGACAGATGTGTAGAAGTATAGAGGGACAGATGTGTAGAAGTATAGAGGGACAGATGTGTAGAAGTATAGAGGGACAGATGTGTAGAAGTATAGAGGGACATATATGTAGAAGTATAGAGGGACAGATGTATTGAGGGACAGATCTATTGAAGGCTAGAGGGACAGATGTGTAGAGGGACAGATGTGTAGAGGGACAGATGTGTAGAAGTATAGAGGGACAGATGTATAGAGGGACAGATGTATAGAGTGACAGATGTGTAGAAGTATAGAGGGACAGATGTGTAGAAGTATAGAGGGACAGATGTGTAGAAGTATAGAGGGACAGATGTGTAGAAGTATAGAGGGACATATGTGTAGAAGTATAGAGGGACAGTTGTATTGAGGGACAGATCTATTGAAGGCTAGAGGGACAGATGTGTAGAGGGACAGATGTGTAGAAGTATAGAGGGACAGATGTGTAGAAGTATAGAGGGACAGATGTATAGAGGGACAGATGTATAGAGGGACAGATGTATAGAGGGACAGATGTGTAGAAGTATAGAGGGACAGATGTGTAGAAGTATAGAGGGACAGATGTGTAGATGTATAGAGGGACAGATGTATAGAGGGACAGATGTATAGAAGTATAGAGGGACAGATGTGTAGAAGTATAGAGGGACAGATGTGTAGAGGGACAGATGTGTAGAAGTATAGAGGGACAGATGTGTAGAAGTATAGAGGGACAGATGTGTAGAGGGACAGATGTGTAGAAGTATAGAGGGACCGATGTGTAGAAGTATAGAGGGACAGATGTGTAAAAGTATAGAGGGACAGAAGTATAGAAGTATAGAGGGACAGATGTGTAGAAGTATAGAGGGACCGATGTGTAGAAGTATAGAGGGACAGATGTGTAGAAGTATAGAGGGACCGATGTGTAGAAGTATAGAGGGACAGATGTGTAGAAGTATAGAGGGACAGAAGTATAGAAGTATAGAGGGACAGATGTGTAGAAGTATAGAGGGACAGATGTGTAGAAGTATAGAGGGACAGATGTGTAGAAGTATAGAGGGACAGATGTGTAGAAGTATAGAGGGACAGATCTGTTGAAGGCTAGAGGGACAGATTTGTAGAGGGACAGATGTGTAGAGGGACAGATGTATAGAGGGCTAGAGGGACAGATACATAGAGATTTAAAGGGCCAGGTGTATTGAGGGATAGATGAATGCAGGGACAGATTTATAGAGGTATAGAGGGACATGTGTAGAGGGCTAGAGGGACAGATGTATAGAGGGACAGATGTGTAGAAGTATAGAGGGACAGATGTATAGAGGGACAGATGTGTAGAGGGACAGATGTATAGAGGGACAGATGTATAGAGGGACAGATGTATAGAGGGACAGATGTGTAGAAGTATAGAGGGACAGATGTATAGAGGGACAGATGTGTAGAGGGACAGATGTGTAGAGGGACAGATGTATAGAGGGACAGATGTATAGAGGGACAGATGTATAGAGGGACAGATGTATAGAGGGACAGATGTGTAGAAGTATAGAGGGACAGATGTGTAGAAGTATAGAGGGACAGATGTATAGAGGGACAGATGTATAGAGGGACAGATGTATAGAGGGACAGATGTGTAGAGGGACAGATGTGTAGAGGGACAGATGTGTAGAGGGACAGATGTGTAGAAGTATAGAGGGACAGATGTGTAGAGGGACAGATGTATAGAGGGACAGATGTATAGAGGGACAGATGTATAGAAGTATAGAAGGACAGATGTGTAGAAGTATAGAGGGACAGATGTATAGAGGGACAGATATATAGAGGGACAGATGTATAGAGGGACAGATGTGTAGAGGGACAGATGTGTAGATGGACAGATGTGTAGAAGTATAGAGGGACAGATGTATAGAGGGACAGATGTATAGAAGTATAGAGGGACAGATGTGTAGAAGTATAGAGGGACAGATGTATAGAGGGACAGATGTATAGAAGTATAGAGGGACAGATGTGTAGAAGTATAGAGGGACAGATGTGTAGAGGGACAGATGTATAGAAGTATAGAGGGACAGATGTATAGAAGTATAGAGGGACAGATGTATAGAAGTATAGAGGGACAGATGTGTAGAAGTATAGAGGGACAGATGTGTAGAGGGACAGATGTGTAGAAGTATAGAGGAACAGATGTGTAGATGTATAGAGGGACAGATGTGTAGAAGTATAGAGGGACAGATGTATAGAGGGACAGATGTGTAGAAGTATAGAGGGACAGATGTGAAGAAGTATAGAGGGACAGATGTATAGAGGGACAGATGTATAGAGGGACAGATGTGTAGAAGTATAGAGGGACAGATGTGAAGAAGTATAGAGGGACAGATGTATAGAGGGACAGATGTGTAGAGGGACAGATGTGTAGAAGTATAGAGGGACAGATGTGAAGAAGTATAGAGGGACAGATGTATAGAGGGACAGATGTATAGAGGGACAGATGTATAGAGGGACAGATGTGTAGAGGGACAGATGTATAGAGGGACAGATGTGTAGAAGTATAGAGGGACAGATGTGAAGAAGTATAGAGGGACAGATGTATAGAGGGACAGATGTATAGAGGGACCGATGTGTAGAAGTATAGAGGGACAGATGTGTAGAAGTATAGAGGGACCGATGTGTAGAAGTATAGAGGGACAGATGTGTAGAAGTATAGAGGGACAGAAGTATAGAAGTATAGAGGGACAGATGTGTAGAAGTATAGAGGGACAGATGTGTAGAAGTATAGAGGGACAGATGTGTAGAAGTATAGAGGGACAGATGTGTAGAAGTATAGAGGGACAGATCTGTTGAAGGCTAGAGGGACAGATTTGTAGAGGGACAGATGTGTAGAGGGACAGATGTATAGAGGGCTAGAGGGACAGATACATAGAGATTTAAAGGGCCAGGTGTATTGAGGGATAGATGAATGCAGGGACAGATTTATAGAGGTATAGAGGGACATGTGTAGAGGGCTAGAGGGACAGATGTATAGAGGGACAGATGTGTAGAAGTATAGAGGGACAGATGTATAGAGGGACAGATGTGTAGAGGGACAGATGTATAGAGGGACAGATGTATAGAGGGACAGATGTATAGAGGGACAGATGTGTAGAAGTATAGAGGGACAGATGTATAGAGGGACAGATGTGTAGAGGGACAGATGTGTAGAGGGACAGATGTATAGAGGGACAGATGTATAGAGGGACAGATGTATAGAGGGACAGATGTATAGAGGGACAGATGTGTAGAAGTATAGAGGGACAGATGTGTAGAAGTATAGAGGGACAGATGTATAGAGGGACAGATGTATAGAGGGACAGATGTATAGAGGGACAGATGTATAGAGGGACAGATGTGTAGAGGGACAGATGTGTAGAGGGACAGATGTGTAGAGGGACAGATGTGTAGAAGTATAGAGGGACAGATGTGTAGAGGGACAGATGTATAGAGGGACAGATGTATAGAAGTATAGAAGGAAAGATGTGTAGAAGTATAGAGGGACAGATGTATAGAGGGACAGATATATAGAGGGACAGATGTATAGAGGGACAGATGTGTAGAGGGACAGATGTGTAGATGGACAGATGTGTAGAAGTATAGAGGGACAGATGTATAGAGGGACAGATGTATAGAAGTATAGAGGGACAGATGTGTAGAAGTATAGAGGGACAGATGTGTAGAGGGACAGATGTATAGAAGTATAGAGGGACAGATGTGTAGAAGTATAGAGGGACAGATGTATAGAAGTATAGAGGGACAGATGTGTAGAAGTATAGAGGAACAGATGTGTAGATGTATAGAGGGACAGATGTGTACAAGTATAGAGGGACAGATGTATAGAGGGACAGATGTGTAGAAGTATAGAGGGACAGATGTGAAGAAGTATAGAGGGACAGATGTATAGAGGGACAGATGTATAGAGGGACAGATGTGTAGAAGTATAGAGGGACAGATGTGAAGAAGTATAGAGGGACAGATGTATAGAGGGACAGATGTGTAGAGGGACAGATGTGTAGAAGTATAGAGGGACAGATGTGAAGAAGTATAGAGGGACAGATGTATAGAGGGACAGATGTATAGAGGGACAGATGTATAGAGGGACAGATGTGTAGAGGGACAGATGTATAGAGGGACAGATGTGTAGAAGTATAGAGGGACAGATGTGAAGAAGTATAGAGGGACAGATGTATAGAGGGACAGATGTATAGAGGGACAGATGTGTAGAGGGACAGGTGTGTAGAGGGACAGATGTGTAGAAGTATAGAGGGACAGATGTGTAGAAGTATAGAGAGACAGATGTATAGAGGGACAGATGTATAGAGGGGCAGATGTATAGAGGGACAGACAGATGTATAGAGGGACAGACAGAAGTGTAGAGGGACAGATGTGTAGAGGGACAGATGTGTAGAGGGACAGATGTGTAGAAGTATAGAGGGACAGATGTGTAGAAGTATAGAGGGACAGATGTATAGAGGGGCAGATGTATAGAGGGACAGACAGATGTATAGAGGGACAGACAGATGTGTAGAGGGACAGATGTGTAGAAGTATAGAGGGACAGATGTGTAGAAGTATAGAGGGACAGATGTGTAGAGGGACAGATGTGTAGAAGTATAGAGGGACTGATGTGTAGAAGTATAGAGGGACAGATGTATAGAGGGGCAGATGTATAGAGGGACAGACAGATGTATAGAGGGACAGACAGATGTGTAGAGGGACAGATGTGTAGAGGGACAGATGTGTAGAGGGACAGATGTATAGAGGGACAGATGTGTAGAAGTATAGAGGGACAGATGTATAGAGGGACAGATGTGTAGAGGGACAGATGTGTAGAAGTATAGAGGGACAGATGTATAGAGGGACAGATGTGTAGAAGTATAGAGGAACAGATGTGTAGAAGTATAGAGGGACCGATGTGTAGAAGTATAGAGGGACAGATGTGTAGAAGTATAGAGGGACAGAAGTATAGAAGTATAGAGGGACAGATGTGTAGAAGTATAGAGGGACAGATGTGTAGAAGTATAGAGGGACAGATGTGTAGAAGTATAGAGGGACAGATGTGTAGAAGTATAGAGGGACAGATCTGTTGAAGGCTAGAGGGACAGATCTATTGAAGGCTAGAGGGACAGATTTGTAGAGGGACAGATGTGTAGAGGGACAGATGTATAGAGGGCTAGAGGGACAGATACGTAGAGATTTAAAGGGCCAGGTGTATTGAGGGATAGATGAATGCAGGGACAGATTTATAGAGGTATAGAGGGACATGTGTAGAGGGCTAGAGGAAAGGATGTATAGAGGGACAGATGTGTAGAAGTATAGAGGGACAGATGTATAGAGGGACAGATGTGTAGAGGGACAGATGTGTAGAGGGACAGATGTATAGAGGGACAGATGTATAGAGGGACAGATGTATAGAGGGACAGATGTGTAGAAGTATAGAGGGACAGATGTATAGAGGGACAGATGTGTAGAGGGACAGATGTGTAGAGGGACAGATGTATAGAGGGACAGATGTATAGAGGGACAGATGTATAGAGGGACAGATGTATAGAGGGACAGATGTGTAGAAGTATAGAGGGACAGATGTGTAGAAGTATAGAGGGACAGATGTATAGAGGGACAGATGTATAGAGGGACAGATGTATAGAGGGACAGATGTATAGAGGGACAGATGTGTAGAGGGACAGATGTGTAGAGGGACAGATGTGTAGAAGTATAGAGGGACAGATGTGTAGAGGGACAGATGTATAGAGGGACAGATGTATAGAGGGACAGATGTATAGAAGTATAGAAGGACAGATGTGTAGAAGTATAGAGGGACAGATGTATAGAGGGACAGATATATAGAGGGACAGATGTATAGAGGGACAGATGTGTAGAGGGACAGATGTGTAGAGGGACAGATGTGTAGAAGTATAGAGGGACAGATGTATAGAGGGACAGATGTATAGAAGTATAGAGGGACAGATGTGTAGAAGTATAGAGGGACAGATGTGTAGAGGGACAGATGTATAGAAGTATAGAGGGACAGATGTGTAGAAGTATAGAGGGACAGATGTGTAGAGGGACAGATGTATAGAAGTATAGAGGGACAGATGTGTAGAAGTATAGAGGAACAGATGTGTAGATGTATAGAGGGACAGATGTGTAGAAGTATAGAGGGACAGATGTATAGAGGGACAGATGTGTAGAAGTATAGAGGGACAGATGTGAAGAAGTATAGAGGGACAGATGTATAGAGGGACAGATGTGTAGAAGTATAGAGGGACAGATGTGAAGAAGTATAGAGGGACAGATGTATAGAGGGACAGATGTGTAGAGGGACAGATGTGTAGAAGTATAGAGGGACAGATGTAAAGAAGTATAGAGGGACAGATGTATAGAGGGACAGATGTATAGAGGGACAGATGTATAGAGGGACAGATGTGTAGAGGGACAGATGTGTAGAGGGACAGATGTGTAGAAGTATAGAGGGACAGATGTGAAGAAGTATAGAGGGACAGATGTATAGAGGGACAGATGTATAGAGGGACAGATGTGTAGAGGGACAGATGTGTAGAGGGACAGATGTGTAGAAGTATAGAGGGACAGATGTGTAGAAGTATAGAGAGACAGATGTATAGAGGGACAGATGTATAGAGGGGCAGATGTATAGAGGGACAGACAGATGTATAGAGGGACAGACAGATGTATAGAGGGACAGATGTGTAGAGGGACAGATGTGTAGAGGGACAGATGTGTAGAAGTATAGAGGGACAGATGTATAGAGGGGCAGATGTATAGAGGGACAGACAGATGTATAGAGGGACAGACAGATGTATAGAGGGACAGATGTGTAGAGGGACAGATGTGTAGAGGGACAGATGTGTAGAAGTATAGAGGGACAGATGTGTAGAAGTATAGAGGGACAGATGTATAGAGGGGCAGATGTATAGAGGGACAGACAGATGTATAGAGGGACAGACAGATGTGTAGAGGGACAGATGTGTAGAGGGACAGATGTGTAGAGGGACAGATGTATAGAGGGACAGATGTGTAGAAGTATAGAGGGACAGATGTATAGAGGGACAGATGTGTAGAGGGACAGATGTGTAGAGGGACAGATGTGTAGAAGTATAGAGGGACAGATGTGTAGAAGTATAGAGGGACAGATGTGTAGATGTATAGAGGGACAGATGTGTAGAAGTATAGAGGGACAGATGTGTAGAAGTATAGAGGGACAGATGTGTAGATGTATAGAGGGACAGATGTGTAGATGTATAGAGGGACAGATGTGTAGATGTATAGAGGGACAGATGTATAGAGGGACAGATGTGTAGAAGTATAGAGGGACAGATGTGTAGATGTATAGAGGGACAGATGTATAGAAGTATAGAGGAACAGATGTGTAGAAGTATAGAGGGACAGATGTGTAGATGTATAGAGGGACAGATGTGTAGATGTATAGAGGGACAGATGTGTAGATGTATAGAGGGACAGATGTGTAGAGGGACAGATGTATAGAGGGACAGATGTATAGAGGGACAGATGTATAGAAGTATAGAGGGACAGATGTGTAGAAGTATAGAGGGACAGATGTGTAGATGTATAGAGGGACAGATGTGTAGAAGTATAGAGGGACAGATGTGTAGATGTATAGAGGGACAGATGTATAGAGGGACAGATGTGTAGAAGTATAGAGGGACAGATGTGTAGATGTATAGAGGGACAGATGTATAGAAGTATAGAGGAACAGATGTGTAGAAGTATAGAGGGACAGATGTGTAGATGTATAGAGGGACAGATGTGTAGAAGTATAGAGGGACAGATGTATAGAGGGACAGATGTGTAGAAGTATAGAGGGACAGATGTGAAGAAGTATAGAGGGACAGATGTATAGAGGGACAGATGTATAGAGGGACAGATGTGTAGAAGTATAGAGGGACAGATGTGAAGAAGTATAGAGGGACAGATGTATAGAGGGACAGATGTGTAGAGGGACAGATGTGTAGAAGTATAGAGGGACAGATGTGAAGAAGTATAGAGGGACAGATGTATAGAGGGACAGATGTATAGAGGGACAGATGTATAGAGGGACAGATGTGTAGAGGGACAGATGTATAGAGGGACAGATGTGTAGAAGTATAGAGGGACAGATGTGAAGAAGTATAGAGGGACAGATGTATAGAGGGACAGATGTATAGAGGGACAGATGTGTAGAGGGACAGGTGTGTAGAGGGACAGATGTGTAGAAGTATAGAGGGACAGATGTGTAGAAGTATAGAGAGACAGATGTATAGAGGGACAGATGTATAGAGGGGCAGATGTATAGAGGGACAGACAGATGTATAGAGGGACAGACAGAAGTGTAGAGGGACAGATGTGTAGAGGGACAGATGTGTAGAGGGACAGATGTGTAGAAGTATAGAGGGACAGATGTGTAGAAGTATAGAGGGACAGATGTATAGAGGGGCAGATGTATAGAGGGACAGACAGATGTATAGAGGGACAGACAGATGTGTAGAGGGACAGATGTGTAGAAGTATAGAGGGACAGATGTGTAGAAGTATAGAGGGACAGATGTGTAGAGGGACAGATGTGTAGAGGGACAGATGTGTAGAAGTATAGAGGGACTGATGTGTAGAAGTATAGAGGGACAGATGTATAGAGGGGCAGATGTATAGAGGGACAGACAGATGTATAGAGGGACAGACAGATGTGTAGAGGGACAGATGTGTAGAGGGACAGATGTGTAGAGGGACAGATGTATAGAGGGACAGATGTGTAGAAGTATAGAGGGACAGATGTATAGAGGGACAGATGTGTAGAGGGACAGATGTGTAGAGGGACAGATGTGTAGAAGTATAGAGGGACAGATGTATAGAGGGACAGATGTGTAGAAGTATAGAGGAACAGATGTGTAGAAGTATAGAGGGACCGATGTGTAGAAGTATAGAGGGACAGATGTGTAGAAGTATAGAGGGACAGAAGTATAGAAGTATAGAGGGACAGATGTGTAGAAGTATAGAGGGACAGATGTGTAGAAGTATAGAGAGCCAGATGTGTAGAAGTATAGAGGGACAGATGTGTAGAAGTATAGAGGGACAGATCTGTTGAAGGCTAGAGGGACAGATCTATTGAAGGCTAGAGGGACAGATTTGTAGAGGGACAGATGTGTAGAGGGACAGATGTATAGAGGGCTAGAGGGACAGATACGTAGAGATTTAAAGGGCCAGGTGTATTGAGGGATAGATGAATGCAGGGACAGATTTATAGAGGTATAGAGGGACATGTGTAGAGGGCTAGAGGGACAAATGTATAGAGGGACAGATGTGTAGAAGTATAGAGGGACAGATGTATAGAGGGACAGATGTGTAGAGGGACAGATGTGTAGAGGGACAGATGTATAGAGGGACAGATGTATAGAGGGACAGATGTATAGAGGGACAGATGTATAGAGGGACAGATGTGTAGAAGTATAGAGGGACAGATGTGTAGAAGTATAGAGGGAGAGATGTATAGAGGGACAGATGTATAGAGGGACAGATGTATAGAGGGACAGATGTATAGAGGGACAGATGTGTAGAGGGACAGATGTGTAGAGGGACAGATGTGTAGAAGTATAGAGGGACAGATGTGTAGAGGGACAGATGTATAGAGGGACAGATGTATAGAGGGACAGATGTATAGAAGTATAGAAGGACAGATGTGTAGAAGTATAGAGGGACAGATGTATAGAGGGACAGATATATAGAGGGACAGATGTATAGAGGGACAGATGTGTAGAGGGACAGATGTGTAGAGGGACAGATGTGTAGAAGTATAGAGGGACAGATGTATAGAGGGACAGATGTATAGAAGTATAGAGGGACAGATGTGTAGAGGGACAGATGTATAGAAGTATAGAGGGACAGATGTGTAGAAGTATAGAGGGACAGATGTGTAGAGGGACAGATGTATAGAAGTATAGAGGGACAGATGTGTAGAAGTATAGAGGAACAGATGTGTAGATGTATAGAGGGACAGATGTGTAGAAGTATAGAGGGACAGATGTATAGAGGGACAGATGTGTAGAAGTATAGAGGGACAGATGTGAAGAAGTATAGAGGGACAGATGTATAGAGGGACAGATGTGTAGAAGTATAGAGGGACAGATGTGAAGAAGTATAGAGGGACAGATGTATAGAGGGACAGATGTGTAGAGGGACAGATGTGTAGAAGTATAGAGGGACAGATGTGAAGAAGTATAGAGGGACAGATGTATAGAGGGACAGATGTATAGAGGGACAGATGTATAGAGGGACAGATGTGTAGAGGGACAGATGTGTAGAGGGACAGATGTGTAGAAGTATAGAGGGACAGATGTGAAGAAGTATAGAGGGACAGATGTATAGAGGGACAGATGTATAGAGGGACAGATGTGTAGAGGGACAGATGTGTAGAGGGACAGATGTGTAGAAGTATAGAGGGACAGATGTGTAGAAGTATAGAGAGACAGATGTATAGAGGGACAGATGTATAGAGGGGCAGATGTATAGAGGGACAGACAGATGTATAGAGGGACAGACAGATGTATAGAGGGACAGATGTGTAGAGGGACAGATGTGTAGAGGGACAGATGTGTAGAAGTATAGAGGGACAGATGTATAGAGGGGCAGATGTATAGAGGGACAGACAGATGTATAGAGGGACAGATGTGTAGAGGGACAGATGTGTAGAGGGACAGATGTATAGAGGGACAGATGTGTAGAGGGACAGATGTGTAGAAGTATAGAGGGACAGATGTATAGAGGGGCAGATGTATAGAGGGACAGACAGATGTATAGAGGGACAGACAGATGTGTAGAGGGACAGATGTGTAGAGGGACAGATGTGTAGAGGGACAGATGTATAGAGGGACAGATGTGTAGAAGTATAGAGGGACAGATGTATAGAGGGACAGATGTGTAGAGGGACAGATGTGTAGAGGGACAGATGTGTAGAAGTATAGAGGGACAGATGTATAGAGGGACAGATGTGTAGAAGTATAGAGGAACAGATGTGTAGAAGTATAGAGGGACAGATGTGTAGATGTATAGAGGGACAGATGTGTAGAAGTATAGAGGGACAGATGTGTAGAAGTATAGAGGGACAGATGTGTAGATGTATAGAGGGACAGATGTGTAGATGTATAGAGGGACAGATGTGTAGATGTATAGAGGGACAGATGTATAGAGGGACAGATGTGTAGAAGTATAGAGGGACAGATGTGTAGATGTATAGAGGGACAGATGTATAGAAGTATAGAGGAACAGATGTGTAGAAGTATAGAGGGACAGATGTGTAGATGTATAGAGGGACAGATGTGTAGATGTATAGAGGGACAGATGTGTAGAGGGACAGATGTATAGAGGGACAGATGTATAGAGGGACAGATGTATAGAAGTATAGAGGGACAGATGTGTAGAAGTATAGAGGGACAGATGTGTAGATGTATAGAGGGACAGATGTGTAGAAGTATAGAGGGACAGATGTGTAGATGTATAGAGGGACAGATGTATAGAGGGACAGATGTGTAGAAGTATAGAGGGACAGATGTGTAGATGTATAGAGGGACAGATGTATAGAAGTATAGAGGAACAGATGTGTAGAAGTATAGAGGGACAGATGTGTAGATGTATAGAGGGACAAATGTGTAGATGTATAGAGAAGTATAGAGGGACAGATGTGTAGATGTATAGAGGGACAGATGTGTAGATGTATAGAGGGACAGATGTGTAGATGTATAGAGGGACAGATGTGTAGATGTATAGAGGGACAGATGTGTAGATGTATAGAGGGACAGATGTGTAGATGTATAGAGGGACAGATGTGTAGATGTATAGAGGGACAGATGTGTAGAAGTATAGAGGGACAGATGTGTAGAAGTATAGAGGGACAGATGTGTAGATGTATAGAGGGACAGATGTATAGAAGTATAGAGGGACAGATGTGTAGAAGTATAGAGGGACAGATGTGTAGAAGTATAGAGGGACAGATGTGTAGAAGTATAGAGGGACAGATGTGTAGATGTATAGAGGGACAGATGTATAGAAGTATAGAGGGACAGATGTATAGAGGGACAGATGTGTAGAGGGACAGATGTGTAGAAGTATAGAGGGACAGATGTGAAGAAGTATAGAGGGACAGATGTATAGAGGGACAGATGTATAGAGGGACAGATGTATAGAGGGACAGATGTGTAGAGGGACAGATGTGTAGAGGGACAGATGTGTAGAAGTATAGAGGGACAGATGTGAAGAAGTATAGAGGGACAGATGTATAGAGGGACAGATGTATAGAGGGACAGATGTGTAGAGGGACAGATGTGTAGAGGGACAGATGTGTAGAAGTATAGAGGGACAGATGTGTAGAAGTATAGAGAGACAGATGTATAGAGGGACAGATGTATAGAGGGGCAGATGTATAGAGGGACAGACAGATGTATAGAGGGACAGACAGATGTATAGAGGGACAGATGTGTAGAGGGACAGATGTGTAGAGGGACAGATGTGTAGAAGTATAGAGGGACAGATGTATAGAGGGGCAGATGTATAGAGGGACAGACAGATGTATAGAGGGACAGACAGATGTATAGAGGGACAGATGTGTAGAGGGACAGATGTGTAGAGGGACAGATGTGTAGAAGTATAGAGGGACAGATGTGTAGAAGTATAGAGGGACAGATGTATAGAGGGGCAGATGTATAGAGGGACAGACAGATGTATAGAGGGACAGACAGATGTGTAGAGGGACAGATGTGTAGAGGGACAGATGTGTAGAGGGACAGATGTATAGAGGGACAGATGTGTAGAAGTATAGAGGGACAGATGTATAGAGGGACAGATGTGTAGAGGGACAGATGTGTAGAGGGACAGATGTGTAGAAGTATAGAGGGACAGATGTATAGAGGGACAGATGTGTAGAAGTATAGAGGAACAGATGTGTAGAAGTATAGAGGGACAGATGTGTAGATGTATAGAGGGACAGATGTGTAGAAGTATAGAGGGACAGATGTGTAGAAGTATAGAGGGACAGATGTGTAGATGTATAGAGGGACAGATGTGTAGATGTATAGAGGGACAGATGTGTAGATGTATAGAGGGACAGATGTATAGAGGGACAGATGTGTAGAAGTATAGAGGGACAGATGTGTAGATGTATAGAGGGACAGATGTATAGAAGTATAGAGGAACAGATGTGTAGAAGTATAGAGGGACAGATGTGTAGATGTATAGAGGGACAGATGTGTAGAAGTATAGAGGGACAGATGTGTAGATGTATAGAGGGACAGATGTGTAGAGGGACAGATGTATAGAGGGACAGATGTATAGAGGGACAGATGTATAGAAGTATAGAGGGACAGATGTGTAGAAGTATAGAGGGACAGATGTGTAGATGTATAGAGGGACAGATGTGTAGAAGTATAGAGGGACAGATGTGTAGATGTATAGAGGGACAGATGTATAGAGGGACAGATGTGTAGAAGTATAGAGGGACAGATGTGTAGATGTATAGAGGGACAGATGTATAGAAGTATAGAGGAACAGATGTGTAGAAGTATAGAGGGACAGATGTGTAGATGTATAGAGGGACAAATGTGTAGAAGTATAGAGGGACAGATGTGTAGATGTATAGAGAAGTATAGAGGGACAGATGTGTAGATGTATAGAGGGACAGATGTGTAGATGTATAGAGGGACAGATGTGTAGATGTATAGAGGGACAGATGTGTAGATGTATAGAGGGACAGATGTGTAGATGTATAGAGGGACAGATGTGTAGATGTATAGAGGGACAGATGTGTAGATGTATAGAGGGACAGATGTGTAGATGTATAGAGGGACAGATGTGTAGATGTATAGAGGGACAGATGTGTAGATGTATAGAGGGACAGATGTGTAGAAGTATAGAGGGACAGATGTGTAGAAGTATAGAGGGACAGATGTGTAGATGTATAGAGGGACAGATGTATAGAAGTATAGAGGGACAGATGTGTAGAAGTATAGAGGGACAGATGTGTAGAAGTATAGAGGGACAGATGTGTAGAAGTATAGAGGGACAGATGTGTAGATGTATAGAGGGACAGATGTATAGAAGTATAGAGGGACAGATGTGTAGAGGGACAGATGTATAGAGGGACAGATGTATAGAGGGACAGACAGATGTGTAGAAGTATAGAGGGACAGATGTGTAGAAGTATAGAGGGACAGATGTGTAGAAGTATAGAGGGACAGATGTGTAGATGTATAGAGGGACAGATGTATAGAAGTATAGAGGGACATATGTGTAGAGGGACAGATGTATAGAGGGACAGATGTATAGAGGGACAGACAGATGTGTAGAGGGACAGATGTATAGAGGGACAGATGTGTAGAAGTATAGAGGGACAGATGTATAGAGGGACAGATGTATAGAGGGACAGACAGATGTGTAGAGGGACAGATGTATAGAGGGACAGATGTATAGAGGGACAGATGTGTAGAGGGACAGATGTGTAGAAGTATAGAGGGACAGATGTATAGAGGGACAGATGTGTAGAGGGACAGATGTGTAGAGGGACAGATGTATAGAGGGACAGATGTGTAGAGGGACAGATGTATAGAGGGACAGATGTGTAGAGGGACAGATGTGTAGAGGGACAGATTGTATTTTTTTCTTTTTTTAATCTAGCCAAGTCAGTTTAGAACAAATTCTTATTACAATGACGGACTAACAGTGAACAGTGGGTTAACTGCCTTGTTCAGTGGCAGAATGACAGATTTTAACCTTGTCAGCTCGGGCATTCGATGCAGCAACCTTTCAGTTACTTGCCCAACACTCTAACCACTAGGTTACCGGGGACAGATGTGTAGAAGTATAGAGGGACAGATGTGTAGATGTATAGAGGGACAGATGTATAGAAGTATAGAGGGACAGATGTGTAGAGGGACAGATGTATAGAGGGACAGATGTATAGAGGGACAGACAGATGTGTAGAGGGACAGATGTATAGAGGGACAGATGTGTAGAAGTATAGAGGGACAGATGTATAGAGGGACAGACAGATGTGTAGAGGGACAGATGTGTAGAGGGACAGATGTGTAGAAGTATAGAGGGACAGATGTGTAGAGGGACAGATGTATAGAGGGACAGATGTGTAGAGGGACAGATGTATAGAGGGACAGATGTGTAGAGGGACAGATTGTATTTTTTTCTTTTTTTAATCTAGCCAAGTCAGTTTAGAACAAATTCTTATTACAATGACGGACTAACAGTGAACAGTGGGTTAACTGCCTTGTTCAGTGGCAGAATGACAGATTTTAACCTTGTCAGCTCGGGCATTCGATGCAGAAACCTTTCAGTTACTTGCCCAACACTCTAACCACTAGGTTACCGGGGACAGATGTGTAGATGTATAGAGGGACAGATGTGTAGAAGTATAGAGGGACAGATGTGTAGATGTATAGAGGGACAGATGTATAGAGGGACAGATGTGTAGAAGTATAGAGGGACAGATGTGTAGATGTATAGAGGGACAGATGTATAGAAGTATAGAGGAACAGATGTGTAGAAGTATAGAGGGACAGATGTGTAGATGTATAGAGGGACAGATGTGTAGAAGTATAGAGGGACAGATGTGTAGATGTATAGAGAAGTATAGAGGGACAGATGTGTAGAAGTATAGAGGGACAGATGTGTAGAAGTATAGAGGGACAGATGTGTAGATGTATAGAGGGACAGATGTATAGAAGTATAGAGGGACAGATGTGTAGAGGGACAGATGTATAGAGGGACAGATGTATAGAGGGACAGACAGATGTGTAGAAGTATAGAGGGACAGATGTGTAGAAGTATAGAGGGACAGATGTGTAGAAGTATAGAGGGACAGATGTGTAGATGTATAGAGGGACAGATGTATAGAAGTATAGAGGGACAGATGTGTAGAGGGACAGATGTATAGAGGGACAGATGTATAGAGGGACAGACAGATGTGTAGAGGGACAGATGTATAGAGGGACAGATGTGTAGAAGTATAGAGGGACAGATGTATAGAGGGACAGATGTATAGAGGGACAGACAGATGTGTAGAGGGACAGATGTATAGAGGGACAGATGTATAGAGGGACAGATGTATAGAGGGACAGATGTGTAGAGGGACAGATGTGTAGAAGTATAGAGGGACAGATGTATAGAGGGACAGATGTGTAGAGGGACAGATGTGTAGAGGGACAGATGTATAGAGGGACAGATGTTTAGAGGGACAGATGTGTAGAGGGACAGATGTGTAGAGGGACAGATGTGTAGAAGTATAGAGGGACAGATGTGTAGAAGTATAGAGGGACAGATGTGTAGATGTATAGAGGGACAGCTGTATAGAGGGACAGATGTATAGAGTGACAGATGTGTAGAAGTATAGAGTGACAGATGTGTAGAAGTATAGAGGGACAGATGTGTAGAAGTATAGAGGGACAGATGTGTAGAGGGACAGATGTGTAGAAGTATAGAGGGACAGATGTGTAGAAGTATAGAGGGACAGATGTGTAGAAGTATAGAGGGACAGATGTGTAGAAGTATAGAGGGACAGATGTGTAGAAGTATAGAGGGACATATGTGTAGAAGTATAGAGGGACAGATGTATTGAGGGACAGATCTATTGAAGGCTAGAGGGACAGATGTGTAGAGGGACAGATGTGTAGAGGGACAGATGTGTAGAAGTATAGAGGGACAGATGTATAGAGGGACAGATGTATAGAGGGACAGATGTGTAGAGTGACAGATGTGTAGAAGTATAGAGGGACAGATGTGTAGAAGTATAGAGGGACAGATGTGTAGAAGTATAGAGGGACAGATGTGTAGAAGTATAGAGGGACATATGTGTAGAAGTATAGAGGGACAGATGTATTGAGGGACAGATCTATTGAAGGCTAGAGGGACAGATGTGTAGAGGGACAGATGTGTAGAAGTATAGAGGGACAGATGTGTAGAAGTATAGAGGGACAGATGTATAGAGGGACAGATGTATAGAGGGACAGATGTATAGAGAGACAGATGTGTAGAAGTATAGAGGGACAGATGTGTAGAAGTATAGAGGGACAGATGTGTAGATGTATAGAGGGACAGATGTATAGAGGGACAGATGTATAGAAGTATAGAGGGACAGATGTGTAGAAGTATAGAGAGACAGATGTGTAGAGGGACAGATGTGTAGAAGTATAGAGGGACAGATGTGTAGAAGTATAGAGGGACAGATGTGTAGAAGTATAGAGGGACCGATGTGTAGAAGTATAGAGGGACAGATGTGTAAAAGTATAGAGGGACAGAAGTATAGAAGTATAGAGGGACAGATGTGTAGAAGTATAGAGGGACCGATGTGTAGAAGTATAGAGGGACAGATGTGTAGAAGTATAGAGGGACCGATGTGTAGAAGTATAGAGGGACAGATGTGTAGAAGTATAGAGGGACAGAAGTATAGAAGTATAGAGGGACAGATGTGTAGAAGTATAGAGGGACAGATGTGTAGAAGTATAGAGGGACAGATGTGTAGAAGTATAGAGGGACAGATGTGTAGAAGAATAGAGGGACAGATCTGTTGAAGGCTAGAGGGACAGATTTGTAGAGGCACAGATGTGTAGAGGGACAGATGTATAGAGGGCTAGAGGGACAGATACATAGAGATTTAAAGGGCCAGGTGTATTGAGGGATAGATGAATGCAGGGACAGATTTATAGAGGTATAGAGGGACATGTGTAGAGGGCTAGAGGGACAGATGTATAGAGGGACAGATGTGTAGAAGTATAGAGGGACAGATGTATAGAGGGACAGATGTGTAGAGGGACAGATGTGTAGAGGGACAGATGTATAGAGGGACAGATGTATAGAGGGACAGATGTATAGAGGGACAGATGTGTAGAAGTATAGAGGGACAGATGTATAGAGGGACAGATGTGTAGAGGGACAGATGTATAGAGGGACAGATGTATAGAGGGACAGATGTATAGAGGGACAGATGTGTAGAAGTATAGAGGGACAGATGTGTAGAAGTATAGAGGGACAGATGTATAGAGGGACAGATGTATAGAGGGACAGATGTATAGAGGGACAGATGTATAGAGGGACAGATGTGTAGAGGGACAGATGTGTAGAGGGACAGATGTGTAGAGGGACAGATGTGTAGAAGTATAGAGGGACAGATGTGTAGAGGGACAGATGTATAGAGGGACAGATGTATAGAGGGACAGATGTATAGAAGTATAGAAGGACAGATGTGTAGAAGTATAGAGGGACAGATGTATAGAGGGACAGATGTGTAGAGGGACAGATGTGTAGAGGGACAGATGTGTAGAAGTATAGAGGGACAGATGTATAGAGGGACAGATGTATAGAAGTATAGAGGGACAGATGTGTAGAAGTATAGAGGGACAGATGTGTAGAGGGACAGATGTATAGAAGTATAGAGGGACAGATGTGTAGAAGTATAGACGGACAGATGTGTAGAGGGACAGATGTATAGAAGTATAGAGGGACAGATGTGTAGAAGTATAGAGGAACAGATGTGTAGATGTATAGAGGGACAGATGTATAGAGGGACAGATGTGTAGAAGTATAGAGGGACAGATGTGAAGAAGTATAGAGGGACAGATGTATAGAGGGACAGATGTGTAGAGGGACAGATGTGTAGAAGTATAGAGGGACAGATGTGAAGAAGTATAGAGGGACAGATGTATAGAGGGACAGATGTATAGAGGGACAGATGTATAGAGGGACAGATGTGTAGAGGGACAGATGTATAGAGGGACAGATGTGTAGAAGTATAGAGGGACAGATGTGAAGAAGTATAGAGGGACAGATGTATAGAGGGACAGATGTATAGAGGGACAGATGTGTAGAGGGACAGGTGTGTAGAGGGACAGATGTGTAGAAGTATAGAGGGACAGATGTGTAGAAGTATAGAGAGACAGATGTATAGAGGGACAGATGTATAGAGGGGCAGATGTATAGAGGGACAGCCAGATGTATAGAGGGACAGACAGAAGTGTAGAGGGACAGATGTGTAGAGGGACAGATGTGTAGAGGGACAGATGTGTAGAAGTATAGAGGGACAGATGTGTAGAAGTATAGAGGGACAGATGTATAGAGGGGCAGATGTATAGAGGGACAGACAGATGTATAGAGGGACAGACAGATGTGTAGAGGGACAGATGTGTAGAAGTATAGAGGGACAGATGTGTAGAAGTATAGAGGGACAGATGTGTAGAGGGACAGATGTGTAGAGGGACAGATGTGTAGAAGTATAGAGGGACTGATGTGTAGAAGTATAGAGGGACAGATGTATAGAGGGGCAGATGTATAGAGGGACAGACAGATGTATAGAGGGACAGACAGATGTGTAGAGGGACAGATGTGTAGAGGGACAGATGTGTAGAGGGACAGATGTATAGAGGGACAGATGTGTAGAAGTATAGAGGGACAGATGTGTAGAGGGACAGATGTGTAGAGGGACAGATGTGTAGAAGTATAGAGGGACAGATGTGTAGAAGTATAGAGGAACAGATGTGTAGAAGTATAGAGGGACAGGTGTGTAGAAGTATAGAGGGACCGATGTGTAGAAGTATAGAGGGACAGAAGTATAGAAGTATAGAGGGACAGATGTGTAGAAGTATAGAGGGACAGAAGTATAGAAGTATAGAGGGACAGATGTGTAGAAGTATAGAGGAAAAGAAGTATAGAAGTATAGAGGGACAGATGTGTAGAAGTATAGAGGGACAGATGTGTAGAAGTATAGAGGGACAGATGTGTAGAAGTATAGAGGGACAGATGTGTAGAAGTATAGAGGGACAGATCTGTTGAAGGCTAGAGGGACAGATCTATTGAAGGCTAGAGGGACAGATTTGTAGAGGGACAGATGTGTAGAGGGACAGATGTATAGAGGGCTAGAGGGACAGATACGTAGAGATTTAAAGGGCCAGGTGTATTGAGGGATAGATGAATGCAGGGACAGATTTATAGAGGTATAGAGGGACATGTGTAGAGGGCTAGAGGGACAGATGTATAGAGGGACAGATGTGTAGAAGTATAGAGGGACAGATGTATAGAGGGACAGATGTGTAGAGGGACAGATGTGTAGAGGGACAGATGTATAGAGGGACAGATGTATAGAGGGACAGATGTATAGAGGGACAGATGTGTAGAAGTATAGAGGGACAGATGTATAGAGGGACAGATGTGTAGAGGAACAGATGTGTAGAGGGACAGATGTATAGAGGGACAGATGTATAGAGGGACAGATGTATAGAGGGACAGATGTATAGAGGGACAGATGTGTAGAAGTATAGAGGGACAGATGTATAGAGGGACAGATGTATAGAGGGACAGATGTATAGAGGGACAGATGTATAGAGGGACAGATGTATAGAGGGACAGATGTATAGAGGGACAGATGTGTAGAGGGACAGATGTGTAGAGGGACAGATGTGTAGAAGTATAGAGGGACAGATGTGTAGAGGGACAGATGTATAGAGGGACAGATGTATAGAGGGACAGATGTATAGAAGTATAGAAGGACAGATGTGTAGAAGTATAGAGGGACAGATGTATAGAGGGACAGATATATAGAGGGACAGATGTATAGAGGGACAGATGTGTAGAGGGACAGATGTGTAGAGGGACAGATTTGTAGAAGTATAGAGGGACAGATGTATAGAGGGACAGATGTATAGAAGTATAGAGGGACAGATGTGTAGAAGTATAGAGGGACAGATGTGTAGAGGGACAGATGTATAGAAGTATAGAGGGACAGATGTGTAGAAGTATAGAGGGACAGATGTGTAGAGGGACAGATGTATAGAAGTATAGAGGGACAGATGTGTAGAAGTATAGAGGAACAGATGTGTAGATGTATAGAGGGACAGATGTGTAGAAGTATAGAGGGACAGATGTATAGAGGGACAGATGTGTAGAAGTATAGAGGGACAGATGTGAAGAAGTATAGAGGGACAGATGTATAGAGGGACAGATGTATAGAGGGACAGATGTGTAGAAGTATAGAGGGACAGATGTGAAGAAGTATAGAGGGACAGATGTATAGAGGGACAGATGTGTAGAGGGACAGATGTGTAGAAGTATAGAGGGACAGATGTGAAGAAGTATAGAGGGACAGATGTATAGAGGGACAGATGTATAGAGGGACAGATGTATAGAGGGACAGATGTGTAGAGGGACAGATGTGTAGAGGGACAGATGTGTAGAAGTATAGAGGGACAGATGTGAAGAAGTATAGAGGGACAGATGTATAGAGGGACAGATGTATAGAGGGACAGATGTGTAGAGGGACAGATGTGTAGAAGTATAGAGGGACAGATGTGTAGAAGTATAGAGAGACAGATGTATAGAGGGACAGATGTATAGAGGGGCAGATGTATAGAGGGACAGACAGATGTATAGAGGGACAGACAGATGTATAGAGGGACAGATGTGTAGAGGGACAGATGTGTAGAGGGACAGATGTGTAGAAGTATAGAGGGACAGATGTATAGAGGGGCAGATGTATAGAGGGACAGACAGATGTATAGAGGGACACACAGATGTATAGAGGGACAGATGTGTAGAGGGACAGATGTGTAGAAGTATAGAGGGACAGATGTGTAGAAGTATAGAGGGACAGATGTATAGAGGGGCAGATGTATACAGGGACAGACAGATGTGTAGAGGGACAGATGTGTAGAGGGACAGATGTATAGGGGGACAGATGTGTAGAATTATAGAGGGACAGATGTATAGAGGGACAGATGTGTAGAGGGACAGATGTGTAGAGGGACAGATGTGTAGAAGTATAGAGGGACAGATGTATAGAGGGACAGATGTGTAGAAGTATAGAGGAACAGATGTGTAGAAGTATAGAAGGACAGATGTGTAGATGTATAGAGGGACAGATGTGTAGAAGTATAGAGGGACAGATGTGTAGATGTATAGAGGGACCGATGTGTAGATGTATAGAGGGACAGATGTGTAGATGTATAGAGGGACAGATGTATAGAGGGACAGATGTGTAGAAGTATAGAGGGACAGATGTGTAGATGTATAGAGGGACAGATGTATAGAAGTATAGAGGGACAGATGTGTAGAAGTATAGAGGGACAGATGTGTAGATGTATAGAGGGACAGATGTGTAGAAGTATAGAGGGACAGATGTGTAGATGTATAGAGGGACAGATGTGTAGATGTATAGAGGGACAGATGTGTAGATGTATAGAGGGACAGATGTGTAGAGGGACAGATGTATAGAGGGACAGATGTATAGAGGGACAGATGTATAGAAGTATAGAGGGACAGATGTGTAGAAGTATAGAGGGACAGATGTGTAGATGTATAGAGGGACAGATGTGTAGAAGTATAGAGGGACAGATGTGTAGATGTATAGAGGGACAGATGTATAGAGGGACAGATGTGTAGAAGTATAGAGGGACAGATGTGTAGATGTATAGAGGGACAGATGTATAGAAGTATAGAGGAACAGATGTGTAGAAGTATAGAGGGACAGATGTGTAGATGTATAGAGGGACAAATGTGTAGAAGTATAGAGGGACAGATGTGTAGATGTATAGAGAAGTATAGAGGGACAGATGTGTAGATGTATAGAGGGACAGATGTGTAGATGTATAGAGGGACAGATGTGTAGATGTATAGAGGGACAGATGTGTAGATGTATAGAGGGACAGATGTGTAGATGTATAGAGGGACAGATGTGTAGATGTATAGAGGGACAGATGTGTAGAAGTATAGAGGGACAGATGTGTAGATGTATAGAGGGACAGATGTATAGAGGGACAGATGTGTAGAAGTATAGAGGGACAGATGTGTAGATGTATAGAGGGACAGATGTATAGAAGTATAGAGGAACAGATGTGTAGAAGTATAGAGGGACAGATGTGTAGATGTATAGAGGGACAAATGTGTAGAAGTATAGAGGGACAGATGTGTAGATGTATAGAGAAGTATAGAGGGACAGATGTGTAGATGTATAGAGGGACAGATGTGTAGATGTATAGAGGGACAGATGTGTAGATGTATAGAGGGACAGATGTGTAGATGTATAGAGGGACAGATGTGTAGAAGTATAGAGGGACAGATGTATAGAGGGACAGATGTATAGAGGGACAGATGTATAGAGGGACAGATGTATAGAGGGACAGATGTATAGAGGGACAGATGTGTAGAAGTATAGAGGGACAGATGTATAGAGGGACAGATGTGTAGAGGGACAGATGTGTAGAGGGACAGATGTATAGAGGGACAGATGTTAAGAGGGACAGATGTATAGAGGGACAGATGTATAGAGGGACAGATGTGTAGAAGTATAGAGGGACAGATGTGTAGAAGTATAGAGGGACAGATGTATAGAGGGACAGATGTATAGAGGGACAGATGTATAGAGGGACAGATGTATAGAGGGACAGATGTGTAGAGGGACAGATGTGTAGAGGGACAGATGTGTAGAAGTATAGAGGGACAGATGTGTAGAGGGACAGATGTATAGAGGGACAGATGTATAGAGGGACAGATGTATAGAAGTATAGAAGGACAGATGTGTAGAAGTATAGAGGGACAGATGTATAGAGGGACAGATATATAGAGGGACAGATGTATAGAGGGACAGATGTGTAGAGGGACAGATGTGTAGAGGGACAGATTTGTAGAAGTATAGAGGGACAGATGTATAGAGGGACAGATGTATAGAAGTATAGAGGGACAGATGTGTAGAAGTATAGAGGGACAGATGTGTAGAGGGACAGATGTATAGAAGTATAGAGGGACAGATGTGTAGAAGTATAGAGGGACAGATGTGTAGAGGGACAGATGTATAGAAGTATAGAGGGACAGATGTGTAGAAGTATAGAGGAACAGATGTGTAGATTTATAGAGGGACAGATGTGTAGAAGTATAGAGGGACAGATGTATAGAGGGACAGATGTGTAGAAGTATAGAGGGACAGATGTGAAGAAGTATAGAGGGACAGATGTATAGAGGGACAGATGTGTAGAAGTATAGAGGGACAGATGTGAAGAAGTATAGAGGGACAGATGTATAGAGGGACAGATGTGTAGAGGGACAGATGTGTAGAAGTATAGAGGGACAGATGTGAAGAAGTATAGAGGGACAGATGTATAGAGGGACAGATGTATAGAGGGACAGATGTATAGAGGGACAGATGTGTAGAGGGACAGATGTGTAGAGGGACAGATGTGTAGAAGTATAGAGGGACAGATGTGAAGAAGTATAGAGGGACAGATGTATAGAGGGACAGATGTGTAGAGGGACAGATGTGTAGAAGTATAGAGGGACAGATGTGTAGAAGTATAGAGAGACAGATGTATAGAGGGACAGATGTATAGAGGGGCAGATGTATAGAGGGACAGACAGATGTATAGAGGGACAGACAGATGTATAGAGGGACAGATGTGTAGAGGGACAGATGTGTAGAGGGACAGATGTGTAGAAGTATAGAGGGACAGATGTATAGAGGGGCAGATGTATAGAGGGACAGACAGATGTATAGAGGGACACACAGATGTATAGAGGGACAGATGTGTAGAGGGACAGATGTGTAGAGGAACAGATGTGTAGAAGTATAGAGGGACAGATGTGTAGAAGTATAGAGGGACAGATGTATAGAGGGGCAGATGTATAGAGGGACAGACAGATGTGTAGAGGGACAGATGTGTAGAGGGACAGATGTATAGGGGGACAGATGTGTAGAATTATAGAGGGACAGATGTATAGAGGGACAGATGTGTAGAGGGACAGATGTGTAGAGGGACAGATGTGTAGAAGTATAGAGGGACAGATGTATAGAGGGACAGATGTGTAGAAGTATAGAGGAACAGATGTGTAGAAGTATAGAAGGACAGATGTGTAGAAGTATAGAGGGACAGATGTGTAGAAGTATAGAGGGACCGATGTGTAGATGTATAGAGGGACAGATGTGTAGATGTATAGAGGGACAGATGTATAGAGGGACAGATGTGTAGAAGTATAGAGGGACAGATGTGTAGATGTATAGAGGGACAGATGTATAGAAGTATAGAGGAACAGATGTGTAGAAGTATAGAGGGACAGATGTGTAGATGTATAGAGGGACAGATGTGTAGAAGTATAGAGGGACAGATGTGTAGATGTATAGAGGGACAGATGTGTAGATGTATAGAGGGACAGATGTGTAGATGTATAGAGGGACAGATGTGTAGAGGGACAGATGTATAGAGGGACAGATGTATAGAGGGACAGATGTATAGAAGTATAGAGGGACAGATGTGTAGAAGTATAGAGGGACAGATGTGTAGATGTATAGAGGGACAGATGTGTAGAAGTATAGAGGGACAGATGTGTAGATGTATAGAGGGACAGATGTATAGAGGGACAGATGTGTAGAAGTATAGAGGGACAGATGTGTAGATGTATAGAGGGACAGATGTATAGAAGTATAGAGGAACAGATGTGTAGAAGTATAGAGGGACAGATGTGTAGATGTATAGAGGGACAAATGTGTAGAAGTATAGAGGGACAGATGTGTAGATGTATAGAGAAGTATAGAGGGACAGATGTGTAGATGTATAGAGGGACAGATGTGTAGATGTATAGAGGGACAGATGTGTAGATGTATAGAGGGACAGATGTGTAGATGTATAGAGGGACAGATGTGTAGATGTATAGAGGGACAGATGTGTAGATGTATAGAGGGACAGATGTGTAGATGTATAGAGGGACAGATGTGTAGATGTATAGAGGGACAGATGTGTAGATGTATAGAGGGACAGATGTGTAGAAGTATAGAGGGACAGATGTGTAGAAGTATAGAGGGACAGATGTGTAGATGTATAGAGGGACAGATGTATAGAAGTATAGAGGGACAGATGTGTAGAAGTATAGAGGGACAGATGTGTAGAAGTATAGAGGGACAGATGTGTAGAAGTATAGAGGGACAGATGTGTAGATGTATAGAGGGACAGATGTATAGAAGTATAGAGGGACAGATGTGTAGAGGGACAGATGTATAGAGGGACAGATGTATAGAGGGACAGACAGATGTGTAGAAGTATAGAGGGACAGATGTGTAGAAGTATAGAGGGACAGATGTGTAGAAGTATAGAGGGACAGATGTGTAGATGTATAGAGGGACAGATGTATAGAAGTATAGAGGGACAGATGTGTAGAGGGACAGATGTATAGAGGGACAGATGTATAGAGGGACAGACAGATGTGTAGAGGGACAGATGTATAGAGGGACAGATGTGTAGAAGTATAGAGGGACAGATGTATAGAGGGACAGATGTATAGAGGGACAGACAGATGTGTAGAGGGACAGATGTATAGAGGGACAGATGTATAGAGGGACAGATGTGTAGAGGGACAGATGTGTAGAAGTATAGAGGGACAGATGTATAGAGGGACAGATGTGTAGAGGGACAGATGTGTAGAGGGACAGATGTATAGAGGGACAGATGTGTAGAGGGACAGATGTATAGAGGGACAGATGTGTAGAGGGACAGATGTGTAGAGGGACAGATTGTATTTTTTTCTTTTTTTAATCTAGCCAAGTCAGTTTAGAACAAATTCTTATTACAATGACGGACTAACAGTGAACAGTGGGTTAACTGCCTTGTTCAGTGGCAGAATGACAGATTTTAACCTTGTCAGCTCGGGCATTCGATGCAGCAACCTTTCAGTTACTTACCCAACACTCTAACCACTAGGTTTCCGGGGACAGATGTGTAGAAGTATAGAGGGACAGATGTGTAGATGTATAGAGGGACAGATGTATAGAAGTATAGAGGGACAGATGTGTAGAGGGACAGATGTATAGAGGGACAGATGTATAGAGGGACAGACAGATGTGTAGAGGGACAGATGTATAGAGGGACAGACAGATGTGTAGAGGGACAGATGTATAGAGGGACAGATGTATAGAGGGACAGATGTGTAGAGGAACAGATGTGTAGAGGGACAGATGTGTAGAAGTATAGAGGGACAGATGTATAGAGGGACAGATGTGTAGAGGGACAGATGTGTAGAGGGACAGATGTATAGAGGGACAGATGTGTAGAGGGACAGATGTATAGAGGGACAGATGTGTAGAAGTATAGAGGGACAGATGTGTAGAAGTATAGAGAGACAGATGTATAGAGGGACAGATGTATAGAGGGACAGATGTGTAGAGGGACAGATGTGTAGAAGTATAGAGGGACAGATGTGTAGAGGGACAGATGTGTAGAGGGACAGATGTATAGAGGGACAGATGTTTAGAGGGACAGATGTATAGAGGGACAGATGTGTAGAGGGACAGATGTATAGAGGGACAGATGTGTAGAGGGACAGATGTATAGAGGGACAGATGTATAGAGGGACAGATGTATAGAGGGACAGATGTTTAGAGGGACAGATGTATAGAGGGACAGATGTATAGAGGGACAGATGTATAGAGGGACAGATGTGTAGAGGGACAGATTGTATTTTTTTCTTTTTTTAATCTAGCCAAGTCAGTTTAGAACAAATTCTTATTACAATGACGGACTAACAGTGAACAGTGGGTTAACTGCCTTGTTCAGTGGCAGAATGACAGATTTTAACCTTGTCAGCTCGGGCATTCGATGCAGCAACCTTTCAGTTACTTGCCCAACACTCTAACCACTAGGTTACCGGGGACAGATGTGTAGATGTATAGAGGGACAGATGTGTAGAAGTATAGAGGGACAGATGTGTAGAAGTATAGAGGGACAGATGTGTAGATGTATAGAGGGACAGATGTATAGAAGTATAGAGGGACAGATGTGTAGAGGGACAGATGTATAGAGGGACAGATGTATAGAGGGACAGACAGATGTGTAGAAGTATAGAGGGACAGATGTGTAGAAGTATAGAGGGACAGATGTGTAGAAGTATAGAGGGACAGATGTGTAGATGTATAGAGGGACAGATGTATAGAAGTATAGAGGGACAGATGTGTAGAGGGACAGATGTATAGAGGGACAGATGTATAGAGGGACAGACAGATGTGTAGAGGGACAGATGTATAGAGGGACAGATGTGTAGAAGTATAGAGGGACAGATGTATAGAGGGACAGATGTATAGAGGGACAGACAGATGTGTAGAGGGACAGATGTATAGAGGGACAGATGTATAGAGGGACAGATGTATAGAGGGACAGATGTGTAGAGGGACAGATGTGTAGAAGTATAGAGGGACAGATGTATAGAGGGACAGATGTGTAGAGGGACAGATGTGTAGAGGGACAGATGTATAGAGGGACAGATGTTTAGAGGGACAGATGTATAGAGGGACAGATGTGTAGAGGGACAGATGTGTAGAGGGACAGATGTATAGAGGGACAGATGTATAGAGGGACAGATGTGTAGAGGGACAGATGTGTAGAGGGACAGATGTATAGAGGGACAGATGTGTAGAGGGACAGATGTATAGAGGGACAGATGTTTAGAGGGACAGATGTATAGAGGGACAGATGTATAGAGGGACAGATGTATAGAGGGACAGATGTGTAGAGGGACAGATTGTATTTTTTTCTTTTTTTAATCTAGCCAAGTCAGTTTAGAACAAATTCTTATTACAATGACGGACTAACAGTGAACAGTGGGTTAACTGCCTTGTTCAGTGGCAGAATGACAGATTTTAACCTTGTCAGCTCGGGCATTCGATGCAGCAACCTTTCAGTTACTTGCCCAACACTCTAACCACTAGGTTACCGGGGACAGATGTGTAGATGTATAGAGGGACAGATGTGTAGATGTATAGAGGGACAGATGTATAGAGGGACAGATGTGTAGAAGTATAGAGGGACAGATGTGTAGATGTATAGAGAAGTATAGAGGGACAGATGTGTAGAAGTATAGAGGGACAGATGTGTAGAAGTATAGAGGGACAGATGTGTAGATGTATAGAGGGACAGATGTATAGAAGTATAGAGGGACAGATGTGTAGAGGGACAGATGTATAGAGGGACAGATGTATAGAGGGACAGACAGATGTGTAGAAGTATAGAGGGACAGATGTGTAGAAGTATAGAGGGACAGATGTGTAGAAGTATAGAGGGACAGATGTGTAGATGTATAGAGGGACAGATGTATAGAAGTATAGAGGGACAGATGTGTAGAGGGACAGATGTATAGAGGGACAGATGTATAGAGGGACAGACAGATGTGTAGAGGGACAGATGTATAGAGGGACAGATGTGTAGAAGTATAGAGGGACAGATGTATAGAGGGACAGATGTATAGAGGGACAGACAGATGTGTAGAGGGACAGATGTATAGAGGGACAGATGTATAGAGGGACAGATGTATAGAGGGACAGATGTGTAGAGGGACAGATGTGTAGAAGTATAGAGGGACAGATGTATAGAGGGACAGATGTGTAGAGGGACAGATGTGTAGAGGGACAGATGTATAGAGGGACAGATGTTTAGAGGGACAGATGTATAGAGGGACAGATGTGTAGAGGGACAGATGTGTAGAGGGACAGATGTATAGAGGGACAGATGTATAGAGGGACAGATGTGTAGAGGGACAGATGTGTAGAGGGACAGATGTATAGAGGGACAGATGTGTAGAGGGACAGATGTATAGAGGGACAGATGTTTAGAGGGACAGATGTATAGAGGGACAGATGTATAGAGGGACAGATGTATAGAGGGACAGATGTGTAGAGGGACAGATTGTATTTTTTTCTTTTTTTAATCTAGCCAAGTCAGTTTAGAACAAATTCTTATTACAATGACGGACTAACAGTGAACAGTGGGTTAACTGCCTTGTTCAGTGGCAGAATGACAGATTTTAACCTTGTCAGCTCGGGCATTCGATGCAGCAACCTTTCAGTTACTTGCCCAACACTCTAACCACTAGGTTACCGGCCGTCTTTCACTCGTAATGTAACATGCGTGACACTGCATTGGCCCATAGGGACATTCCCAAGTCAAATCAGCGTGTGTGTGAGAGAGAGAATGTCTGGGTGCCTTGGTTCACCCTCAGTTCTGAGAGAGGGCAGGGAAACAGCTCTGAGAGAGGGCAGGGAAACAGCTCAGAGAGGGCAGGGAAACAGCTCAGAGAGGGCAGGGAAACAGCTCAGAGAGAGGGCAGGGAAACAGCTCAGAGAGGGCAGGGAAACAGCTCAGAGAGGGCAGGGAAACAGCTCAGAGAGAGGGCAGGGAAACAGCTCTGAGAGAGGGCAGGGAAACAGCTCTGAGAGAGGGCAGGGAAACAGCTCAGAGAGGGCAGGGAAACAGCTCAGAGAGGGCAGGGAAACAGCTCAGAGAGAGGGCAGGGAAACAGCTCAGAGAGGGCAGGGAAACAGCTCTGAGAGAGGGCAGGGAAACAGCTCTGAGAGAGGGCAGGGAAACAGCTCTGAGAGGGCAGGGAAACAGCTCTGAGAGAGGGCAGGGAAACAGCTCAGAGAGGGCAGGGAAACAGCTCTGAGAGAGGGCAGGGAAACAGCTCTGAGAGAGGGCAGGGAAACAGCTCTGAGAGAGGACAGGGAAACAGCTCTGAGAAAGGGGTGTAGAATAAAACCATTTAAAAAAAATCATCCCTCACAGTGTTGAAGAGTATTGCAGTTCACCAGTACTAAGTCAAATATATAATTTTAATATATATGCTGGCTCAGTATATCTGCAGGTTCTGGTTTAGTACAGTCCTTATCAGACAGTTGACTGTAGTGATACAGTAGATTAAATTATGTCGGATTCTAGAGGTCTGAAAAACACCAATTAAATGTAAATGTTTTTATTTTGTAACATTTTTGGGAAAATATAAACCACACAACCTTTGACAGGCGCATCATCACAACCATACACTCACAGGACAGCTACTGTATGTACAGGATATAGAACATCAATATAGCGCTCCGTATTCAATAACACACCATCACAATCCCTTGGCAAAAAACCACAAGGCATATGGAGAGAAAAACTTCAAATATATCCTTTCCCCTCCCTCTCATCCGACTCCCCAATAAGCGGCGAAAGTCCTTTTGGCTTGTCATGATCGCTATTAAAGCATAATAAAATCAATCGTTTTTTACAATTGGGTGGCAGTCCACAAAGCTATAGAATACTAAAATGATCATATTTGAGACAAACACTGAACTGTTTTTGAAACACATTTTGAAAGTAAAGCCAGAAAGTTATTGCGAGAACTTTAGGAATGTGCTGCCATTTATGATTTATTCACATATTGTCCAACCCAATTAGATCAGTAGTTTAATGAGAAACAGCTGAACGCCTACCAAACACAGAACACACAATCAAACATTCAAAGATGCTATAGCTAACTATCCAGCTAAAATCACATAAATGCTAATGGTAACAATCACAGGAGGTTGGTGGCACCTTAATTGGAGAGGACGGGCTCGTGGTAAGGGCTGGAGAAGATTTTGATACCATTCCAACAATACATCAGACACAATGTTTCCAGGTGTTTGATATCATTCCATTCACTCCGTTCCAGACATTATTATGAGCCGTCCTCCCCTCAGCAGCCTCCACTGGTAACAATATCAAACAGTGTAAAAGCAATTTAACAAAGGTATAAAAATGAATTAAGTCTAAAGTCTGAGTAGTATATGGGATATGTTCAGATATTATACTGTATAATTAACGTTTTTACAACCTACTTGCAATGTTCATATAATGTTCCGTATGTCTCAAGTCAGGCATTTGCACTATGATGCATCTTTGGGTTTGGCTTATGTCATGTATCTTATGAACATTCATATAGAGGTTCTAATCAGGAACAGCCACACCCGGCAATGTCATTTCTCTACAATATGACCACCCGATGTTGTGCCATTCATTATCAATAATACTGATATTTGATTGTCTGCACTAAACTTCCATCCACTCCTCCTTCCCCCAATGATCCTCCTTCCCATCAACCCTCTCCCAGCTACACATCCCAGACCATTCACTTTCATAGGCAACACTCAAAGTGCACTTGAGTACTTCACCCTCCAGTCAGAGGAGACTTTACTGGATTAGAGCACTTCTTTTCTCCAAGTGGTTTTAAACTACATCAACTATACCTGAATAAGGGCACTTCTTATGACCTTGTCATAATGGTTTAAGTCAGAATCAGGTTTATATGACTGATCTTCAATTAGTCCTTTAAGGTAGATCATAGGTTACTTCGTTGAGTACTTCTCTGCACTGCGCAGGGCCCCTCTCATGCTGAAGTGTACTTGTTAGTAGCTCGTGAGTTGCTCTGGTCGGAGGCCCGGTCTGAGACTTTGAGCTTCATACAGGACTGTTTCTCATCCATCAACATCTCAGCTGGCAGACACCAGCAACACAGACATGACTAGAGCGAGAGAGAGCAAGAGAGAGCGAGAGAGAGAGAGAGAGAGAGCACGAGAGAGAGAGAGCACGAGAGAGAGAGAGAGAGAGAGAGCGAGAGAGAGAGAGAGAGCACGAGAAAGAGAGAGCACGAGAGAGAGAGAGAGAGAGCACGAGAAAGAGAGAGCACGAGAGAGAGAGAGAGAGAGAGAGAGAGAGAGAGAGAGAGAGAGCACGAGAGAGAGAGAGAGAGAGCGAGAGAGAGAGAGAGAGCGAGAGAGCATGAGAGAGAGCACGAGAGAGAGAGAGAGAGAGAGAGCACGAGAGAGAGAGAGAGAGCACGAGAGAGAGAGAGAGAGCACGAGAGAGAGAGAGAGAGCACGAGAGAGAGCACGAGAGAGAGAGAGAGAGAGAGCACGAGAGAGAGAGAGCACGAGAGAGAGAGAGACAGAGCACGAGAGAGAGAGAGAGCACGAGAGAGAGAGAGAGCACGAGAGAGAGAGAGCACGAGAGAGAGAGAGAGAGAGAGAGCACGAGAGAGAGCACGAGCGAGAGAGAGAGAGAGAGAGCACGAGAGAGAGAGAGAGAGAGCACGAGAGAGAGAGAGAGAGAGCACGAGAGAGAGAGAGCACGAGAGAGAGAGAGCACGAGAGAGAGAGAGCACGAGAGAGAGAGAGAGCATGAGAGAGAGAGAGAGCACGAGAGAGAGAGAGAGCACGAGAGAGAGAGAGAGCACGAGAGAGAGAGAGAGAGAGAGCACGAGAGAGAGAGCACGAGAGAGAGAGCACGAGAGAGAGTGAGAGAGCACGAGAGAGAGAGAGAGCACGAGAGAGAGAGAGAGCACGAGAGAGAGAGAGAGAGAGAGCACGAGAGAGAGAGAGGACATTAGTTATTTGGACATTTAACACCATTTGGCACGCTGTTAGATGCAGTCTGTGTCTGTGTCTGTGTCTGTGTCTGTGTGCGTGCGTGGGTGGGTGGGTGGGTGGGTGGGTGGGTGGGTGGGTGGGTGCACATATGTCTTACCCTGAAGCAGATCTTGAAACGCTTGCTGACCATGTAGAGAGCGATGGGGTTGATGCAGGAGTTAAGAGACGCCATGTTGATCCCGATGTAGTCCAGAACCAGGAAGAAACTGGAGAAACACACAGTCCTATTTCATCTCTCTCCCTTTTCACAATATTACAGTCAATGTAGCGAGGGTGGGGCACATAGGCATCTTAAGGAAAACAGTTTGAAGTGTATGAGAGTATGTGGTCCTCACCTGAGCAGTTCACAGCGGTTAGGGTCTTTCTCATCATAGATGGTGAGCTTGAGGATGCGGCTGAGATGGAGAGGCAACCAGCACAGAGCAAACACCAGCACCAGGCAGAACACGGTCTTAGCCACCTCACGCCTCTACACACAGACAGAGAGAGGAATCAATCAACCCACCAATCAATCTAGCTACAGTGCCCTTCATAAATATAGGGACATTACAATATATTTTTGTAACCTTCATTTAACTAGGCAAGTCAGTTTGTTATTTACAATGACGGCCTACCAGGGAACAGTGGGTTAACTGACAGATGTTTACCTTGTCAGCTCGGGGATTTGATCTAGCAACCTTTCAGTTACTGGCCTAACGCTCTAACCACTAGGCTACCTGCCAAGCCTAAATATTAAAGATGAAATAAAGGCTGGAGAGAGAGGTCACCTGTTTCAGATGGTCACTCAGGGCGATCTGGACTCCGTTCTTCTTCCTCAGCATCTCACAAGTCATCAGGGTGTAGAAGACGGCGGTGACGGCCAGAGGGAGGCAGAAATACACACTGAACAGCCACCAGTCCTTAGCTGACTTGTAGAACTGGAAGGACAGAAAGGAAATACACATATATATAGGACACACAACATAATGCACCAACTCATTGACCTTGTGGTTAAAGGGTCCACCCTGAGATTTGAAGGTTGGGAGTTCGATCCCCGGCCGAGTTGTACCAAAGACTAAAAATGGGACACGACGCGTCTCTGAGTGGGGGTAAGGCCCTGCGATAGACTAGCGTCCAGGGGGTGTACTTGTACATCAAGCTGCTCGCATACACTCCGTTTAAAGGGATACTCCGGGATTTTGGCATTGAGGCCTTTATCTACTTCAGAGAGTCAGGTGAACTCGTGGATACCATTATTACGTCTCTATGAAGGAAGCTAGAGGTGGGTTTGTGAGACAATGTTATCTGGCATTAGCACAATAACTAGAAATGAGTTAGCAATTGCGCTAGCGCTACTTAGCAACTTCCTTCAAACTGAATGCAGAGACATAAAAATATTATCCATGAGTTCATCTGACTCTGAGGAAGTAGATAAAGGGCTTCATTGGCAAAATCTCGAAGTATCCCTTTAAGTGTATTGCAATTCACAATGCAAAATACCCATCCGAAAGATCCACGGACAGTAGAGGAAATCTGACTCTGATTGGTCCTGTTGCCTTGGGAGTTAGTTGGGAGCCAAGCCCTAATGCTGAAGTATGAGGGAGTGAAGAAGAGTGAGGAGAAGTAACCTCAAGCAGACCTCAAGGGTCTCTCTAACTCAGAGTTCAGTCTTGGTAAAACGTCAACTAGCACTCCATCTAAAACCTCTCTGGGACGACAACTACACAAGTTCAAGCTATCATCTAACGGTCACTCTGAGACACACACACACCGCACAAACACACACAGATGTACTCGAACCTGTGAAAACACAGAAACACACTAAAACTACCTTATCCAGACAAACAGGGGCCTCATAAGTCATATGATTTATATTTTCCAGAGTGACCACTAGGGGAGAGTCAGCACACAGCTGCAGCTTCCCACATCAGACCCCAGCCTGGGACACTCCATATAGTATTTTTTTTGTGTGTGTGTGTGTGTGTGTGTGTGTGTGTGTGTGTGTGTGTGTGTGTGTGTGTACATACCCTCATAAAGTCTGAATTCTGCATGGGGTGTAGCAGACAAATGCGGAGGTGCTCTCCTTTGTAGTCCATGGCGATCATGTCGAAGGCTATAGCTTCAGGGACAGCCAGCAGGATAGACAGCAGCCAGATGAGTGCGATCTCTATAGCCGTCCACTTGGGAACACCGATCCCCTTGATACGGTTCCACGACGCTACTGCTCGGTACCTGGAAGAGGATGAGACAGGGAGGAACATTATGGGGATATCCTCTCTCTCTCTGTGTGTGTGTGTGTGTGTGTGTGTGTGTGTGTGTGTGTGTGTGTGTGTGTGTGTGTGTGTGTGTGTGTGTGTGTGTGTGTGTGTGTTAGCGTACCTGTCGATGCTCAGAGCACACAGGCTCAGCACAGTAATGCCCACTGAAGCTTTCTGGACAAAAGGCACTAGTTTGCACAGACCCACACCAAATGGCCAGTCCTCCGCTAGGAGCTAGGGGAAGAGTGATAAAGAGTTCAGGGTTACTCACACAGGAATGATCTGAGTTTGGAGGAACGTGATTAAAATGCTATCGTGTCATTTCTACTTGGTGTATACTGGGTAAGTAGGATAGCATAACCCAGAATCTCACTCTACACACATTTCAACTAATCTACTTAATGATATGGACAAAAAGAACACCCATGGCAAAGGATAACCAGTCATGAGTAAAATATGAGAATCTATATAGGCTGAACCCTGGCTAACCTGTATTGGGGTTTATGGTTTTCATGCCTGCTTATGAGGCCTATTGGAATCACATGTGGAGGTAAACACCAAGCTGACCATAGATCAGCACGTGGAGGCAATCTCACCCTACTGTATTGGAATCACATGTGGAGGTAAACACCAAACTGACCAAAGATCAGCATGTGGAGGCAATCTCACCCTACTGTATTGGAATCACATGTGGAGGTAAACACCAAACTGACCATAGATCAGCATGTGGAGGCAATCTCACCCTACTGTTTTGGAATCACATGTGATTTTATCTCCATAGAACACAGGTAGATTCTTCTGGTATGCAGTTAATCATTTAAACATGTTTGGCTTCCCATAATGCCAATATCTATAATACTCTCTCTCTCTCTCTCTCTCTCTCTGTATGTGTATATATATATATATATATCTCACACACGTACCCTCGCTCGCTCTCTCTCTCTCTCACACACACACACACACACACACACACACACACACACACACACACACACACACACACACACACACACACACACACACACACACACACACACACACACACCTAATAGTCCAAATATACAGGATATTCAAGCATAACAGAGAGAGAAAGTCATGTGGATTGTGGTATGGCTCAGACAAAGGAAAACGTGCTACAGAGATGGAGGTACAATGTGGTCTGAGAAGAAGAAAGTATTTGGCTTGCAGACAAGTGTCTGAGCTTGATATGATTCTGGCCTGCCTGGAGGGATTTTTTAAAATATCAAAACAAGCTTACTGGGGACAGAGAACATATTTTTGGCTCAGTATTCCTGTTTCTCAGCTTGTTAACTAACCCTGTGTGTGTGCGCTTGCGTGTTGTGTAGCCTACATGCATGCCGAGCCTATGTTGGTGTGTTTGATTGTTCTCACCTTGTACACGTTAATGGGAATATCAATCACAATGTGCAGCAGGTCTCCCAGCGCCAGGCTCCCTATGAGAATATTGGGCCCGTTGCGCATGCACTTGTTCCGGTAAATGATTCTGAGGAGCGTGGAGTTCCCGATAATACCGACAACAAACACGAGACATGATACTACCGTGTTGATGTACTTAAATGTGTCTCTGATCTCCGTGGGTCCCGAGCACATCGGTGGCAAAGGTCGCATGCGCCGAGCAGTGGAGACATTGGCGTTGAACCTGTCCTCTCTACCAGAGAATACTGGTTTCTGGGTGGCGGACGGATGGACGTCTGGGCGCGGGTCTTGCGAAACCGGTGTTCGGGTGGCTTGTCCGGTAACCACGAGGAGATGTCCCGCCAGGAGAACCAGTGGGAAACAGATGAACAAGGTATTCGCCATAATCGACAGGAGTCCCGTCTGCTCATAAACACATGAAAAGTTTAGGCTACAACATTTATAACGGACACTTTTTCCAATAGCCCATGAGTTAGAAAACCTGATAGCTTACAATATCCCCAACGTGCAGCTAAATTCTATGTAAAGAGGCATGAGCAGGCGAATGTCAGTAAAACCCCTTTCTTACCTGTAAGATGGAAATAAGATTCCCTAAGGATCCTTTGACTAACACGTCAGAAAATGTTTCGTGGGTCTATTATTCCAACTATGTCATGGGTATCTTGTCCAAACTGTCCTCATCACTTCTCTTCTCACGTCCGCATGAAGTTTGATGCTGATCTTTGTCTGGTAAATGCTGGTTTGTGTGTGCTCTTTGACTCTTTTTTAATCAAGTTTGAATTGGTCAAATAGCTCCAAAAAGTTATAAAATTAATCAAAATGTCCTTGGTCAGTGCTCCGGTTTGACTGAACAGCATTCTATCCTTCTCTGGTCACGTTACCCTACTGGTTCCGCACGCTGACGGTGGTCTAACTTTAAATCCTCGAGCACTGTTATCCGTTAGAGGTTACTGCCTCTGCTCAACCCCTCCCTTCTTCTGAGAGAGAGGGTGACAGAGAGCGAGAATGAATGAACAATGCAGTGAATATAATTGATTGTAAGCCAGAGGGATAGCTGCTTAAAAGTTAATTACTGTTCTATAAAGTGAGGGGAAGTAGAGAGGGGTGTTATTTTTATGACCGTGCAACATTGTACGCTATGACTGGGATGTGTCTTGTCACCTTGGGACAGGAGTCAGGACAAGAGCACTATAGACTTCAGACATTTTTTCAGGAATTCCTTCATCCAAGTGAACTGGATTTACCCGATTAGCGAGTTGTGGAGTTAAAAATCGTGTATTGTTCGGCTTAAACATTGTTTGCTAGATGATAATCTATACAATTCTGTGGGATCTATATTCTATCCACACCTGCGGCTGTTTTCTATGGACTGAATTGCTGGCTGCCAGAATACCGTCAGTGCCCGTGATTGATCACCATCCCAGAGGTGGAGAGAGAGAGGGGGAGAGCATGGCATGGATCCTGATCGCGAAAATTACTTAGAAGAAGTCGTCTCCTGAGACCTCTTATAACCGTTGCTACATTTAATTGCGCCATTGCTGAAAAGACTACGCACGCACAGAAATATTGAGACGTATAATCTTGGCGCACGCCATACATACGCATGTTTCCCGTTATAAATCAGACCTGTTGTGAAATTGCTCGCCTGAAAAACGCCCATCATTCACCTTTTATGGTGACAATAACGCCCTTATTTTCTGTATTGGCCCTACTTAGAAGTATTGGAATTAGGCCAAGACAGTATCTAAGGAAATAGCAATGCATGGAGAACTTGGTCAAATGTGTTTGGAGGCGTTGACAGAATGTGTTTGGAGGGGTTGGCAGAATGTGTTTGGAGGGGTTGGCAGAATGTGTTTGAAGGGGTTGGCAGAATGTGTTTGAAGGGGTTGGTAGAATGTTTTCTTTTGCAGTTTACAGCAAATGTCACTATCTGACCGTGTCTGAAAGACAACTATTGCACATTGTTGTGGACCTGTAAACAGATCGTTGGAATGTAATCGTGTTTTGCATTGACTTTTTCTGAACCTAATGTGCTGCACTGCCTGCGAACTCTGAAACATTGTCTACTAAAAACCTAAAAACTAGTAGGCACTTCAATGCAAAATACCAACCTCTGTTCACCTGAAAAATTGTAGTGTTATAAACCGCGCTCCCCTTTCGGATGCAAACAATACATTATTATAATAGGCTATCTAATAGGCACAGTGAAAGATGCGCATGGTCAATTGTTGTATGGCTACACCATGGCCAGAAAAGGTGAGGAATTCATTCTGCAATGGTTATGATATATGTAGTATGCATTAGGCCTATGGTGATAAATTATATATTGTCTACTCGAGAAATTTGACATTGAGGTAGACCTAGCAGCCTACAAACATCAATGGGAAAGGTGAACCGACTGTTCCACCTTAAACCGCGCTTCGGATCAAATAGAGAAAAATACTTCATAACAAAATAACTGGTAGCTAAATATAATAACAAGATGCAATCATTTGCTGTTAGTGAGAAGAGCGAAAATCCATTTATTTATCTTTGCATTAAAAAAAGAATTAGAAATAGGCATCTACAGAGCCTTCAGGGAGTATTCACATCCCTGGACTTTTTCCACGTTGCGTTACAGTCGGAATTTAAAATGGATACATTTTAGTTTTTTTTGTCACAAGCCTACACACAATACCACATAATGTCAACATGTTTACATATCTTGTCTTGTGTCAATAAGTATTCAACCCATTTGTTATGGCAAGCCTAAATAAGTTAATGAGTAAAAATGTGCTTAACAAGTCACATAATAAGTTGCATAGACTCACTGTGTGTAATAATAGTGTTTAACATGATTTTTGAATGACTACCTCATCTCTGTACCCATACATACAATTATCTGTAAGGTCCCTCAGTTGAGTAGTGCATTTCAAACAGATTCTACCACAAAGACAAGGGAGGTTTTTCCAATGCCTTGCAAAGAAGGACACCTTATCAAGGCTCAGGAAAAGACCCAGATGCAGACAATTCAAATAATGGACGTTTATTATATAAACAGGGGGCATGCAAAGGACAGGTCCAGGGCAGGCAGGGTTTGGTAGTCCAGGACAGACAATAGGCTGTGAGACATAGGTTTAATCCTAGACACATGAAAAGTGGGATGTATACGGAGGGCACAGGGCAACAGAAGACAAACAGCAGAGGGGCTAAGTATCTTGGAGATGGGGAAAGGGCCGATAAAACAGGGGGAAAGTTTGCGGGACTCCACCCAGAGGGGCAGATCCCGAGTGGACAGCCATACCCTCTGCCCGAGACAATACTGGGGAGCCGGGGTCCAGTGGCGGTCCGACTGTCATCAATACCTGGAGGTGGTCTTGAGAAGAACTGACCGGGCTCTCTTCCAGTTACGGCGACAGAAGCGGACGGATATCTGGGCTGAGGGTATGTCGACCTCTTTCTCTTGCTCCGGGAAGAGCGGGGGCCGATATCCCAGGGAACACTCAAAGGACTAGAGACCAGTGGCAGAGCAGGGGAGGGTGTTGCGGGCGTTCTCAACCCACACTAGTTGCTGGCTCCAGGTGGTGGGGATGGCGGAGACAAGGCAGCAAAGAGTCATCTCCAGGTCCTCATTGGCTCTCTCCGACTGGCTGTTAGACTGGGGGTGGAACCCGGAGAACAGGCTGGCCGACGACCCAATGAGCGTGCAGTACACCTTCCAGAACCTGGACGAGAACTGAGGACCCCGGTCGGAGACCATGTCCACCGGGAGCCCAGGGCCATCTCTATGGCAGAGGAATGAAATGGGTGGCTTTGGAAAACTGTAAGGATGACAGTGTTGCCATCAGACGGGGGAGACCATTGACGAAGTCCAGGGATATGTGAAACCAGGGACGGTAAGGGACAGGAAGTGGTTGAAGGAGGCCAGCCTGAGCTTACCGATGAGTCTTATTCTGCGCACAGATCGTGCAGGCGGTGACGAACACAGACGTCAGGGACCATGGTAGGCAACCAAAAGCTTTGTCGCACAAAGGCCAGGGTCCAACGGGAGCCCGGGTGGCTGTTTGGCTGGGAACGCTGTGTCTCACGAACCTGATTCTCTATTCCCCAGCTGAGTGCCGTCGCCAGACACGAGGTGGGAAGGATGGTCTGGGGGTCTGACGGTGTTTCACGCCGGGCTATAGCGGCGTGAAAGCACATCCGGCTTGACATTCTTGGATCCCAGGCAGTAGGAGATGGTGAAAAGCAGGGCCCTCCTAAGCTTGGTTGGAATTGAGACGCTTGGCGGTGCGGAGATATTCCAGGTTGTTGTGATCCGTCCACACAATTAAAGGATGTTCCACCTCCTCCAAACAGTGCCTCCATTCCTCCAACGCGATCTTCACCCCTAGAAGCTCACGATTCCTCACATCATAATTCCTCCCCATGGCGTCAAGACGATGGGAGAAGGCGGCGCAGGGATGTAACTTGAGGTCCAGGGCAGAACGCTGGGACAGGACAGCCCCCACTCTGACATCCAAAGTGTCGGCCTCCACCACGAACTGACAGGACGGGTCAGGATGAACTAATATGGGAACTGTGGTGAAGCAGCTGGGGACTACGTGAACAGAACCTTGGGAGAGGTGAGTGCAGACAGGGGGAAAGCCAGGGTGCGGCACATCCCAGGAAGCGTTGCATCTGCACTCTAGACGTAGGTTGGGGCAAATCCACCACAGCTCTCACCTTTCTGGGATCCATCTGTACATTCCCCGCAGCGATGATGTAACCAAGGAAGGGGGCGGTGGATCGATGGAATTTGCAATTTTCCGCTTTCACAAAAAACTGGTTCTCCAGGAGGCGCTGGAGGACCTGTCAGACATGGAGCACGTGTTCTTGGGCTGAGCGGGAGAAAACGAGGATGTCAGAGGTAGATGAAGACGAACCGGTTCAACATGTCGCAGAGAACGTCATTAACCAGGGCCTGGACCACAGCTGGAGCGTTGGTTAGACCAAATGGCATGACCTGATATTCGTAGTGACTGCTGGGCATGTTGAAGGCAGTCTTCCACTCATCCCCTTCCCGTTTCCACACCAGATGGTAGGCATTCCGCAGGTCCAACTTGGAGAAAACGGTGGCCCCCTGGAGTGGCTCAAAGGCCGAGGCGATGAGTGGTAGCGGATAGCGGTTCTTAAGAGTGTCATCATATATTATTGCACAAGGTTACTACTAGGCGAATTTTGCCACCTTGCAATGCAATACTTCAACCACTAGAAACTGTGCATACACATGGTTTGCGGGAGGATAAGCACGTTATCACGTCAAGTTCCATTTTTATAAATTCCAACTTTTGCGTGAAAACTGCCGCACCCATGTTTTGGGGCATATTTTGTGCGTACACAATGTTTATAAATAAGTCCCCAGCTCCTGATCTGCTCTCTCTCAACTCTCTACACCTTCTAGTAAGTCCCAGCACAGGGTGCGTTTTTGTGTGTGTTCAGAGAAAACCAGACATGTTCCTCTTCTCCCGTACCCTCCCCAGGCTTCACCATTCTACTTCTTATTTTCTATCACCCCTTATTAGAACAGATTGGAAGTTGGAGAATTCATAGGCAATATACTAGGGGAATGTAAGTATAGCGTTGGCTTATTTGTAAAGTTGACAACGTTTGCAGTCCTCTTGATTTTTGCCTTTAAAGAAATGCCCCAGTTGGCAAAATGACTGATACCTCTGCGTTAGGACAATGGAGAGTGTTGTGAGCATGTTGTCTGTAACAAGTGATGATTCTTCATCCAAGGGATATTAATACAGTCTCAACTAGGACCCCTCATTGGCATCCAACAGAGAGCCTGCTCTTTAACCCCAATAGCTCTAAACCATGTCCTCAATCCTGCTGAGTAAAGTCTGGTGTGACCCAGCCACCTAGCCCTAGGCCACGCACACACACAGGGCTCAATACAGGACAGCTTGATGCCCCTTGTTGAAAGGGAGCAGAAGAAGCATCACTTGTTTCACTCAACACCCGCCTTTGTCTTCCAGTTTTCCTGTATATTGTTTGGTGCAGAGAGGGTAAAAATTAGTCTGAGTTACTGTAGGTTATGTTGAGGAAATAGGCAACAAGCTCTCACAGTCTCAATGCAGAATCTGACGTTTGTCAATAAAAGTCACACTTCTAAGGTTAAGTCAAGGCATTCATTCCGAATGGTTAAGGTAAGGGTTAATGTTTGGGATAGGGTTAAACATTTGTATTTTTTTTAAAGAGTGACCAGCACTGGGATTTAACACGTGACCCTTGGAGCAGAGCTTGTCTACTTGATGGTAATAGCACTCACCATGGCCCTTAGTGGCCGGTTTTGAAGTCATCTTCCAATGTCCCGCTTATTTGGACGGACGTGGAATTTCACAGTGGATCTTGAGCAACCTGGCTGAAATAGGAGAATATGTGACAACCCAATGAGCATGGGGCCCTTTTTTATCAAGTTTCCGCCACCCCCCATAGTGACGAATGACATTGTTTTGATGTGTCTACATGCGTGGCTACGCTACGTAGCTATGCTGGCATGATCATATCTTGTGCACCAGCTTGATAATGGCTAAAGTTAGCTAGCTAACTGATAGCCAGCTAAGCTACATAACTGAGAAACTGTTATGTATGATCCTTGAACAAATGACAAACCAAATCAAATGTCACACGCGCCGAATACAACAAGTGTAGACCTTACCGTGAAATGCTTACTTACAAGCCCTTAACCAACAATGCAGAGTGAAAAAAATAAAACAAGTCTATAAATACAGATAAACTAAAGTAACACCATAAAACAACAATAACGAGGCTATATACAGGGAGTACCGGTACCAAGCCAATGTGAGGGGGTACAGGTTAGTTTAGGTAATTGAGGCAATATGTAGGTAGGGGTAAAGTGACTATGCATAGATAACAGCGAGTAGCAGCAGCGTACAAAAGGGGGTCAATAAAATAGTTGTGTAGCCATTTGATTAACTGTTCAGCAGTCTTATGGCTTGGTGGTAGAAGCTGTTAAGGAGCCTTTAGGACCTAGACTTGGCACACCAGTATCGCTTGCAGTGCGGTAGCAGAGAGAACAGTCTATGATTTGGGTAGCTGGAGTCTTTGAACATGACACCGCCTGGTATAGAAGTCCTGGATGGCAGGAAGCTTGGCTCCAGTGATGTACTGGGCCATACGCACTACCCTCTGTAGCGCCTTGCGGTCGGATGCTGAGCAGTTACCATACCAACCGGTGATGAAACCAGTTAGGATTCTCTTGATGGTGCAGCTGTAGACCTTTGAGGATCTGGGGACCCATGCCAAATCTTTTCAGTCTCCTGAGGGGGAATAGGCATTGTTGTGTTTTGGTGACCTGGCTTCCACGCTGTATTCAGGGTGAAGCGAACCCGTGCACATACGCCGATACTGTGTGTAACTGTGTGAGAGAGGTTAGTCTTGCATCTCACTCATCTCAATATCTGTGGCGCTGCTCGAGGCAACGTCATTTCATTGAGTCTACATCAAACTACTTTTTAAAAATACTTCCGCTAGCAATACAACGGTGTGTAGTCATGCAAGGCATTCTATCAACATCCACTGCTTGGGTGGTGCATTGCACTATGGGTAGCATAGTCTGTTATTAACACATAACACGCTAACTAGCCTGTTTTTCTAGCTAGCCATATACTTAGGTTGTTGTTTAATTTATTTCAACTGGCTAACTTGCTATCTAAAATTAAAATGTGTTAACAAGTTAATTAAAGTCTATACAATGTAAAATGTGGTCGTTGTATCTTTCTCGTCCATGTCAATATAGCCACGTAGAGAAACATACAGTAGCTATTAAAACAACCTAATTTGTCACTATAGGGATGAAGGAACCTTGTTAACAAAGTACCCCATCTGAAAAGGGTAGTCCGTGCTCATTGGGTTGTCACAAATACGCCCCAAAACTGAATGTAAATCCATCTCATCCATCTCAGGGTGGGGTCGTGGGGACGTACTTTTTTATACTCTTGATAAACTTCAACCTGCATTTCACCATTCTCAAATTAAATGCAACAGTATGATGCAAAGTGGGTTGATGCACATGCAGATCGAGAGGGTGGGTGAATGTGGACATTGGAGAATGGAGAGAGAAAGTGACAATGGAGAGAGAGAAAGATACATTAGATTAAGAGGGTTTAGGTATGGCCAGAGGGTTAGAGGGTAGATCAGTGGTATTCAATGCCGGGGTGGGGTCGCCAAAATGTAAAGAAAAATGTACTTTTGGGGAGAGGGGGGGGATCAAAAAATTAAGAGTACAGATTATTGTATGGGACAATATACAAACATTTTTGAGAAAGATCATTTCAAAAATTAAATTTTATTGAGTAAATGTGTTTGATTTCTTTTCATTTTGAAAATATATTAAAATGTAATGAAATGAAGGCTATTTGTTTATGTAAACATTTTAATTTACTGATTTAAGGTTGTGTCTTTAGATTTGGGGTGGGTTTGTGAGAAATGGGGTGGGTTTGTGAGAAATGCTTCGGGGAAAAAAATGGGGTCTCCAGAAATTCTGGCTGAAAAAAATGGCATCCCCGCTGAACAAGTTTGAATACCACTGGGGTAGATCATAGCAGAAGAGGATCATGTGGATATGACGAATGCTAGGCGTGAACAACCTCCCTTTGTTCTGTCTCACAGAAAAATTCACCCCTGAAGAAAAGAGAGCGTCTGTAGGGAACTTTTGCCGCAGGTGCTGGAGTCTTTAATCGCGAATTAATATGTAACTGTGAAACAGACCCAATCTTTATTCTCTTTCATAAATACCTGTGTTTGTGCGCGTGGCGCGTGTGTATGCGTGCACGTCTGTGTGTGTAGTCCCCCTCAGGCCTCTCTCTGTGGTGTGACTGCTGTGATAGTCTTTTAGCACTGGGATCCAGCTGACTGCAACACAATACAACACTGTGACAGAGAAAGAGACGTTTTAAGTGTCCTTTAGAAAGCTGTTGATCAGATTGATGGACAGCCTGCATGTTCTAACACCAGTCAGTAAGGGTGGTTAGTTAGTTGTAAATGCTTGGAGCTTGAAGCAGAAACCCTGGGGGATTTCCCAGGCAATGAGTGTGAATGGCTGTTGTGTGTGTGAGGATAGGACACCTTAACCAGAAGATATGGAACGATACATTTCTCTGTACTGAGCGTTTCCCAAACAGTGTGTGTGTGTGTGTGTGTGTGTTTGTCCATCCTCCAGTAACTCCTCGTGATCCTATCAATGGAATCTTCTGTATTCAAAGTTAAGAGAGACTGAGTGTCTATCAGTCTTCCTTACCCCCCTCCATTACCCCCCCTTCTCTCTATTTCCAATCTCCAGACTGACTCACTCTTATCTCCACCACCATCCTCTCTATATATACTTTTCCCCTTTTTTACAATCCCTCCTTTTTTCTTTCTTTCATTCTATCAGTCAGTCCCTCCCTCATTTATTTCCCATCACACCTCTGATTTAAAACACCCCTATATCAACTATACTTCTAATCTCTCCTTCTACTGAGTTGAGTATTTAGTTGATGTGGGTACATTACATTCACACACACTCATTCGTGCATGCACACACACACACACACACACACACTATTCACTGAACTCTTCGGTTAATACTTAATAGTCATCGTAAAGTGAATGCATTGAAGATCAATGAGAAGAAAATGACCAGTTAGTGTTTGTTGGAATAGGAACTATCTAGAACAACAAATGGATGTGGATGGATAATTCATGAAGTTGTTCACTGGCTACTGTGGGACATACACACATGCACATACACAACGTAGGCCAGGGGGGTTTAAGGCCCTGAAAGAACGTTCTAGTGAGTGTGGTTTATCTGTAAATTCAGAGAGACGTCTGCTAGTGTTCAGCTGTCATTCAGCCGTCGCCGTGGTCACCTCTTCTTTCTGTAGTTGAGGTGGACATTAGGACATGTGTTGTCATTTGTATGTGTTCTCAAAGTACACTTCACCACAACAGCATGTGCCGATCTGTTCCCTGGATATGGTTGATAACAGTGGAACAGATTCACGCGGCAAACACTCAATCATAGACTGTATTAAACCAAACCACTCCAAAAGTAATTATTACACATCATCCTTCCATGTGCAATACTTAATGCATGACAAGGTCCACATGGTAAACTACTAGTGTGTGTGTGTGTGTGTGTATCCTGCAGTAATTATTGTGTGTGTTTGAGTGTGACGGTTACAGTGCAAGGTAACTCTGCTATTCAAGGTCTATGATCATCTGAGACAGGGGCCTGTCTAGCAGACACACACACAGTGTCAGACTACATAACTGAACCAGGCCGGCTTTATACATACATACATACATACATACATACATACATACATACATACATACATGTACAGTGGAAACAGTTGAGAAAACAAATACACTTCTATGGTGGGACGGCTAACTTAAATTTTCCCATGAAAATTGACGAGGAACTGACGTGGTAAGTTGCATGTTAATTGATATTGAACTTTCACCCTCACTAGAAAACGAGTAGATCTTCAAATCAGATAACAGTAACATGACCCTGACCCCACACACTGACCCTTCTATGGCTGCATCTTAACACTCTGGACTACTATCCCTGTCCCCTCTTTCATCAGATCTTATCTGAGAAGATGGGACGAGTGAAGGCAATAGGACAGAGGCCTATCAGGGGGCTTTGCTTTTCATCTGCTCTTCCTGCTATTTTACATCTGTGCAGAAGAGGGAACAGGGAGCCATCATGGCTAACATTTGCATTGTAACACATAGATGAGCCACATTTTCTCCCCGCTAAAAAACACTGAAGTTTCACAGGAGAAGGACTGTGTTTGTCATAATATTTTGGGGTTGAACACTTTAAATTAGCATAAATTCAGTTAACACACAACATTAAGATGAACCAACCAGCTGCAACACCAAATAATTAACATTACCACACACATACAATGAGTAGACAAAACATTAGGAACACTTTCCATGACATAGACTGAGCAGGTGAATCCAGGTGAAAGATATGATCCCTTATTGATGTCATGTGTTAAATCCACTTCAATGGGTGAGGATGAAGGGGATGAGACAGGTTAAAGAATGATTTTTAAGCCTTGAGATAATTGAAACATGGATTGTGTGCATGTGCCATTCAGAGGGTGAATGGGTAAGACAAAATATAAAAGTGTCTTTGAACGGGGTATGGTAGTAGGTGCCAGGCGCACCAGTGAGCATGTCAAGAACTGCAACTATACGGGGTTTTTCATGCTCAACAGTTTCCTGTGTGTATCAAGAATGGTTCACCACCCAAAGGACATCCAGCCAACTTGACACAACTGTGGGAAGCATTGGAGTCAACATGGGCCAGCATCCCTATGGAACGCTGTCGACACCTTGAAGAGTCCATGCCCGACAACGAGGCTGTTCTGAGGGCAAAACGGGGTGCAACTAAATATTAGGAAAGTGTTCACACACTCACACAGTGCGTTTCTGGTGAGTCCAGATGTGTAAGTAATGACGTTAGGAAGCAGCAGTGCAGCGGTCTGACTCTTCTTCTCCAACTTCACACACTCTCTCTTCCACTATCTCCTCTTGGCCCCTCCCCCCCGTGCATTGAATCTTCATTCCTGCCCTAACCTACAAAATAAAACTACAGACTTATGCCTCTTCCCTCCTCTCTGCTCTCTTTTATTTTGGCAGTAGAGACACAGCTGAATGTGTTGTTTTGACAGTACTGTATACAGCCTGTGTCTGGGTGACAGGCGGCCATCTTGGGGAAGTTATGGAACCTAATATGGAGGACAGCGAAAGGCCACAGTGTCTGCTGCCCACTCAACCTCATTCTTACACATTGATACACGGATAACAGAGATAAACCGAGGGGGATAGGGGAGGGTAGGGAAATAAGAGAAAGGAGAGAAAAAGAAGGGAGCGCACGAGAGATGGATGGACACGCTGAATTTGGTTATTGAATTTGATACACTTTTTATAAAATGTTCTATAAGAAACAGAGGGCAAAGAGTTAACAGCCGGCCCACTAATAATGAATTTGCCCTCTGGCTGTCTGTCTATTCTAACTCAATAAAGCCTTGCATCCCCTTGTCTCTTTCTCCAAGAGTTTATTTTTCACTGTAGTCGTTTCACAGTATCCCTGGGGTCGTGTGTAGTGGACCTTTGTCCTGTCAAACACTGAGCCATGCTATTACTGGAAGGCTAAATACAGAAACTCACATATTGAATATTTTATTAGGGTTCACAGTGGAGCAATACAATACTAAGGACCCAAATGATCAAAGGTCATACAGATGCCTGGACATATGAACACACACACACATTACTGTACACTGAATGCCTGAGGCAGAGGTTTCTGGGTTTTAATCGAAGCAGCGTGGCGGCCTTCCAAATATGGGTGTCTTACACACATTCACACATACATGCTGTGTTTAGTATGTTGTCTGCAGAATGTCTGCATTTTGCACCATGAAAGAACACACACACACACAGCAGATCGCCTGTTCTAATTGAGGTTTAACGACTCGTTAATGGCTGTATGGTAGGGGGGTCAGCTGGGTAAACTGAGGTCACATTGTATGAGACTGGGTCCCCATAACACAGTTAACACTGCTATTTACAGAACTAGGCTATTAGTTATCTAATGTGTGGGTGGATATGTACTGAGCAGTGTGTGTGAGCGTGTGTGTGAGCGTGTGTGTGTTGAATGAATGACCACAGTGTTAAAAGCACTGTAACCAGCAGCTGCATTGAGAGCCCCAGTGACACTACAATGAGAGTCCCATCTTTTGTTTAAAGGTATTTAAAGGGTCATTATGTTATGTCTAAAAAAAGGTTGCTAATGATTTCTTCCCAGTAAATGAACTGCAGGCCAATAGTTGTTCCCACATGTGGGCCACTTGTACAAAGGGAAACACACACAAACCCACGCTGTGAGAGTATGTATGTGCGTGTAACCAGGTAGAGAGAGAGATCATGTAGGTTGTTAGAAAATGTGTCTCCTGCTCTTTCCCTCCTCTTGTACAACTCTAACAGTATTGTGTAGCTGTGGAGAAGATGAAGTGACACGGAGTCTCATGCCTTCATGTGACACTAATCTTGTGACAAAGGTGAAAGTGGATTACTAAGACTTTCTTCTTCACTTTCCATTTGTGATGGATTAGTTTAGCATTCCACATGCGGTACTGGTGGGAGACAGCGGGTCAGCTAACCCAGGTCCTCTGTGTGTGTGTGTGTGTGTGTGTGTTTATTTTTGCTGCATGGAGACCAATTATCCACTTTTTAAAAAAAAATTTGTGAGGATGTATTGAATTAAATTGAGTAAATGTAATATATGTGAGGTGAGGAGTTGAGGCTGCATCTTCCATCAGATTGAGGCACAAACAGTCCCAGTAACCACAAACACCAATATCCCTAGAGAAATGACATCTCCATTAAACTTAGTGAGTAGGTCAGTGTACCCAGACCACATTAGCTCACTGACCTAGGTGACTCTGTGTGGCGTCTGTCTGTCTGGCTGTGCATGTCTGCATGCTCAGCCCCCCCCCCCCCCCCCCCCCCCCCCCCCTCCCCTCTCTGCCCACATCACCAGTCTACTCTGATCTCCTCTGACAACACATTTACAACCATGTTTGAGAGCACTGCTGAAATGACTGTACTGTGCGACTCCCTCTCCTCTCTCGTTCTCTCCATCGCTACAGTGAGGTTTCCCAGCGGCCTGTGCTCCTGAAGCAAAGCTGATGGGATCACAGCTGGACACCAAAACCCCTGCACTTTTCTAATGTGTGTGTTTTATATGTCCCAGGGCAGGGAATTTTAAAATCAGGCATCAGAGGGAAACTGATATCGCTATATTTTCTAAATATTTATTCCTTATCTGGAGCAGCAATACAGGATGTAAGCTGTGACAGAGGTTTAGAGAGAAAGCAAGAAGGAAAGAGGTTTTAGGGACTTATTCAGTGAGGACCAACCCCACACATAGGACACAGCTACAAAGCCAGAGCTTCATCTAGTGTTCCTTCTAGGTAACTACACTCACCTCAATCATCGACCAGACAAAAGACATCAACTGTGTGATCTGAGCCATGGCACCAATGCAACCGACCCGTGTTTCGTGTTTGTTTGGCTCATGGGTGGCGGAATGTAAGGTTTAGATCCTCTCTGGTGAAACCGTCAGATAAATTATCTAGCAGGCTGTTGGCGCACTTACGGATGGAACCCTCAAACATATCATGAAAGCATTGTGTGTGTGTGTGTGTGTGTGTATCAGCTCTCTCTCAAAAACATCTAAATCAAATAACATTGAGGAATGAATCCCAAAAGCCCAGGATCTGTAAATATGCTAATTGACCGATTAGATTATAGGCTACAGGCCATGATTAAGCATTCCTAAATTAAGTTAGCCTAAATGAGTCAATCTTTTGGCAACTGTTCTAGAGAACCGTATTTTTGTTGAATGTACTCATGTTAATGTACTCATTGAATGATTCACAAAATGCAAGTATATCAGAGGTCATATGGCATAGTAAGGTATATTAAGAGATTAAGGGGAGGGGCGATTTAGAGTCACAAAACAGGGGCAGTAGTTTGGACTGACACCTGTGCTCAGCGCCAGAGGCCAATAGGGCCTGGTTCCATTTCTGGGGAGAGTTCCTCACATCTCCTCCTGTTCTTCTCCCAAAGGGCTACATTCCAAACCAAACAGTTTCTGCCTATCCTCTTCCCTCGACACCCCTGGTAGATCTGAATTCTGACAGATGCACTACAGAAGGTAACAATAGGCGATGATTCCATAATAGTGAATGGAGCTTCTACCATGTCTTTGTCCTTTCAGCATTTTTTTTTTTTTACATTTTCTTGTCATTTAAATGTATTTTATTTTTTTAAAGGGGTGGATCAGCTTAATATTGCAGAAAGAATGTTGCTTCCATCAATGTAATTGTCTGCATCATTTCCAATCCCCAATCTTTTTTGGTAAAATAAAAATAAAAAATATATATATATTGCTCAAAAAAATAAAGGGAACACTTAAACACCACATTGTAACTCCAAGTCAATCACACTTCTGTGAAATCAAACTGTCCACTTAGGAAGCAACACTGATTGACAATAAATTTCACATGCTGTTGTGCAAATGGAATAGACAACAGGTGGAAATTATATGCAATTAGCAAGACACCCCCAATAAAGGAGTGGTTCTGCAGGTGGGGACCACAGACCACTTCTCAGTTCCTATGCTTCCTGGCTGATGTTTTGGTCACTTTTGAATGCTGGCGGTGCTTTCACTCTAGTGGTAGCATGAGACGGAGTCTACAACCCACACAAGTGGCTCAGGTAGTGCAGCTCATCCAGGATGGCACATCAATGCGAGATGTGGTAAGAAGGTTTGCTGTGTCTGTCAGCATAGTGTCCAGAGCATGGAGGCGCTACCAGGAGACAGGCCAGTACACCAGGAGACGTGGAGGAGGCCGTAGGAGGGCAACAACCCAGCAGCAGGACCACTACCTCCGCCTTTGTGCAAGGAGGAGCAGGAGGAGCACTGCCAGAGCCCTGCAAAATGACCTCCAGCAGGCCACAAATGTGCGTGTGTCTGCTCAAACGGTCAGAAACAGACTCCATGAGGGTGGTATGAGGGCCCGACGTCCACAGGTGGGGGTTGTGCTTACAGCCCAACACCGTGCAGGACGTTTGGCATTTGCCAGAGAACACTAAGATTGGCAAATTCGCCACTGGCGCCCTGTGCACTTCACAGATGAAAGCAGGTTCACACTGAGCACATGTGACAGACGTGACAGAGTCTGGAGACGCCGTGGAGAATGTTCTGCTGCCTGCAACATCTTCCAGCATGACCGGTTTGGTGGTGGGTCAGTCATGGTGTGTGGTGGCATTTCTTTGGGGGGCCGCACAGCCCTCCATGTGCTCGCCAGAGGTAGCCTGACTGCCATTAGGTACCGAGATGAGATCCTCAGACCCCTTGTGAGACCATATGCTGGTGCGGTTGGCCCTGGGTTCCTCCTAATGCAAGACAATGCTAGACCTCATGTGACTGGAGTGTGTCAGCAGTTCCTGCAAGAGGAAGGCATTGATGCTATGGACTGGCCCGCCTGTTCCCCAGACCTGAATCCAATTGGGCACATCTGGGACATCATGCCTCACTCCATCCACGTTGCATCACAGACTGTCCAGGAGTTGGCGGATGCTTTAGTCCAGGTCTGGGAGGAGATCCCTCAGGAGACCATCCGCCACCTCATCAAGAGCATGCCCAGGCGTTGTAGGGAGATCATAAAGGCACGGAGGCCAAACACACTACTGAGCCTCATTTAGACTTGTTTTAAGGACATTACATCAAAGTTGGATCAGCCTGTACTGTGGGTTGACCTCCGTGGGTTGATAAATTAGATTTTTTTTTATTTTGAGCAGTTATATATATATATATATATATATATATATATATATATACACACACACTGCTAACATTCTATTGGTTGCAATAATTTTGTATTGTAATGTAAATGTAAAATTTGAAGTTTTGCGTATCAATTCATAAACCATGTGCCATGGAATGGGTACATCAAAAATCTCTTCCCAACTATTTTGTCATTTATGACACAGCTGTCAGTTTTTTGGTCCATAAATGAAATTGGTATGTTTTTATTCATCACACTTTTCTTGAACCATTTATGGTCTTTAATGCAGGGCTGACAATAAAAGTAAGTAACTTGTTTCCCCTTCTACTTGCCTCTTCCATTTTTGTGGTAATGCTGCAATTAGTTGGTTGTAATTTTGGGTAGAACAGACATTTCCATATGTCTGTATTAGCTGCATGTATGACATAACTCCACCAGTCATAGTTATGATATCATTCACTAAAATTATACCACAGTTCTTTGAAAATGTATTTTTTAAATCAATTAGTATATTTGAGTTTAACCACAATATTTGTTGTATTATTTGTTCTGTCTTTTCAGGTGGATTAAACTGAAATTGCAACCAACTTTCTAAGGCTTGTTAAAAAATAAAAATATGAGATTATTTCCTTTTCAAACAACCGAAAGTGAGCAGGTGTAATCTGAATAAAGGGGAAAAGGCCATTCTTGAACATAGGATGAGACATTCCTACCAATATACTAGAGAACCAGTTTGGATTCAAGTATAACTTTTGTATGACTGATGCCTTTAGTGAGAGGTCTAATGCTTTAATATTTAAATAATTTCTGCCCTCCGAATTCATATTCATTATATAAATAGGCCCTTATAATTTGTCTGGCTTGCCATTCCAAATAAAATTTAATATTTTTTGTTCATATCATTTAAAAAGCAGGTCACTAAGTGTAGGCAAAACCATAAGGAAATAGGTCAACTGTGATATGACTAGAGAGTTAATCAGGGTGATTTTTCTATAAATAGATAAGATCTTGCTATCATGGAAAGGAAAATATCTATTTTTGCTAACTTTCTATAAAAATGTATTTGAGTGAGAATTTCATTCTTTTGGGATTTGTATACCGAGTAAGTCCACACCTCCGTCACACCATTTAATTGGTAAACTACACAGTAATGTAAAATGAGTGATCCAATAATATAGTACACTTCTCATAATTTGGTTTTAATTGAGAGAAGATAGAAAAAGTATCTAGATTCTCATGAGGCCGTGGAGAGATAGTAGTTTTAAAAGAAAACATGACTCATCAGCGTACAATGACACCTTAGCTTCTAATCCCTTAATATTATTGTTGATCTAATTTTACCAGCTAACATTTTGATGGCAATAATAAATAGATGTGCCGATAGTGGACGACCTTGTGTTTTACTCCTCTAGATAGTTTTAAACTTTCTGAGATGTAGCCATTATTTCATATTTTACACCTAGGGTTACTATACATAACTTTAACCCATGCATTTATACAGTTGAAGTCAGAAGTTTACATAAACAAGTTTTAATGACTCCAACCTAAGTGTTTCAACCACTCCACACATTTCTTGTTAACTACAGTTTTGGCAAGTCGGTTAGGATATCTACTTTGTGCATGACACAAGTAGATTTTTCCAACAAATTTTTAGACAGATTATTTCACTATCACAATTTCAGTCGGTCAGAAGTTTACCTTCACTAAGTTGACTGTGCATTTAAACAGCTTGGAAAATTCCCGAAAATGTTATGACTTTAGAAGCTTCTGATAGGCTAATTGACATAATTTAAGTCAAATAGAGGTGTGGCTGTGGATGTATTTCAGGACCTACCTTCAAACTCAGTGCCTCGTTGCTTGACATCATGGGAAAAATCCAAAGAAATCAGCCAAGACCTCAGAAAAAAAAAGTTGTAGACCTCCACAAGTCTAGTTCATCCGTAGGAGCAATTTCCAAAATCCTGAAGGTACCACATTCATCTGTACAAACAATAGTATGCTAAGTATAAACACCATAGAACCACACAGTCGTCATACTGCCCAGGAAGGAGACGCGTTCTGTCTCCTAGAGATGAACGTACTTGTGTGAAAAGTGCAAATCAATCCCAGAACAGCAGCAAAGGACCTTGTGAAGATGCTGGAGGAAACAGATACTTTTGTATCTATTTCCACAGTAAAACGAGTCCTATATCGACATAACCTGAAAGGCCGCTCAGCAAGTAAGAAGCCACTACTCCAAAACACCATAAAAAAAGCCAGACTACAGTTTGCAACTACACATGGGGACAGAGATCATACTTCTTGGAGAAATGTCCTCTGGTCTGATGAAATAAACATAACTGTTTGGCCATAATGATCATCGTTATGTTTGGAGGAAAAAGGGGGAGGATTGCAAGCTGAAGAACATCATCCCAACCGTGAAGCACGGGGGTGGAGCAGCATCATGTTGTGGGGGTGCATTGCTGCAGGAAGGACTGGTGCACTTCACAAAATAGATGGCATCATGAGGCAGGACAATTATGTGGATATACAGTGGGGCAAACAAGTTTTTAGTCAGGAACCAATTGTGCAAGTTCTCCCAATTAAAAAAAATGAGAGGCCTGTAATTTTCATCATAGGTACACTTCAACTATGACTATGAGAAAAAAAATCCAGAAAACATTGTAGGATTTTTAATGAATTTATTTGCAAATTATGGTGGAAAATAAGTATTTGGTCACCTACAAACAAGCAAGATTTGTCTCTCACAGACCTGTAACAACTTCTTTAAGAGGCTCCTCTGTCCTCCACTCGTTACCTGTATCCACTCGTTACCTGCACCTGTAAGAACTTGTTATCAGTAAAAGACCTGTCCACAACCTCAAACAGTCACACTCCAAACTCCACTATGGCCAAGACCAAAGAGCTGTCAAAAGGACACCAGAAACAAAATTGTAGACCTGCACCAGGCTGGGAAGACGGAATCTGCAATAGCTAAGCAGCTTGGTTTGAAGAAATCAACTGTGGGAGCAATTATTAGGAAATGGAAGACATACAAGACCACTGATAATCTCCCTCGATCTGGGGCTCCACGCAAGATCTCACCCCGTGGGGTCAAAATGATCACAAGAACGGTGAGCAAAAATCCCAGAACCACACCGGGACCGAAGTAACAAAGCCTACCACCACACTACACCGCCAGGGACACAAATCCTGCAGTGCCAGACGTGTCCCCCTGCTTAAGCCAGTACATGTCCAGGCCCGTCTGAAGTTTGCTAGAGAGCATTTGGATGATCCAGAAGAAGATTGGGAGAATGTCATATGGTCAGATGAAACAAAAATATAACTTTTTGGTAAAAACTCAACTCGTCGTGTTTGGAGGACAAAGAATGCTGAGTTGCATCCAAAGAACACCATACCTACTGTGAAGCATGGGGGTGGAAACATCATGCTTTGGGGCTGTTTTTCTGCAAAGGGACCAGGACGACTGATCCTTGTATAGGAAAGAATGAATGGGGCCATGTATCGTGAGATTTTGAGTGAAAACCTCCTTCCATCAGCAAGGGCATTGAAGATGAAACGTGGCTGGGTCTTTCAGCATGACAATGATCCCAAACACACCGCCCGGGCAACGAAGGAGTGGCTTCGTAAGAAGCATTTCAAGGTCCTGGAGTGGCCTAGCCAGTCTCCAGATCTCAAACCCATAGAAAATCTTTGGAGGGAGTTGAAAGTCTGTGTTGCCCAGCAACAGCCCCAAAACATCATGGCTCTAGAGGAGATCTGCATGGAGGAATGGGCCAAAATACCAGCAACAGTGTGTGAAAATCTTGTGAAGACTTACAGAAAACGTTTGATCTCTGTTATATACCCTTTGTTGGTAATGACAAAGTATTAAGATAAACTTTTGTTATTGACCAAATACTTATTTTACACCATAATTTGCAAATAAATTCATTAAAAATCCTACAATGTGATTTTCTTGATTTTTTAAAATAATTTTGTCTGTCATAGTTGAAGTGTACCTATGATGAAAATTACAGGCCTCTCATCTTTTTAAGTGGGAGAACTTGCACAATTGTTGGCTGACTAAATACTTTTTTGCCCCACTGTATATATTAAAAATCATGTTTCTTATTTTCCATAATTAGCTATTAATATTTGTAATGTAGGCAATTTATGCCATGGATTTTTACCTCTCACCATTACCAAAATTACATGATTGCAAAAAAGTACATTATTGCAAGCAATTATATTATTGTCCTTTCATTATTGAGCAAATCAAGGAGAATTTGGAATGGAGCCCCCAACCCAATTCCTCTAACACATACAGATCCCTCCAACACAATAAGCCAACCCCTGTACCCCAGGAGCAAAAAAGGAATGAATACTACCCACAACGCACCATGGTGATTGGAATCCCCCATGGCCATTGGCTCTTGGAGAAGCCCTGTGTGTGTGTGTGTGTGTGTGTGTGTGTGTGTGTAGTTTAAGCTTTGAGTTACACATTTGGACTGTTCTTGGTTCTATTGCCTTCATATGTTAGATAGTTTGCTCCACTGTGAAAACACCAGCATTTTTCTTTTTTAAGAAGTGAAGCTTTGCAGTAAAAATACACCATCATGGCTCAGATTCAGAAGTTAGAATAACAGCCATCTATATACGTCTTAATGAGTCCATCCCATGGTGTCTCTGTCAATAAAATAACTAAAGCATTCATACACACAGTCAGGGTTCATGGCAATCTCTCCCCAGCAGTCCCATCTCTTCAAAAACTGGTGAGGAAAACTAGGATATTTATCCACTGAAATAAAGAACAATTAGATCAGAGTCTTTGAATTATTCATGAATCAGTGTCTGTGTATTTTAAAACAAGGCGGTGCTATATTTTGGGTCCTGAGTGTAAAAATGTGTCTGCAATAGAGAGCTTATGCATAGACATGGTACACAGCTGCACCCTGTGGACGAATGTGTAACTGTCTAGTGGGACTCCCATGCAGGAAATTACAGGTATGACAAATCCATAGCTGATATGAAAGAATTGGACAGCAAGCAATATTGCCTTGGTAGTCCAAGGACTCGATTCTATACTGATCATGGACGTTCAGCGTGATTGAAATGTAAAGGCCATCTTCCCCTGGTCATGGAGAGTGCATTCAGTGAATGCTTCATATGTCGGTTCAAATCGTAAATTAGTCACATTTCAATCCCGTTATAGCACTGAACTTCTGCAAAACGGATTGAATCAAGCCATAAACTGAATTTTCACCATATGATTTTGCATGTTCCTAGAGACTAGGTATCAATACAGGATTGGTCAATAGACTGGGACGGAGTCTATATGCTCATTACATTCCTGGTCAGATCACAAGTTCACGGTCGTTTTCATTAGCGCACTCTGAAGCCAACATTTTTGGAATGGAAAAACAAGCGTTTCTTAACGTCAGGTAGTCCATCCCCATTTTGCCCCGTTTGCTTTCGTTTCATCCTAGTGAATAGACTGGGCTTTACTCCCAGTTGAAAAAAAACAAGAGACCAGTCAGAAGTTTATGTATGCCTTGCTTTAAATCAGGATAACAGAAGTATTTATGGGGCTATGACAGTGACACATTGGAATTAAGGCTTTGGGGGCTATAAACAAACCATATACAATAACCATATTGTCACATGAACACACTCCGAGGTTCAACCTTAACTCAAGAAAAAAGAACTAGCAAGCTCACCTCCAAACGATCTAACTGATAATGGTGAAGAACAAAGTAGAAGAAATTAAGGGTAATAGAGGATTAACAGTTAGTTGACATGTACATTTGTCCTGTGTCTTGGGATCATAAAATGGCAAAACAACAACACCAGCACACAGAATGGCATTGGTAGTCAGGTGCAATGGCTAAATATACAACAGCCATCTCTGACATTCACTTCCCTGTTACTGCATAGGCCAGGTCAGACTACAGGCAGGTCTCTCTGGAAGGATAAAGGTTAAAGGATAAAGGTTAAATAGGTTGGATTGGACACCTCGACCTGAACAGGGATATAATATGGAGTCTCTGCTGCTGTGACAGAGTAAGAACTGGGGCTCCGCGTGTGTGTCAGAGATAGGGGTCCTGAAATGACGTAAGGGGCGGCGTGCCAATCAGGCTGTCCAGAGTGTATTAATAATATGAACCCAGAATAGTTCGTACACACCGTCCCCATTAACTGTGTGTAGGTCATTCATACACTGTGCCAGGTCACCCTGAAATGAAGAAAGTTTGTTCTAAGGGTGCCCACATGACTGAGTCAATACACTGAGCCAATTCACCCTGGCATGAATAACCTATGTGCCATGGTGTGTGTGATTAAGTGTGTGTGGGAGAGAGTTAGTGGTCACCTGACCTCTGATCTTAAGCTGGTTATACAACTAGCCCCATTAAAAGTCCTACCAACCCAGTTCTATAATTAGAAAATACTCTGACATATAAAATCCAAACCCACAGCCAACCATCATAACAAATATAAGCTCTCCAGTGGCTGCACAGACATCTAGGGTTTCAGAAAGTGGCCAGTCCTTGAGTAAATGGCAAAGTTAAGTCTTTTCCACAGCTTCTTTTGGCAGTTCCTCTTGCAACCAGAGAACGCACACCAAGGCATCTGAAATCCATACAATCTGAGGTAAGTAGTGACTGCTTTTAACATTATTTGAGATCCTGTACATCAGGGGTACTCCAGTACTATTTTAGAAGGTCCGGTCATATAAATTTCCTCGGTTGCAAAGGTCCGGATAAATAGGAATATATCATCGTAGTAACAAAACCCCAACTCACAACCCACATTTGTCCTTGTCTTGTGTGTTTATATGATACCAGCGGTTGAGGCTCGACAGATTCAAAACATAATAATAAATACATCATTTAGGGCCATAGTTTCAAAATTATGGTCTTTGCGTCACCTTGCTTTCTGATGGTGCAATTGACCGCAACTTTCACTTCCTCTTTCCCAACCAACCAGAGCGCCAATACGTAATCAGCCAATCAGAAAGGAGAAATGTGTCTGAGGGGGCGTGGTCAACTCCACCCAGACAAGAAGTGGGAGGCTAGACAGGATACGTCCACCCCTCTTTTGGTCCATTCTTTCCCCTCTGGCCGAGTTCTTTCCTCTTTTCCACAGCGCTACATTTCATTCTCTCCATCAGACCTCCATCTTCTTCAGCTGTTCGTAGGTAACAAAGAACTAAAGAGGAGTTAAGGACAAGGCACAGAAAGAGAGAAATAAAAAATAAAAACATCCTTCTCCGTGCAGGAGCTTTGCTAGGAACATAACACATCCCAAACAAACCACGTCCACTCCACCCTGTAGACTTCCATTCCCGTTCCTAGCTCACCTCGGTAACCCCTGGTTACCCGTTCCTAGCTCACCTCGGTGACCCCTGGTTACCCGTTCCTAGCTCCCTTCTGTGATCCCCTGGTTACCCGTTCCTAGCTCCCTTCTGTGATCCCCTGGTTACCCGTTCCTAGCTCCCTTCTGTGATCCCCTGGTTACCCGTTCCTAGCTCCCTTCTGTGATCCCCTGGTTACAGGTTCCTAGCTCCCCTGGTTACAGGTTCCTAGCTCCCCTGGTTACAGGTTCCTAGCTCCCTTCTGTGATCCCCTGGTTACCCGTTACTAGATCCCTTGGTTACAGGTTCCTAGCTCCCTTCTGTGATCCCCTGGTTACCCGTTCCTAGGTCCCCTGGTTACAGGTTCCTAGCTCCCCTGGTTACAGGTTCCTAGCTCCCCTGGTTACAGGTTCCTAGCTCCCCTGGTTACAGTTTCCTAGCTCCCTTCTGTGATCCCCTGGTTACCCGTTCATAGTTCCCCTGGTTACAGGTTCTTAGCTCCCTTCTGTGATCCCCTGGTTACCCGTTCCTAGCTTCCCTGGTTACAGGTTCTTAGCTCCCTTCTCTGATCCCCTGGTTACATGTTCCTAGCTCCCCTGGTTACAGGTTCCTAGCTCCCTTCTGTGATCCCCTGGTTACCCGTTCCTAGCTCCCCTGGTTACAGGTTCCTAGCCCCCTTCTGTGATCCCCTGGTTACCTCAATGTAATAATCACATGGCTGAGGTTTAGTTATAGCTGCTACCTCTGCCCAATCTATAGGCCCACTCTTCTAAAGGGCGGTTTATACTTGTTCTAATGCCATATCTGTAGATAATTAATTAGAATGTAACAAGTGTCGCTGTTCAAAACATTTAATTTATACTCCGATGGAATGTCTGTAGACCGTCGGTTTCCTTGTTGCATAGACATGAAAAAAGTTCATGTCTGTGCGACTGTCGCAACATCCGTTGTGGTTACTGGGCTGCTACAGCAACAAGACCAAATCCACCTGTGACAAGACGGTGCATGAGTTGTAAAATTCTCAGATGACAATTTACTTTTATTCCGTGACTTTTTGTAAATTGTAAATAATGTTGGTGGATAATGAATAAAATAATAAAAGTAGGCTATTTGGAGGTCATGCAGAGGCTATCATTTTGGGTTTATACTCGTAGATGATATCACTGAGACATCTGTCTACAGACCAACTGTAAACCAGCCTCATCATGCCACAGGGAACAGATTTCTCTCCCCCTATGGTTCTCCCTCAAATCTTATTTCCCTTTCCCTCTCTTAATGCACCAAAGGGACCCGGCCACTCTCCAAACTTAAACCCTTCCCGTTTAATTCTCTCCCCCACCCCCTTCTTCCTCCCCCTCTTCCTTACCCTCCATCTTCCTCACCACCATTCTGGCTCCTAGATCTCTCTGTTACCCTAGGTGAAACTGGATTGCTATTACAGCAGCTGTAATGTGTGTGCAACTGCATTACATAATTGCGTTAGCTGGCATTAGATTCCACCCTCTGGCGCCATTGGAATGTCCAAACTAAGGTTGGGATCAATTCCATCAAAATTCCAGTCAATTTAGGAATTGCATTCCTATAAAGAAACTCCATGACCAACTTTACAGATTGATATTAAACTGGAATGGACCTCGACTCTGGTGCAAACCGTCAGCAGTAGATAAACATACACAAATGAAAACATAAACACACTTCTGAGAGTAGGTGAAAGGATACGATGATGTTCCATGGTCCGAGACGGAGCCAGTTGGGGAAAAAGCCTTTGTAGAGTGCCATGAAGCCCTCAGACCGCGACGTCTAAAGAGACAAAACGTTACACACACACAGAGCCCTGTACCAATCATTGCCCCGCATCTATGGGCTGTATTCATAATGCCAATTCTGTTGCAAAACGCTTCTTAAAACAGAACGGGGAGGGACCTACCTGAATTTGTGCAATACATTCTGTTTTGCAGGTGTTTAGACTAATGATTACACCCCTGGTTCATATGGTGTGTCCTCATCAGGGTTTCCGTTAGGAAAATTGACTTTCAGCATTTTTATTTACCGGACATTTGAGAAATACCAATATTAGCGGAGTAACGAACAGCAAAATCACTAGTCTATGTCAATCTACTATCCCCCATAGTAGAAAAGTTCCCCTATTCTATTGGTCAGCATGTTGTTCTGTGTGAGAAATAAATAGCCTATTCCAAAACAGACTCTGGGACAGTTATGGGACAATAGATCCCAAACTTTACAACCAGTAAGGTTAGGTTAGGCTAGGTTACACCAAAAAATAAATCAATTCAAAAGCAATGAGACTGATGCAACAGATCTATTAGCTTAACATTTTGATATAATGTGAAGAAATAATCGTTTAAGCACAGCAATGCGCACAAGGCAGTAAGCTACGCGCAAATGCTGGTTCCATAATGCAATTAGCAGAGAAACCCAGGTGCCAAAAGCACACCACACATGCGAGTGGTTTCATGTGAAAGAGATAATAATAATAATAATCTTTAGAAATATGGGAGATCTAAAGATGCAACTAGCATGGGTTGCTAATATGACTAGGAATGAAGTTCGGCTATTTGACAATAAAATAAAAGTTGATTTGAAAACCAGTAGAACATGAGAGAAATAGGCTGGTTTTAATGGCATATGGAAGTCTCTATAAAATAATTTTGGCTAGGCAAGACAGGCCTCATAATAAATAAGATACAAACTAATGAAAATAGACATGAACCCAGAGCTCTATGTAACAAAATATGTTGCTGTTCATCCAGGAATTTTGGGAGCACGGTGCGAATAGGAAAATAAATCTCCCAGATAATAACTGTTGTAATAAGGATTCGCTTTGTTTCTGAGTGCCCTAGAGAAAAAGTGAGTGCAGAGTCAATAGCTTAAAGGCTGCACCACTACTACAGCAAAAATGGCTTGCTTCTAGCCCACCAGGTCAAATGTTCTGATCCATATTACCGGAGCAACATTTTTATCTTCCTATAGCAGATCACATTTCCCATTCATAAACCATGTTTTGGGCCTTTATAAAACTATTTGCGGGCCGTTAACATGACTTTAAAAAGTGTAAACAAATGGTTCCATCATTGGCTAGCTAGCTAACAACCGAGTAACTTTACCAGTATATCCAAACATATGGGGATACAGAAAGGAAAAGGGATAGCTTCTTCAGGAGATCAATCATAGCATTGAATGAACGCACATCGTCATCACAAACCTGACGTTTTTAAAGAGACAGAGTATAATTATCTATGTAATGCATCTCATTAGGGAAATAGGTTTTTATATTGTGTAAAAACACTAATATTCCACAAATAACTTTCTAATTTCAATGACATGGAGTCATAACAACTTAGCTTTAACAATAAATTCATGTCTTTACAGTGTTACATATTAGTTTCTAGTGCACAACATATGCCTCAAAAGTAGACAGTCAGAATGCATATATATGCCCAACACAATCAAAATATTTTCTGGTGCTCTGAACTTTAAGTTGCACTGAAAAATGTACATTTAGGGCCCTATACGCACCAATTTAATTCCACTAAAATAGGCAGATTAACGTATAGACCGCTTTTTTAAATTTAACTAGGCAAATCAGTTAATAACAAATTCTTATTTACAATGACGGCCTAACCTGGACGACACTGGGCCAATTGTGCGCCGCCCTATTGGGACTCCTGTTCACGGCCGGTTGTGAGACAGCCCGGGATTGAACCAGGGTCTGTAGTGATACCTCTAGCACTGAGATGCAGTGCCTTAGACCGCTGCGATAAGCATAACCATTCAAATGTATTTCCATCGACTGATATTTCCAGACTAAAAGCATTATTTTATAATGGGATTCCACCCCCCCCCTTCTCCTGGACAATTAGTCAATGCTAATTTATTTGATCTTTGGGCCAAAAAGCCAGCCATAACCGGCTAACAGAAACCCTGGTGTGCCTACCTACCTGAAGTAAGCAGTCCAGTGTTCCCTGGTAGGTGACAGCTCCGTATGTCTGGTTCATCATGCGTGTGCGGACCACGTCTATGGGGTTAGAGGCCAGAGCCCCCGCCAGACCACACGCAAAACTGGACCTGGGAACCAGAGGGAAAGGGTCAGAAGTTCCCTAGTCTTACGCAGCCATTTGTTGCTCTCTTGTGGAGAGTTAACGGAGTGGTGGTGAGCATTGATGATGTCACTCACAAGAAGTGTGTGTAAATGTTGTCACCCATGTGACAATCCAGAATCAGGTGTTTCTTTGCGAGGTCATAGGCAGGAAGCTCCACCCCCACTACGATGGCTGCTCTCTGCGCTGTCAGAGAGACACCCTGAGAGAGCGAGAGAGAGTGAGGGGGGTTAAAAGTGTGTGTGTGTGTGAGAAACTGTGTGTGTCCATACATCTACCTTCCACAGCCCCCTGGTTCCTTCCTGTTGGTAGATGTTGATGAAGTTTCCCATCATGCTTCCCTGGATCACATTGCCCTGAGCCTGCATACGGATCTGGGAAAACCAAGAAGGAAAAACTGTTAGGATAAAGGTCATCTCAAATTAACAGAAAACCAGTATGCAGATGACAGGAGAGACTAGTGAAAGTTATCAGCAGTGGATGACAATTTAACATGGCCTTAGGCGATCTGCCACAAAGAGCTTAGGGGGAAACACTGCTGAGGTGTGTGTAGCGCCACAATGTTAAGGTGCCAAGGGTTCACCAGCTGTCCTCATTCGCATTCTGACCCACTGTGTTCTGCATTCTGGCCTACTTAAAGCCTTGCCAATGCTCTTAAGACCAAACAAATGATAACAATAACAATGTTAATGTGTTGAATGCAGATCAGTCTCATCCAACTTAAAGGGAAATATAAACCTGCCTGCATAGCTGGTTGAGTGGCTTGTGTATGTCCAGAGGGTTATTTAAGTGTGTGAATAGAGCTAAGCACTTGACCAACGACCCCCCCCCCACACACACACACAGCGCAAAAGGGAACACACTACCTTTGAAAACACACTGTTCTAACTTTCAGCCAACCCAATTAAATCCTAAAAACACACATACGCCCACATGATATGGCTATTTCTGGTGGGCAAGAGTCTAGAAATATCTCAGTGACCCCCCCCCCCCCCCCCCCCATACACACTTCAACCCCCACCTCCCCCCCAGACACAACCCTGTACCCATAGAATTAATGTAGGAACCTTATTTAGAAACTACAAGTACTTTCACCCCCTCAAATCCATTAAAACCTCTTAAGGATCTGACCCTTTTTTCATTTTCCGCTTAAAATTACATTTAAATGATATCGTTTGAAAGAAAACACTTTGAAGTCTGAAAATGTTAAATGAATGTAGGAGAAAATAACACATTAGATCTGTTAAAAGATCAAGTAAAAAAACATGAGTTTTTTTTTGTACCATCTTTGAAATGCAAGAGAAAGTATTTGTACAAGCACTTGGGAGTATGGCTAGACGGTACACTGTCCTTCTCTTGGTACATATCAAAGCTGCAGGCTAAAGTTAAATCGTAATCACTCCTCATTCACCCCAGCTGCCAAACTAACCCTGATTCAGATGACCATCCTACCCATGCTAGAATACAAAGACATTTATAGATCGGCAGATAAGGGTGCTATCGAGCAGCTAGATGTTCTTTACCAGTCGGCCATCAGATTTGCCACCAATGCTCCTTAATGGACACATCACCACACTCTATACTCCTCTGTAAAACTGGTCATCTCTGTATACCTGTCGCAAGACTCACTGGTTGATGCTTATTTATAAAACCCTCTTAGGCCTCACTCCCCCCTATCTGAGATATCTACTGCAGCTGCTACCGTGTTGTGTCGCTAACATGCTGTGTTGTCGTCTTCGGTCTCTATGTAATGTTGTCTCTTGTCGTGGTTTTTTTTGTTCTATAATTTATATTTAAAAATATATATTTTTAATCCCAGCCCCCATCCCCTTTTGTAAATAAGAGTTTGTTCTTAACTGACTTTCCTAGTTAAATAAAAAGTTAAATAAATAAAATAAATGTATTATTCCAGCCCAGGCACAATTTAGATTTTGGCCACTAGATGTCAGTGTGTGTGCGCAAAATTTTAGACTGATCCAATGAACCAATGGATAACTGTTCAAAATGTTGTATCAAGACTGCCCAAATGTGCCTAATTGGTTAATTAATACATTTTCAAGTTCATAACTGTGCACCCTGCTCAAACAATAGAATGGCATCATTTCCCTGTAATACCTACTGTAAATTGGACATTGCCGTTAGATTAACACGAATTGAAGCTTTCTACCCATATCAGATATGTCTATGTCCCGAGATGTTTTTTTGTTACTTACAACCTCATGCTAATCACATTAGCCTATGTTAGCTCAACCATCCCACGGGAGGGGGAACACCGATCCCGTATTAATGTATAAAACCCCTAGCATTCAGGCTGAGCTGGATTAGGCAGGCCCAGAGAGGATCACTGCTTATGCTCCGAGACAAAGAAACATAGCCAAAACGCTGTATTTTGTTGAGATCAAGCCTGCCGGTCTCTGTTGGCTTCTAATACCCAGGAAACTACTGACAACGTTTACAAATGTGTGTGTGTGTCTCATTACCTTCAGTACGTCCGTTGGGTTGGCGATGGACGAGGAGATGACTCCAGACAGAACACCACACAGGACGTTGGTCAACAACGTCTCATCTGAGAAAGAGAGGAGAAATTCAATTCAGGCTAGTCTTTGTATATTGAATTATAGTTCCTCTAAGTCTCACCCGCGCACACACTACCTCTATGATGTGTGTGTCCGTGTTACAATAGCGTATAATGGAGATATTATTCTCAGCAGAAACTGGGTCACACACATTAACTTGACCTACAACCTTCACACAGCTTGGGGTAGGTACGCTCGTAGCATGTTCTGGGTCTAGCACATAAGGAGCTTTGCTGTCCTGTGGAATATATGCCCCAGAAGGCATCTCATAGCTCCTACCTAGTCTTCTTTTCTCATACCTAGTCTTAGGGCTGGGAAATACATTTTAATAAATCAAATTCATTTGATATATGCTTTTTCAAACAGAACATTGTGTTCATAACAAATCAACTGTTCAACCTTGTTAGTTAGCAAATAGATTGAAGTTTGCTAAACCTGAAATACAGTATAAAGATTAGATGGCTAATCACTAGCACGTGGCCTTGAGAGATTAATGAGACGTGTTCATTTTCTATAGCCTAATACAAGAAGTTAGTTATTATTAGTGGATATCCATTATGCCTGGGTAGGGCATTTTCATAGACTTGAAAGCCAGATCAGCGATTAGTGTGTGTGTCCCCAAAAAATGGAGGTTAAACTGTTTTCATAAAATAATTATAAGGTCTTATGGCTATGTAAGGCTTATATTTATCGTAGGTATAACTTCACATGCCCGGAATTCATTAGATTATTGCTGTTTGAAATGCAGTTTGACCTTTAAATTGTACAACTCTTATTTACATCGATATATCTACAGTGGGGCAAAAAAGTATTTAGTCAGCCACCAATTGTGCATGTTCTCCCACTTAAAAAGATGAGAGGCCTGTAATTTTCATTATAGGTACACTTCAACTATGACAGACAAAATTAGAATAAAAAAATCCAGAAAAATCACATTGTAGGATTTTTTATTAATTTATTTGCAAATTATGGTGGAAAATAAGTATTTGGTCACCTACAAACAAGCAAGATTTCTGTTTCTCACAGATCTGTAACAACTTCTTTAAGAGGCTCCTCTGTCCTCCACTCGTTACCTGTATTAATGGCACCTGTTATCAGTAAAAGACAACTGTCCACAACCTCAAATACTCACACTCCAAACTCCACTATGGCCAAGACCAAAGAGCTGTCAAAGGACACCAGAAACAAAATTGTAGACCTGCACCAGGCTGCGAAGACTGAATCTGCAATAGGTAAGCAGCTTGGTTTGAAGAAATCAACTGTGGGAGCAATTATTAGGAAATGGAAGACATACAAGACAACTGATAATCTCCCTCGATCTGGGGTTCCACGCAAGATCTCACCCCGTGGGGTCAAAATGATCACAAGAACGGTGAGCAAAAATCCCAGAACCACACGGGGGGACCTAGTGAATGACCTGCAGAGAGCTGAGACCAAAGTAACAAAGTCTACCATCAGTAACACACTACGCCGCAAGGGACTCAAATCCTGCAGTGCCAGACGTGTCCCCCTGCTTAAGCCAGTACATGTCCAGGCCCGTCTGAAGTTTGCTAGAGAGCATTTGGATGATCCAGAAGATTGGGAGAATGTCATATGGTCAGATGAAACCAAAATATAACTTTTTGGTAAAAACTCAACTCGTCATGTTTGGAGGACAAAGAATGCTGAGTTGCATCCAAAGAACACCATACCTACTGTGAAGCATGGGGGTGGAAATATCATGCTTTGGGGTTGTTTTTCTGCAAAGGGACCAGGACGACTGATCCGTGTAAAGGAAAGAATGAATGGGGCCATGTATCGTGAGATTTTGAGTGAAAACCTCCTTCCATCAGCAAGGGCATTGAAGATGAAACGTGGCTGGGTCTTTCAGCATGACAATGATCCCTAACACACCGCCCGGGCAATGAAGGAGTGGTTTCGTAAGAAGCATTTCAAGGTCCTGGAGTGGCCTAGCCAGTCTCCAGATCTCAACCCCATAGAAAATCTTTGGAGGGAGTTGAAAGTCCGTGTTGCCCAGCAACAGCCCCGAAACACCACTGCTCTAGAGGATATCTGCATGGAGGAATGGGCCAAAATACCAGCAACAGTGTGTGAAAACCTTGTGAAGACTTCTGTTTGACCTCTGTCATTGCCAACAAAGGGTATATAACAAAGTATTGAGATAAACCAAATACTTATTTTCCACCATAATTTGCAAATAAATTCATTAAAAATCATACAATGTGATTTTCTGGATTTTATTTCCTCATTTTGTCTGTCATAGTTGAAGTGTACCTATGAGGAAAATTACAGGCCTCTCATCTTTTTAAGTGGGAGAACTTGCACAATTGTTGGCTGACTAAATACTTTTTTGCCCCACTGTATACACACTTTATAGCTATAGCATGTGCACATCGCAATGAACAGTGACTGGGAGATATATACATACATACACACTGTACCAGCCAAAAGTTTGGAAACACCTACCCATTCATTTTTACTATTTTTACATTGTAGAATAATCGTGAAGACATCAAAACGATGAAATAACACATATGGAATCATGTAGTTACCAGAAAAGTTACATCAAATAGAATTTTATATTCTTCAAATATGTAACTTCTCAGCACGTGGGAACTCCTTAAAGACGGTTGGAAAAGCATTCCACGTGAAGCTGGTTGAGAGAAGGCCAAGAGTGTGCAAAGCTGTCATCAAGGCAATGGGTGGCTACATTGAAGAATCTAAAATATATTTTGATTTGTTGAACCCTTTTTTGGCTACTGCATGATTCCATGTGTTATTTCATAGTTTTGATGTTTCCACTATTATTCTACAATGTAGAAAATAGTAAAAATAAAGAAAACACATTGAATGAGCAGGTGTGTCCAACCTTTTGACTGGTACTGTATGTTAAGTTTCCCTAGATTTCTGTTGTTAGTGAGTCTGCGCAAGAATCTCACTTTGATGGACCTGGCCTGAGTGTAATGGCAGCGATGTACTGTGTTAGGTAACGTTGTTAAACTGGAACCTAGTCGTTGTGTCATTTTGAGTTAACACTGTGTGTGAGATATAGATGTAGATATATCCAAGTCAGTGTTCATTGCAATGCACACAAACCCTACAGACAGATTTAGGACACATGTAACAAGGTGAATAAATAGCTATGAGATCTAAAACCCTGATGTGTGTGCGTTCTCTTACCTTCTGGCCTGTCCACCAGTAGTCTTTTGAAGCTCTGGTATGTGCCAATCTTTATGGTCCCATAGGATGCCTGGCGCAACATTGCAGGGGCGAGACTGCAACACAGAAACACACAACGCGTGAGTATGACGTAAATAAAACAGGCTTAACAGTTACAATCAAAGGAGGACTTCCACTTATTGCTGCAGTTTTCAAACTAGGGGTCGTGACCCCATGTGGGGTCTCCTAATATGAAAATGTGTATGTACCAGTCAAAAGTTGACACACCCACTCATTCCAGGATTTTTCTTTATTTTGAATAATAGTGAAAACATCAAAACTATGAAATAACACATATGGAATCATGTAGTAACCAAACAAGTGTTAAATAAATCAAAATATATTTTATATTTGAGATTCTTCAAAGTAGCCTCCCTTTGCCTTGACAGCTTTGCACACTCTTGGCCTTCTCTCAACTAGCTTCACCTGGAATGCTTTTCCAACAGACTTGAAGAAGGAGTTCCCACATATGCTGAGCAGTTATTTTTGAAGAATATACAATTATTTTTGATTGAACTTTTCTGGTAAATACATGATTCCATACATGCTTTTCCTTTACTCTGCGGTCTGACTCATCCCAAACCATCTCAATTGGGTTTATGTCCAGTGATTGTGGAGGCCAGGTCATCTTGATGTAACGGCACAGGGGATGTTCAGTTTGCTGCGTGGCTATATTGACTTAAAACCAATTCCATTGGATCGAATGGTGGAGGCTTTTTGCACAGATGGGGCTCCATCTATGGCGGGATGGCCTCTGCACTCTAGTTATGAATGCGTCTCTCTCTGCCATATGGACACATTGTATGTTACAATTTGCCGGCAACTGCCGGCAAAGGAGCGGAGCACAGAACTCCGAGCTATACTGCAGCAGGTAACTAAGACTAAACTACATCAAACCACATTCCCTGCACACACACCTGTTCACAAAACTAAGTGGAGATATAGAATCAGAGCAGGACAATGTTCCATTTCACTCTGAGGCGATGTATTTGAAATATTTTCTCATGTTCAGAGAGGAACTGTTCACAATAAATGTAAAAAAATAAATGTTCAAAAGTTGACTTTCTGTGTAATGAAAATACATTTGTCTCCTTGCATATGTAACATACATGTTTGGGAAACTGAACGTAAGCACACAGGGGAAATACTAAAACATTCTACAGATGAGTGACCGAATCAATGGATTCAGAGGAAAGAATTCTTATTGGAGAGTCTTTCAAAAGCGAACCATGCCCCCTTCCCTCAACTGTGCATGTTTCAAACAGAAAACAGCATCAGTAAGTGTCATACAAACACACACATAATGACTGCTCACCTCCAACGCTTAGAAGAGCATATTGGGACCTACTTCCCAATCCGTTTTATTTTGATCCTGATCTGTTGATTGAGCTGTCATGTGACCAAATGCATTCACAGGTCACTAAGGAGGACTTTTGGTTCTGACTCAAAGGGAATACCAAAGATCTTTATAACTAAACCAAGATAAACCACAGCCCGTCATTTCGAATGGGAACAAATTAGTCAGTGAACAGAACAAGCAAGGAGGTGGGCAGTGCCAGCACGAGCTAGCGCAATCCTATTGGCACACCCATTTGCATATTTCCTTTTAGGGAACGCCTACTCTGAAGTGCACGTGTGCAATAACTCAATATACATTTGCACTCCTAAACACAATTTAAAAAAAACCTTTGGCAGAAAGTAAAGTCTACAAAAATTGCCACTATGTTCGTAAAATATTATAGGTTTGGAACAGAAAATTGTACTGAGACCAAATGTTTCACCAATGAGAAATATAGCAGAATGTTGGCTAAAATCCATGTCGTTCATATTTGGAAGTGAGTGGAAACACCAAGCAGCTGCTTCACATTTATACAACCAGTGAAATATCTGCCTCATATATTTCCACAGGTGAAACAGTTGCCATCTCCCTCTGAGCATTATAACTGCATTTAAGACAACTGGGAACCTGTAAAAAATTAGCTCCAACTGGGAAACATCTTTTAACCGGTCAGGCAACTTGGAATTCCAACGCAGGAACCTTTCTAGAGCTCTGACTTTCCGACCTGAAAGGTCACGGAACCCGGTAGCGGGCTGAAATTCCACAACATACGGTGATTGCTACATAATTAGTCATATTTAACAGTCATGAAAATACAAGTGTCTCACATGTATCGAAAGCCTAGAATCTTGCTAATACAACTGCGTTGTCAGATTTAAAAAGTATTTACTGGGAAAGAATATGATGCGATTATCTGAGTATAGAGCCCCATAAACAACAATTTCAACCAGCACAGGCGTAACAAAATCACGTTGCATTAAAATAAATAGTTTACCTTTGACGATCTTCCTGTTTGCAATCCCAATGCTCATTATTACACAACGAAAGGTATTTTGTTTGATCAAATCCGTTTTTATAGCCTAACACTAAACATTTTGTGAACCGCTTGTGTAGTGAATTCCGTCTCATTCCATTTTCTACGACACATTCCAGGTAAATAACCCACACAGAACGTGACTTTTACAGTCATGTTTGGTTTCATTGCAATCAACTAGTTTGTAACACAACCAAACCTGATGGGCCATTTCGCGGGACGTATTGACTGGCAGATACCGATTTGAAGACAAGTAATGAAATCACTGTGCACCAATGATATGACCACTGTTTCGTTGATTGACTGTATTTTAACCCAATGACCACTGATCGTCTTGAAATCTAGCTGGGTAGATAGCCAATGAGCTGAGGTAAATGGCAGTATGCAATGGTTGGGTGTTGGAAGACCAACCCATGTCGTAAACTCCGGCGTAAAGAGAGTCATTCGCTATTGAAGTTTTATTGCGGAAGGAGCTACGCATTTTAGGCACAGCGTTGTTTTGGTAAACGCGCAGATTCAGCTGTTTATATATATCAATCAGTGTGGCGACTAAGTCAGGGAAAGCTAAATCTAAGTCTAGATATACAGATGTACACACAATTTTAGAAGAAATTGATCGGAAAAGTGAGACAGTGTTGTAGGACGATTCATTTAGCGATTCCCAAGTGGAGGAATATTTTTTGAACGGAGAGGACACCGTTGTAGCCACTGTGTATAATCTGTAACGTGCCTGCAGAAGAGGAACAATGTCACCGTTTTGCCCTAGGACCATGCGTCAGGACTACCTGGCATGATGACTCCTTGCTGTCCCCAGTCCACCTGGCCTTGCTGCTGTTCCAGTTTCAACTGTTCTGCCTGCGGCTATGGAACCCTAAACTGTTCATATTTACTCTTGAGGTGCTGTCCTGTTGCATCCTCTACAACTACTGTGATTATTATTATTTGACCCTGCTGGTCATCTATGAACGTTTGAAAATCTCAGCCATGTTCTGTTATAATCGCCACCCGGCACAGCCAGAAGAGGACTGGCCACCCCTCATAGCCTGGTTCCTCTCTAGGTTTCTTCCTAGGTTTTGGCCTTTCTAGGGAGTTTTTCCTAGCCACTGTGCTTCTACACCTGCATTGCTTGCGGTTTGGGGTTTTAGGCTGTGTTTCTGTACAGCACTTTGAGATATTAGCTGATGTACGAAGGGCTATATAAATAAATTTGATTTGATAGAGGACTGAGGGTCTTCCAAATATTGAAAGTGTGTAAATAGTTACCCATGTTATTTTGTAAATGTATATATTTTTTTCTCCATTTTTTGGGGGGGGGGGGCACAAAATGAGGGCACAAGTACTGTTGCCCTCATTTTTCACTGAAATTGTCCCCATCATCCTATCTGAATGTTTGTTTTATCTTGTTCATTTTAAAGATACAACAATAAAAAATTGATTTTTTTCATTGTATTATCTAAACCAGATATAGTGTGTTATATTCTCCTACCTATTTCAATGGTGAATCTGAATTGAACATGCATTTTATTCTAGAACTAGGCTTAATCTGTGCTAATTGTGCAAAACGCAGAAAAGGACTAAAATAAAAATGGAATCATCATAAGACTGGTCAACACTCACCCTGAATAAAGTGCACTTATTCCCTCCTCTCTGCATATTCTGCCGATGGCGTGCAACATTCCCCGGTATCGAATCTCTCTGTACTTGCTGTCGCCCACTTGGCCTTGAACTTGCAGCCGCGTCTTGGTCAAATCTATAGGAAATGTACCTACACAACGGATAGAAAGACATCAATTGAGAAACAATGACAGTAAATTAATGTTAGTCCACCTCACACACCTATGTGTAGTAAAATGTAAAAAAAAAAAAAAAAAAATCACCGCATTCTGCAGTGACGGATGCCAGACCGCCGAAAACGAAAGGTTTCCAGTTGAAGTTGGACATTTGGATACACGCTGTAGTTATTCCGGTAGACAGAAAGTATACCGGTGTGTGGTGGTTGCAATATCTGTGGCAAGCACACTATTAGTGACAGCCGGAGAGACTAACGAATAAACCGGTAAAAAGGTTGCTGTCGCACACTTATTCAGTTCCCTCTCTCATTTCAGTAGTGTAGCACATTGCGTCGCCACTCCCACCTGCTCTTTCTATAACTCCTCCCACAGCTGTTGCCATAGCAGCAGTGGATCAGGGTTGCGCGCGCCGCCACGATCACAGTTTGCTCACTGATCCAGATACAGTTTTAGTTTTTGTTGTTGCTGCTTTAAGAATAATATCCTGCAATTATACACATTTTGCCACGAGGCAGAGAGAAAACGTGTAAGAGCTGTTTGTAATGACTGCCTGAAATGTCAGCCTGTTTGGGTATGAGTTTTAGCCTGCCTAGTGACGTCACCAGGTGGTAAATGAGTAAATAGACCAATAAGAAAGTTCAACTAGGTCCTACACTTACCAAATAAACAGTTGATAAGGCTGTGATAAACACTCATCTGAAATTAAAGTAGCTAAAAGCAACACAAGAAAAATATAATAATAAAAGGCATATAGTGTTTGTTTGATCCTCTCTTTTTTAGGACAGAGTGACTGGCTCCCCCTACTGCTAGCAACAGGATTTAAGGTGCTGCCTAAAAAAGTTGTGCAGGCACAGCCCTCACTCCATTAGAGTAGAGTTTCACTAAACTCGGTCCAGGTACCCCTCCCCTTGATTCAAATCCCCCAAGTGGTGAGGGTAGGTAACAACATCTCCACCCCGCTGATCCTCAACACTGTGGCCCAACAAGGGTGCGTTCTGAGCCCTCTCCTGTACTCCCTGTTCACCCATGACTGCGTGGCCATGCACGCCTCCAACTCAATCATCAAGTGGTAGGCTTGATTACCAACAACGACGAGACGACCTACAGGGAGGAGGTGAGGGCCCTCAGAGTGTTGTGTCAGGAAAATAACCTCACACTCAACTCCAACAAAACAAAGGAGATGATCGTGGACTTCAGGAAACAGCAGAGGGAGCACCCCCCTATCCACATCGACGGGACAGTAGTGGAGAGGGTAGTAAGTTTTAAGTTCCTCGATGTACACATCACGGACAAACTGAATTGGTCCACCCAGACAGCACCCCACAGACAGCGGGGTGAAGAAGGCGCAGCCACGCCTCTTGAACCTCAGGAGGCTGAAGAAATGTTGCTTGTCACCAAAAGCACTCAAACTTTTACAGATGCACAATTGAGAGCATCCTGTCGGGCTGTATCACCGCCTGGTACGGCAACTGCTCCGCCCACAACCGTAAGGCTCTCCAGAGGGTAGTGAGGTCTGCACAACACATCACCGGGGGCAAACTACCTGCCCTCCAGGACACCTACACCACCCGATGTCACAGGAAGGCCATAAAGATCATCAAGGACAACAACCACCCGAGCCACTGCCTGTTCACCCCGCTATCATCCAGAAGGCGAGGTCAGTACAGGTGCATCAAAGCAGGAACCAAGAGACTGAAAAACAGCTTCTATCTCAAGGCCATCAGACTGTTAAACAGCCACCACTAACATTGAGTGGCTGATGCCAACATACTGACTCAACTCCAGCCACTTTAATAATGGAAAAATGTATGTAAAAAATGTATCACTAGCCACTTTAAACAATGCCACTTAATATAATGTTTACATACCCTACATTACTCATCCCATATGTATATACTGTACTCTATACCATCTACTGCATCTTGCCATCTTTATGTAATACATGTATCACTAGCCACTTTAAACAATGCCACTTTTATATGCTTACATACCCTACTTTACTCATCTCATATGTATATACTGTACTCGATACCATCTACTGCATCTTGCCTATGCCGTTCTGTACCATCACTCATTCATATATTTTTATGTACATATTCTTCATCCCATTACACTTGTGTGTATAAGGTAGTTGTTGTGAAATTGTTGGGTTAGATTACTCGTTGGTTATTACTGCATTGTCGGAACTAGAAGCACAAGCATTTCGCTACACTCGCATTAACATCTGCTAACCATGTGTATGTGACAAATAAAATTTGATTTGACATAATCAAAGCTTGATGATGAGTTGGTTATACCTACACGTCACAAGACGCAGGCCTCCAACTGTCCCTTGAATTTCTAAGCAAATAGCTGGAGGCAGTGCCTTCTCCTATAGAGCTCAATTTTTATGGAATGGTCTGCCTACCCATGTGAGAGACGCAGACTCGGTCTCAACCTTTAAGTCTTTATTGAAGACTCATCTCTTCAGTAGGTCCTATGATTGAGTGCAGTCTGGCCCAGGAGTGTGAAGGTGAACGGAAAGGCACTGGAGCAACGAACCGCCCTTGCTGTCTCTGCCTGGCAGGTTCCCCTCTCTCAACTGGGATTCTCTGCCTCTAAATATATACAAGAGTCAATGTCTCACAATAAAACACATTCCCAATAACTACAGTCCCTTGTGAAAGTCATGCACATCCCTTGCACAGTCTTCACATTTTGCTGCCTTAAAATAAAATCTAAATGGGTTACATTTGTTTTTTCCCTACAGATCTACACAACCAACTCCACATTTTCAAGGGGAAAGAAAATTATAGACCAAAAAAAAGATGATGTCTTGATTGCGTATTTCTTCTCACCCCAGAATTAATATTTGGTGGAAGCACCTTTGTCACGCCTACCCCTGCTCCCTCCCTCTGGCGCTCAACCTCACCGGTCTACTAACCACCAGCTCTGGCAACTATGATTATGCACACCTGCTCCCCATCATTATGCACACCTGCTCATCATTATCTCTGTGCTTACTCCCCCTTTATTTAGCCCTCAGTAGACATCTGCCATAGACGTGTGTACAGGTGGCAGGGAAGTCAGGTGCAGAAGAATCGAACTTGGTAAAATGGAGTAGTTTAATAACTTAAACAAGACAAGACAAAACCAATGGAAAATGAAAAATGGATCAATGATGGCTAGAAGACCGGTCACGTCGACTGCCGAGCACCGCCCGAACAAGGAGAGGCATCGACTTCGGCAGAAGTTGTGACAGTACTCCCCCCTGACGCGCGGCCCAGCTGCGCATCGACACCGGCCTCGGGGACGACCCAGAGGACGAGGCGCAGGGAGATCCAGATGGAGACGGTGGAATTCTCGCAGCAGGGAAGGATCTAACACGTCCTCCACCGGAACCCAGCATCTCTCCTCCGGACCGTACCCCTCCCAGTCCTCGAGGTACTGAAGGCCCCCAGCCCGACGTCTCGAATCCAGGATGGATCGAACGGAGTACGCCGGGCCCCCCTCGATGTCCAGAGGGGGTGGAGGAACCTCACGCACCTCAGCCTCCTGGAGCGGGCCAGCCACCTGATGAGAGACACATGGAACGAGGGGTTAATGCAGTAATTGGGGGGAAGCTGTAACCTATAACATACCTCGTTCACTCTCCTCAGAACTTTAAACGGCCCCACAAACCGCGGACCCAGCTTCCGGCAGGGCAGGCGGAGGGGTAGGTTGATACCCTAATACACATTGAAAGGGAGAAAGGTTAGTGGAGGAGTGGCGGAGCAAGTTTTGGGCCATCTCTGCCCAGGGCATGAATGCCGCCCACTCCCCCGGCCGGTCCTGGCAATAAGACCTCAAAAACCTACCCACATCCTGGTTAACTCTCTCCACCTGCCCATTACTCTCGGGTGAAAACCTGAGGTAAGGCTGACGAGACCCCCAGACGTTCCATGAACGCCTTCCAGACCCTTGACGTGAACTGGGGACCCCGATCAGACACTATATCCTCAGGCACCCCATAGTGCCGGAAGACGTGTGTAAACAGGGCCTCCGCAGTTTGTAGGGCCGTAGGGAGACCGGGCAAATGGAGGAGACAACAGGACTTAGAAAAACGATACACAACGACCAGGATCGTGGTGTTACCCTGTGAAGGTGGAAGATCGGTTAGGAAATCCACCGACAGGTGCGACCACGGCCGTTGTGGAACGGGTAAGGGTTATAACTTACCTCTGGGCAGGTGTCTAGGAGCCTTGCACTGGGCGCACACTGAGCAGGAGGAAACATAAACCCTCACTTCCTTAGCTAAAGTGGGCTACCAGTACCTCCCATCAAGACAGCGCACCGTACGACCGATCCCAGGATGACCAGAGGAGGGTGACGTGTGTGCCCAATAGATCAGTTGGTCGCGGACAGCAGACGGAACGTACAGACGCCCAGCTAGACTTGGGTTGGGAGCGGGCTCTGCACGTGACGCTCGCTCAATGTCCGCGTCCAGCTCCCACACTACCGGCGCCACCAAATAAGAGGCTGGGAGTATGGAAGTGTGATCCACGGGCCGCTACTCTGTGTCATACAGCCGGGACAGTGCGTCTGCCTTAATGTTCTGGGAGCCTGGTCTGTAAGAGAGGGTAAACACAAAACGGGTGAAAAACATGGCCCACCTTGCCTGGCGAGGATTTAGTCTCCTCGCCTCCCGGATGTACACCAGATTGCGATGGTCAGTCCAGATGAGAAAATGGTGTTTAGCCCCATCAAGCCAATGTCTCCACGCCTTCAAAGCCTTGACGTTTCGCTCCACCGGGCTGAGCTTCTTCAAAAAGAAGGCACAGGGGCGGAGCTTCAGTGGCATACCCGAGCGCTGAGAGAGCACAGGCAAAGAGGGATCCGGATGAGCCAACACAGGAGCCGAGGTAAAGAGCCTTCAGGTGCCTAAAAGCCCTGTTCGCCTCAGCTGACCACTGCAAGCGCACCAGACCCCCTTTAGCAGTGAGGTAATGGGAGCAGCTACCTGACCAAAACCCTGGATAAGCCCTAAGAATCGCTGCACCTCCTTCACCGTGGTGGGAGTCGGCCAATTACGCATGGCTGCAATGTGGTCACTCTCCATCTCCACTTCGGACGTGGAAATACGATGCCCTAGGAAGGAGACGGACTGTTGAAAGGTATTTCTCAGCCTTGACGTACAGGCGACCAAGCACTTTGCGCACCATTGACACATTCTCAGCGCGTGTAGCGGAGTATATCAGAATGTCATCGATATACACCACTTCACCCTGCCCGTGCAGGTCTCTGAAAATCTCATCTACAAAGGATTGGAAGAATGATGGAGCATTGTTCAACCCATACGGCATGAATAGGTACTCATAATGCCCTGAGGTGGTACTAAATGCCGTCTTCCACTCATCTCCCTTCCGGATACGCACCAGGTTGTACGCACTCCTGAGATCCAATTTAGTGAAGTAGCGCTCCCCGTGCAGTGACTCAAACGACGTAGCGGGTAACTGTACCGCACCTTGATTTGATTGAGACCTCGATAATCAATGCACAGGCGCAAACCTCCATCTTTCTTCTTCACAAAAAAAAACTTGTGGAGACAGGTGAAGTGGAGGACCGAATGTACCTCTGACGCAGGGATTCGGAGACATGTCTCCATAGCCACCATCTCCGCTTGCGACAGGTGATACACGTGACTCCTGGGAAGTGCAGCGTCTACCAGGAGATTTATCGCACAATCCTGCCTGCTGCCTCAATTCCCAGAGGAACCAACCTGGCACTGACCAGCAGTGTGACCTCTGCGACCACATATGGTGCACGAGCTGGAACCCCCTCCGGTCTCCCTGCGCACCGTCCCTCCCAGCTCCATGTGTATCGGAGAAGGGGTGCGGGAGGATGGAACAACCAGACCCCGATCTGGACGTCCGCGAGTAGCCAGCAGGTTGTCCAGCCTGATGGACATGTCCACCAGCTGGTCGAAGGTGAGGGTGGTGTCTCTACAGGCCAGCTCCCGACGGACGTCCTCGCGTAGACTACAATGGTAATGGTCGATCAGGGCCCTGTCGCTCCATCCAGCGGTGGCAACCAGGGTCCTAAACTCCAGAGCAAACTCCTGGGTGCTCCTCATCTCCTGCCTCATATGGTAGAGGCGCTCACCCGCGCTCTGCCCTCGGGTGGGTGGTCGAATACTGCCCGGAAACGGCGGGTGATCTCCTCAATATGGTCCAACGCCGCATCCTCTTCTCCACACACAGCACTGGCCCACTCCAGGACTTTCCCTGTGAGGCACGAGACGAGGGCGAAACTCTTCTCACGGTCTGGTGGACCGTGGCAAGGTAAAGGCTTAGTTGGAGGAGGAAACTCTGGCAGTTGGCAGCACCTCCGTCGTACCCCTGTGGCATGGATAGACGGATCCCACTGGATTCAGGCGGGAAAGAGGCGCTCAGGATAGACCCCGATTGTGCTGGTGGAGGCGCTGGAAAAGCTCTGTTTCTCCCAGCGGTCCATATTCTGGACAACGCAGCGATCAGATGGTAAATGTTCTCCGTATGTTCCTGGACGCGCTCATCTACCTCCATGGCCGGGGTACCTTCTCCTGCTGACTTCATATATTTGGTCAGAGATTCTGTCATAGACGTGTGTACAGGTGGCAGGGAAGTTAGGCGCAGGAGAATCGAACTTGGTCAAATGGATTAGTTTAATAACTTAAAAACATAGCTCCAAAACCATGACAATAATCAAAACAAAGTGGGTACGAGGACCCGTCGTGCACCAAAACTAACAACACGATAAATGAACAACAAACAATCTCTGACAAGGACATGAGGGGAAACAGAGTGTTAAATACACAACAGGTAATGAATGGGATTGGAACCAGGTGTGTAGGAAGACAAGACAAAACCAATGAAAAATGGATCAATGATGGCAAGAAGACCAGTGACGTCGACCGCCGAGCACCGCCCGAACAAGGAGAGGCCTCGACTTCGGCAGAAGTCGTGACAACATCAGTCATTAGATAGCATTGTTTTCTCTCACGTTCTGTGCACTTCTCATGTTTGTTCATCTGCATCTAATCATTATTATACTTACCTTCTGCACCTTCTTCCTGACTCCCGGCATATTACGTTACAACCTTTGGCAGCCATTACAGCTATGAATCATGTTGAATAAGATTCTACCAATTTATCCATTGTTTTTGTTAAAATTGGTCAAGCTCTGTAAATTAAGTTGGGAATAACTGATGGACGGCAATATTCAAACCTTGTTTCTGATCAGTCAGGACTGAGACTGTACCACTCAGGAACACTCAACACCTCTTGGAAAGCCATTTTTGTGTGTCTTTGGCATCCATTCTTTTGTAAATGTCCAGATGAAAAATAAAACTTTATCACAGGGTTAGGTTTTCAGAAGAATGTGGCAGGTTTTCCTCTAACTTTTTACCTGGAAATTGGTCCTTTCATATTTCTTTTGATCCTTACAAACTCCCAGTTCCTGTTGGTGACAAGCATACCCATAACGTGATGATAATCTCGCACTCTCATTGAGGTGCGTGGACTGAGTCTGAGATTAATGTCATAAAATAGACCGATAATTTAATGAGATTAATTTACTGAAGTACAGTAGGCACACACGGAAGTTCCATTCACTGGGTTGAGTTCTATTTGGCTTCCAATGCTCAAACACTTGAGATACTGTATTATACTATCTTCTACATTTGCCAACATTTCAATGTGTTAATAGTGATTCCATGCATTCACTATGTCCCTCACTATGTCACTCCTGTATTCAAATTAAACTCAAGTTTATGAGAATCATTGTCAAAATGTAAAGGCCTATGTGTGGTATAAACCATCATTATATTAAGCAATAAGGCCCGAGGAGGTGTGGTATATGGCCAATATACACCATGGCTAAGGGATGTTCTTATGCCCAACGCAGCGCAGAGTACCTGGATACAGCCCTTAGCTGTGGTATATTGGCCATATACCACAAACCCCTGAGGTAGCTTTTGCTAAACTAGTTACAAATGTAATTAGAACAGTAAAAATACATGTTTTGTCATACCGTGGTATACGGTATCATATAAAACGGCTTTCAGCTAATCAACATTCAGGGCTTGAACCACCCAGTTTATAATAGCAAATAAACCGTTTATTACAAAAAGCTGTAATCATATCATGATGAAACATGACTTCGTACATTATCTAATATGGTTAATGTGCAGTTGTGGGTCTAGTTATGAAACCAATCAAATAGGTATTTTGATTAGTTGGCACAAGCACCAAAATTGGACGCAATAGCCATTGTTGGCACCATCTTTGTGAGAAATCATTAAATATTTACCCCTGCAGGTGTCAGTATGGCCATGCAGTTCAGTGGTCTACGGGCTAGTGTGGACTGACCCCATCTACTAGCTACATCCAGGAAGAAAGATAACCGTACAACCAGAGTTCGATACAGCCAGCCAAGCCAAGCAATCAATCCAGGCAGCACAAGGAAATTTGTGGAAGCGACGTTTGGAGCAGACTTCAATCTCAATGGAGTAACATCTATATTAAAATAGATAGGATGCTATTTGAAAATGTTCAATAGAAAGAAAAAGGAATTAAATAAAACTTCAGTTTCAAAGAAGAATCTTGTCGGAAACTTTGGGTCACATAACTCATCAGTAAGTAACGTTAACTCGCTAGCTAAACTAGCCTAGCTTTATGAAGACTATTTGCATCTCAGTCCTGGATAGTTTTCTGAGTTTGCGCGTTTGAATAATTTCGTAATTTATATCACTGCTTGTAAAGCCCCGCGAGTTTGTGTTGGTATATACATAATTTAGCTACTTGCTAAATATACTTGAAGTTGCATCAGGCATTGGTAGTGTAGGATAAGAGAACGAATGTCCCTGAGGGGGAAACTGTCTTACGTTACATGTGTATTGCTTGCTAATGCCAACTTTAAGGGATTTATGTTTTGCAATACCGCCAGGTGTGGGCGTGGCTTCCAGTCTGATACACCTGTCACCTGGCAATGATAAGTCAACTTGTCAGTGTTTGGGAATTTTCCAGTGTTGGTCATCCTCATTGAATCATCTTTCTCTTTCTGTGTTTTTTCCATATGCTTTTGCATTGTGACTCATGGCCTTTCAAATTGTTTTAGAGGCGCAGGTTTCTCAACAACAGTTGTCTTCATCATCAGCATCATCATCCTCTAGTCGTAACATCTGTGTCATCACTCATCACCACCATTCTTATTATTCCCCATCTCTTTCCTCTCCTTTCTCTCTTTCTACCTACCCGGCTCTCACTCTCCCATTCCCCACCCTACCTCTCCCTTGTCCTCTGGTGTGTCTCAACACCAGCTATCTGTCCTCCAGGAACAACCCACTAGAGATGGTGGCTTGGATGTCCCCCCCCCTTTCCCTGCATCCCTCCAGGACCCCCAGGCTCCTCCCTGCCCCACTACCACCTGTCTGCTGCACCCCAGGCTGGCCACCGCCACCAGCCCTCCCCCTGTCCTTGGAGCCTGCCTTAGACGGCCCACAGCCCTGAGTCGACATGCCAGTGCGGCTGGCTTCCCCCTACAGGCGGCTGGAGCCTGGGCCTTCAGTAAGACACAGGGGAAAGGAGCGAGCCTTGCCTCCAGCCCCACCACAGAGGCCTCGGAGGTGGGCATCGAAGTGGAGGACATCCCCTCTTTGCTCCGGGATGTGGCTTGCTTCGCTGAGGCTGTGGAGAAACTGAAAGAAATGGTGCTGGGGGAAGGTGAGAGAGGCATTATAATGGCCAGGAGTTTTTGACCAGTAAAAATTCTTATTTTTAGCCTATAACTAGAGTTCAGAGTTTTCTTAGTAACGTCATATGGAAAAGAAAAAACCCTGGCCCTTAGTTATGTTGTAACATTGTGTGTGTCCCAGCCAGGGTGTGTGTGTGTGTGTGTGTGTATGCCTTGCGAAACTGAGGAAGGAAGAGGGAGTATGTCACACAAGGTACGCAGCACTATAGTATTTGTCTGGTGTGTAAACACAGCTCACAGGCTTTCCTATAACCCAGAACCCTTACATTACGAGGACTAGGGGTCGATTTGGAATTTAGCAAGCCGGGTCGTTCCACCTATTCGGTGCCTTTTCAGATGTGTAACTTGGTGATTTTTTTTCGATTTCACCTAATTCTAAAATTCTGTCATAAAGACCACATGTTCAACTTAATAACAATAAAAATCCCATCTCAAAAAAGTATTATAGTAAGTGCCTATTAAGTTCCAAATAAAGTAATAGGGTTCACGATTTCATCTTAAATCAGCCATAAATCTCCATGTGACAGGGAAAATAGAAGCTTGTTGTGTACAACAGGGAGGGGCAATTGAATGCAAGCTTAAAACATTTCTAGCCTGTCTATCTATGGGTAACATGGTTGACCTGTTATGCTCGACCCACTCAGTTTTCCACCACAAAACACCAGAAAATTACCCAAAATAGTAAAACCAGCTCATCTGCTTTTATACTACACTTTGACTATTAGATGTTCAATGTTTATTTTTGAAAACATTATTTAAAAAGGAATAGTTTCACCAAATTAAAATGAGAGTTCAGTTCACGTAACAGGGTTGACCTTAAAATGAGGGACGTTTTCACATGAATCACATGAAATAAATAATAATGTTCAGAAATGCCTTTGTCAAAGCAACAAAATAACTAGGGCTTTACAATGATGGTAAAAACATGGAGACATTTTGTGGTTAAAAGTGGTATAAATATTCCTGGAAGTCACAGAGGGTCACAGAGGGACAAAATGCTGAATTCTGGCACTTTAGCAGGTCTTTATTCCAGTGGAGGCTGGTGAGAAGAGGACTGCTCATAGTAATGGCTGGAATAGAGTGTAATGGCCGGTATGGAGTGAATGGAATGGTATCAAACAGATGAAAACCATGTCTTTGATATCATTCCATTCACTCTATTCCGGCCATTATTATGAGCCGTCCTCCCCTCAGCAGCCACCCTCCACTGGTTTAATCATATAAAAATTGTATTTTTTATTTTCTCCATGTGGTCTATATTAAAGGGCACTTCATTGAATATAACAGGCTTTTCACATTCAATATTGGTGCACAATTTCTACTTCAAAATATCAAAGGGATGCAAAAGGCACTCATTTCTTGGAACAAACCCGCTAAGCCATGTCAGGGTGACTTCACTTCCTGTCCAGGCAGCTATTTTCATCGCAACTTCCTGTTCTCAGTCTCCAAGTAGGGCGAGGAGATAAGGGAGAAAGAGAGAGAACGAAGGGAGGAGAGAGAGAGACTTTTCTTAGTGGGTACGTGCGTTATTACAATATGATAACAGAGGTAGGAGTGTTAAAATCAACCACAGAACAAGAGCCAACTGATGGTACACTCATAAAGAGTTAGGCCCCTAAATAATTAGGGGTCTAAACAAAAGTACACAGTAAATTTTTCTTACACATTGACGTTTCAGCCCCAAACTGCATTTTGACTACATTTTAAAGTTGGTTCACGTGCTGTCCGTGTCCACCACCACTTCCTACATCAAGAGTGGTAGTGTGACAGACAACAGCCCTACAGTTCCTGGTTTTCACACTTTAGTCGTCTAAGGCCCAACTGAAAAACAACACACACAAAAGGAGAAGTATAACAGTAGCTGTGTTTCAATGACGGCTACTGGTGCTGGTTCTCTTTTTTCCCAGTAAACAGTGCTTCATTACATGGCCTCTTGCTTGACTCATTATATGTGTGTTTATACTGCCTGTTTATGTACTATTATGAACTGGGTGGTTCGAGCCCTGAATGCTGATTGGCTGACAGCCGTGGTATATCAGACCGTATACCACGGGTATGACAAATATTTATTTTTACTGCTCTAATTAAATTGGTAACCAGTTTATAATAGCAATACCGCACCTCGGGAGGATGACCACATGGAGAAATGAATAAATCAGATTTTTTATATGAATAAAGCAGTGGCCAATATACCCCTGCTAAGGGCTGTTTCCAGGCACCCCCTGTGATGCGTCGTACCTAAGAACAGCCCTTAGCCGGGGTATACTGGCCATATACCACACCCCATAGTGCCTTATTGCTTAAATAACCTACATTTTCTATAACATATTGTTCCTTTGTGTGTGTGTGTGTGTGTGTGTGTGTGTGTCAGTGTTGGGGTGAATTCAAATTTGCCTCAACCTACAGGAAGCAAAATATTAATTGAATTAAGTAGAATTTAAGTCAAACCAATTCAACTAAGAAGTGAATCATGAAAGTTTCATTCATTTGACAAATCTTTTATCGTAAGGATATGCCATTTATTAATGTAACGAATACACATATTCCCGAGTGGCGCAGCGGTCTAAGGCACTGCATCTCAGACACCCTGGTTCGAATCCAGGCTGTATCACAACCGGCTGTGATTGGAAGTCCCATAGGGTAGTGCACAATTGGCCCAGCATTGTCCGGGTTTGGCTGGTGTAGGCCGTCATTTTAAATAAGAATTTGTTCTTAATTGACTTGCCTAGTTAAATTTAAAAAATCAATTTATATATTAGTTTGATTATAATTTTCTTTGTCATGAGATGTTAGATTGTTCCCTTCCATACTGCCGTGTTTGATCTAATGCATTCTGGGAAATGTTTGTTCTGATATTTAACAAAAAATTGAATTCAGTCCAAATTCTGCGGTGTGTACGTGCGTGAGCATATAATCCAAGGTTATTATAGTACATTTTTAAAGTTGGGTTTTAAAGTTGAACCTTATCACTCGCATGGTTGCCTCACTGCGCTGCTGTTACAATTATGAATGTCACCTCAAATTAGGAATTTTTCATTCTTATTTCTTTATGTTTAGTTTCAGTTTTAGTTCTAATAACATAGCTGTCTGTCTCTGTCTCAGACAGGCAGATAGATAACCTCTCAGACAGGCAGCTGGACCGTCGTGACCTGGCCCAGGAGTGTTTGGGAGAGGTGTTGCGTGTGTTGAGGCAGGTGATCGGTGCCTACCCCCTCCTCAACACTGTAGAGACCCTCACTGCTGCTGGAACACTCATCTCCAAGGTCAAAGGTCAGAGCTCTACTGTTAGAACTGGACACCTGTTGGAATGTGTGTGGATCAAGGTGTGGGTGGTGTGTGTACTGAGAGTGTACTGAGATCAAATGTGTGTATTTGATTTGATGTGTCCAGGGTTTAGTTACAAGGACAGCAGTGACATGGGTAAGCAGGACTTTGAGAAAGCCATCGAGACCATGGCTGTGGCTTTCAGTAGCAGGTAAGTGTGTGTGTGTGTGTGTTTCGCTTTACTATCCCTAGGATCTACATTGATAAGGTTTTTCCCATTCTCCCCCTCTCTCCCTATTTTACACCCCTTTCCTTCTCTCCCCCTCAGTGTGTCGGAACTTCTGATGGGAGAAGTGGACAGCAGCACCCTCCTGTCTCTACCGCTAACAGAGAGGAGCAGGGTGAGTGTGTGTGTGTGTGTGTGTGTGTAAAAAACAAACAATGTTTTCTTTGATCGTAAAGGATGGCTCAGTCTAAGCATTTGTGTGACCTCGGAGATGGTGTGTGTGTGTGTGCAGTCTATGGAGAACCTGTATGGCTTAGACTCAGCCCAGGCCAAAGACTGTCAAGGGAGGAGTGACCAGCAGGACTGCTGCAGTAAGTACAAAATGACATGTTGTCCTCGATGTCTAAGCATTTTGTTTCCCTTTTCAATCATGTCATACATTCTCGTGTGTGTGTGTGTGTGTGTGTGTGTGTCAGTGCTGAGTGGAGAGCAGGTTGACCTCCTACTGCAGTGCAGTGAGGGAGGAGTGGACTCCGCTCTCTCCTATGCCAAGGCTGTGTCCAGATATCTGAAGGACGTTATCAGCTATGTGGAGAAAAGGACTGCTCTGGGTGGGTTGATCACTTTGACTCATCCAATTATTCTGTCTCTTTTACTCTTCTATCTGTGTCCATCAGAAGTTGTTCTCAGCCTCTTAGGGCTTCAACTACATTACATACACCTGTCCAGTATCTAGGGGCAGAAATGGAACTGGGCCAAACCTTTTGTTGTCTATTTCAATTTCTGCTTTTTTAGTTTTCTGCTAACAAGGCAGTGTGTGTGTGTGTAAGTAGTGTGTGAGTTTCTGTGTCTGTGTTTTCCAGAGATGGAGTTTGCCAAGGGTCTGCAGAGGCTGTGTCAGTCCTGTAAGCAGAGCATTGCACAGGTAATGGGAGAACACACACAAATAAGCACACACACACGGACATACGTGCACATAAACACACACAAATCTCTCCTCTCCCTCTCTCTCTCTCTCTCTCTTTCAGCCCCAGATGCCATTCTTCTCCATCTACTCTCTGGCTCTGGAGCAGGACTTGGAGCAGAGTGTGGGTGTGCAGCAAACCACTGGCTCCATACACACTGTTCTACAGGTAGATACAGTATCTCACACACACACACCAGGAGGTTGGTGGCACCTTAATTGGGGAGGACGGTTGTGTTAATGACCGGAGCAAAATCAATGGAATGGTATCCAATACATTAAAACACATTGTTTCCAGGTGTTTGATGCCTTTCCATTTGTTCTGTTCCAGACAGTATTATGTCCTCCCTCAGCAGCCCGTGACACACACACACACACACCTACAAGGATTATTACAAGTGAAATAATGTCTCTATCTCAACCCCTCTCTGGCCCAGCCTCTGATGCAGTGTAAACAGGAGCATGAGAGGAGACGCAGAGAGCTCGGAGAGCAGTGGCAGAGGGCCCAGAGGAAACTGGTAAAGTCACTGCTATGTCTTGTCCATGTTGCTTTGACATGTTAATGCTGCGTACGTGTTATCATGTCTCACTCTTATGTCATGTATGAGAAAGACATTGATATTCCATATTTCAGTGAGAGTAGATGGTTTACCAATCGCTCTGTCAAAAGTCAAAAGCCTCGGTGTCACTCTAGACTGCTCCCTCTATTTCGAACCCCACATAAAAACCATCACCAGGATGGCATCACCTCTGCAATATCTCCAGGCTCCGCCCCTCGCTATCACACTCCAGCAAGGAAACTCTCATCCATGCCCTGGTCACTTCCCGTTTGGACTATTGCAACACTCTCCTCACTGGTATCCCCACCAAACTCACCAACAGACTTCAACTGGTCCAGAACTCTGCTGCCAGAATCCTCACCAGCACCAGATCAACTGAACACCACACCAATCCTCATCAATCTACACTGGCTCCCTGTGCAATCCTTTATTAACTTAAAGACAGGCCTCACCTACAAAGCCCTCCACAACCTGGCACCCAACTACCTCTCTAACCTTCTCTCAGTCTATGCCTCTTCACGCTCCCTCCGCTCCTCCTCTACTGGTCTCCTTGTCACCCCTTCATTCCACCATTCCACCATGGGTGCCCGGGCCTTCAGCTGCTGGAATGAGACCCCCCCCACACATACAACATGCAGATACAATCATCTCATTCAAAAACCTCCTTAAAACACACCTCTTCAAGGATGCCTATAACCTATAGCCTGTGTTCTATGATTCTCTGTCCTACGCTCCATTCTGTGAATTCTCACTATACCTATGTACCCCTATGTGTCCCCCCAACACACACCCTTACCCTACACCCTTACCCTAAACTCTTACCCTAAACCCTTACCTTAAACCAGGTCCGTATCCTATTTCCAACCCTACCCCCTAAACCCTTACCTAAACCAGGTTCGTATCCTATTTCCAACCCTACCCCCTAAACCCTTACCTAAACCAGGTTTGTATCCTCTACCCAACCCTACCCCCTAAACCCTTACCTAAACCAGGTTCATATCCTCTACCCAACCCTACCCCCTAAACCAGGTTCATATCCTCTACCCAACCCAACCCCCTAAACCCTTACCTAAACCAGGTTCATATCCTCTACCCAACCCTACCCCATAAACCAGGTTCATATCCTCTACCCAACCCTACCCCCTAAACCCTTACCTAAACCAGGTTCATTTCCTCTACCCAACCCTACCCCCTAAACCCTTACCTAAACCAGGTTCATATCCTCTACCCAACCCTACCCCCTAAACCCTTACCTAAACCAGGTTCGTATCCTCTACCCAAACCCCTAAACCAGGTTCATATTCTCTACCTAACCCTAGCCCCTAAACCCTTACCTAAACAAGGTTTGTATCCTCTACCCAACCCTACCCCCTAAACCCTTACCTAAACCAGGTTCATATCCTCTACCCAACCCTACCCCCTAAACCAGGTTCATATCCTCTACCCAACCCTACCCCCTAAACCCTTACCTAAACCAGGTTCATATCCTCTACCCAACCCTACCCCCTAAACCCTTACCTAAACCAGGTTCATATCCTCTACCCAACCCTACCCCCTAAACCCTTACCTAAACCAGGTTCATATCCTCTACCCAACCCTACCCCCTAAACCCTTACCTAAACCAGGTTCATATCCTCTACCCAACCCTACCCCCTAAACCCTTATCTAAACCAGGTTCATATCCTCTACCCAACCCCTGTAGTACTGTGTGTGTGTGTGTGTGTGTGTGTGTGTGTGTGTGTGTGTGTGTGTGTGTGTGTGTGTGTGTGTGTCTGTTCCTAGACTGATGCTGAGAGTGGCATGCGTAAAACTCGAGGCTCATACATGATTCGCTGTGAGGAGTATGACAAGGCCAGGGGTCGGGCAGAGGAGGAGCTACAAGGGGGAGCAGGCGGGCTTAAAGCTCTGGACCGGAAGAAGCGATTGGAGGAGGAGGCCAGGACCAAGGTCAGCTGACTAGTCTGACCTTTTCATAGACCTTTTCATAGATCCTGAAGTGCCAACTCTGCCAACTCAGTTATGCCAGGCGAGCAAAATGAATCGCACCTAATGGCTGGTCCATGTGTGTCTCTACAGGCTGAAGAGGCAGAGGCTGTGTATCGTGCATGTATATCCGAGGCGGAGGCGCGGCACCAGGAGAGAGAGCAGACTAAGGGCAGCACTCTCAGACAGATCCATGATGTCATCAGACACACAGACCACACCCTTAGATCTGTAAGTCAACTCACGCCTCTGTCAGGGAAGTAAAACCCTCAACTTGTTTGCAGGTGGATTGCACTGACCAATCAAACGTCCTAATCATGACTACATCCACCTTTAGGTTTGATTATGTTCATGAAGTCTGTTCACGAGAGATCTTGGGAGAGACGAAATGTGTTCATGGAAATTGTAGTTTGTCTCCATCGAATTGCTTATTCCTGGGTGTTGTAGTTCTTTACAACATGTCTCCCTCCCCAGTGCACGGTGTCGTACTATCAGCTGCTGCACATGCAGACAGCAGTGCTGCCAGTCCACTACCAGACTCTGTGTGAGAGCACCAAGCTCTACGAGCCGGGACAACAGTACGCCGCTCACGCAAGACATCTACACAAGAGCCCAGAGGACGCCAGACATCTCTACACGAGCACAGAGGATGCCAGACATCTGTCAAACCCAGAGCCTGCAGCTCACTACCACTTCGAGCCCTACTCATCAAACCAGTTGGTCCCCACTTGAAATTGTTTACGTTTGACCTTTCAGTAATTCATATTGTTGTCGAGATCAGAAAATTCCAGGTGCAGAGAAACGTTTTGTAAGTGGCGTTACCCTTCAAAGGGTCAGAACAGGCCAGTTAGTTGGCTACCAACTACTAGGATTTACAGGAGGAAGCAATGTAATTTTCTCCTTCCCTCATCAGTCTGTCTGGACACACCCGCCACAACAGCTCTAATACGGATGTACCAATCAGCACGGAGACCACACCTCCCACGGATTCACCAATCAGCACGGAGACCACACCTCCCACGGATTCACCAATCAGCACGGAGACCATGCCTACCACAGACGAGGATGGTGGTGCTGAGGATGGAGTCACACAGAGATGTGGTGAGTCCTGATTGACTCGTGGTCGAATGGTCTAAGAAGAAGAGTAGCACACTTTTCTAACCACAGATGTGATTTATAGGAACCACGATCCAAGATTAGAACTTTTCATTATGGTGCTTCATTTGAAAGCTCATTGGTGGTATGTGTCCTTATTGAAGGGCAAGGTCACCAATCACACAAGTCCTGGCCGTCAACGATGAAGGACTCGGACTGTCTTGGAGGAGTCTATGGTCTGGAGTCCTCCAGCATTGGTATCTCCTGATGTAGAAACTAGAATGTCAACTTCCAGCACAGCTACCATAGAGCCTCAGCAATTTCTAGATGACAGAAAAGGGTCCAGCGATGTATCATTCAGAATATTCAACGATATATAATAGTTTATTGCATGTGTGTTTCAGGGCACGTACCTAAAGCCAGTGAAGAAGAACATGATGGAAACGTCACCTCGTTTGAACAGGGTAACAAACACTCCTCCTCAAATCTCCATTTGTCTGAACTCTGTCTAAATCCAGATCCACACAGCGGGAGAACTGCATGAATAGTTCAGGTTAGGATACGACCCTCTCTTTCTCATTCTGAACTCTCTCTTCTCTCTTGTATGTCTTTTCTCTTGCTGTGTGTTCAGGGACAGAGCCAGAGATCGCCGTTCCCACTGGTCCCTTCCGGAATGTGGGAATGTCCAAGGCAGCAAAGACCCACAGACTCCGCAAGCTCCGCACACCTGCCAAATGCAGAGAGTGTAACAGCTATGTGTACTTCCAGGGTGCAGAGTGTGAGGAGGTGAGACACACACACACACACACCCTAGGAGGTACAGTAGACTGTGTAATGTCTACTCTGTTTACTGACTGTAAAGTTACTACACTGCTCAAAAAAATAAAGGGAACACTAAAATAACACATCCTAGATCTGAATGAATGAAATATTCTTATTAAATACTTTTTTCTTTACATAGTTGAATGTGCTGACAACAAAATCACACAAAAAGTATCAATGGAAATGAAATGTATCAACCCATGGAGGTCTGGATTTGGAGTCACACTCAAAATTAAAGTGGAAAACCACACTACAGGCTGATCCAACTTTGATGTAATGTCCTTAAAACAAGTCAAAATGAGGCTCAGTAGTGTGTGTGGCCTCCACGTGCCTGTATGACCTCCCTACAACACCTGGGCATGCTCCTTATGAGGTGGTGGATGGTCTCCTGAGGGATCTCCTCCCAGACCTGGACTAAAACATCCGGCAACTCCTGGGCAGTCTGTGGATGGAGCGAGACATGATGTCCCAGATGTGCTCAATTGGATTCAGGTCTGGGGAATGGGCGGGCCAGTCCATAGCATCAATGCCTTCCTCTTGCAGGAACTGCTAACACACTCCAGCCACATGAGGTCTAGCATTGTCTTGCATTAGGAGGAACCCAGGTAAACCGCACCAGCATATGGTCTCACAAGGGGTCCGAGGATCTCATCTCGGTACCTAATGGCAGTCAGGCTACCTCTGGCGAGCACATGGAGGGCTGTGCGGCCCCCCAAAGAAATGCCACCCTACACCATGACTGACCCACCGCCAAACCGGTCATGCTGGAGGATGTTGCAGGCAGCAGAACGCTCTCCACGGCGTCTCCAGACTCTGTCACATCTGTCACATGTGCTCAGTGTGAACCTGCTTTCATCTGTGAAGAGCACAGGGCGCCAGTGGCAAATTTGCCAATCTTGGTGTTCTCTGGCAAATGCCAAACGTCCTGCACGGTGTTGGGCTGTAAGCACAACCCCCACCTGTGGACGTCGGGCCCTCATACCACCCTCATGGAGTCTGTTTCTGATCGTTTGAGCAGACACATGCACATTTGTGGCCTGCTGGAGGTCATTTTGCAGGGCTCTGGCAGTGCTCCTCCTGCTCCTCCTTGCACAAAGTCGGAGGTAGCGGTCCTGCTGCTGGGTTGTTGCCCTCCTACAGCCTCCTCTACATCTCCTGATGTACTGGCCTGTCTCCTGGTAGCTCCTCCATGCTCTGGACACTGCGCTGAGAGACACAGCAAACCTTCTTGCCACAGCTCGCATTGATGTGCCATCCTGGATGAGCTGCACTACCTGAGCCACTTGTGTGGGTTGTAGACTCCGTCTCATGCTACCACTAGAGTGAAAGCACCGCCAGCATTCAAAAGTGACCAAAACATCAGCCAGGAAGCATAGGAACTGAGAAGTGGTCTGTGGTCCCCACCTGCAGAACCACTCCTTTATTGGGGGTGTCTTGCTAATTGCCTATAATTTCCACCTGTTGTCTATTCCATTTGCACAACAGCATGTGAAATGTATTGTCAATCAGTGTTGCTTCCTAAATGGACAGTTTGATTTCACAGAAGTGTGATTGACTTGGAGTTACATTGTGTTGTTTAAGTGTTCCCTTTATTTTTTTGAGCAGTGTATATTATTTGCTTGTCTTCCCTCCTGCAGTGTTATCTGGCATGCCATAGGCGTTGCTTGGAGAACCTGGCTATCCAGTGTGGCCATAAGAAGCTACAAGGTCGCCTGTCGCTGTTTGGCAGGGACTTCACGCAGGGGCTGGGAGACCCCGATGGTGTGCCTCTGGTCATCAGGAAGTGCATCACAGAGATAGAGAGCAGGGCTCTTAGGATGAAGGTGCTTTTACACTTACACACAGAGTAGTACACACACATTGAAAAAATGACTTGACATATAAACTCTGTGTGTGTGTGTGTGTGTGTGTGTGTGTGTGTGTGTGTAGGGTATCTATCGTGTGAATGGGGTGAAGACTCGTGTGGAGAAGCTGTGCCAGGCCTTTGAGAATGGGAAAGAGCTGGTGGAACTGTCCCAAGCCTTTCCTCATGATATCAGCAACATGCTCAAACTTTACCTCAGACAGGTAACATACTGCTACATACACTCACAAAATACTCTCCCTCCACTTCTAGACTCACTATCCCTCCTTCACTCTGCATCCCACTTCCTCCCCTCACCCTCTGTCCCCTTCTTTCTCCTCTCAACTCCCTCTCTTCCTCTCCAACCCCCTCACTCTGTCTTCTCCACCCCTCTCACGCTCTGTCCTCCTCTTCCTCTCAACCCCTCTCACGCTCTGTCCCCCTCTTCCTCTCCACCCCCTCACTCTGTCCTCTTCCTCTCCACCCCTCTCACGCTCTGTCCTCTTCCTCTCAACCCCTCTCATGCTCTGTCCTCCTCTTCCTCTCCACCCCCTCTGTCCCACTCTTCCTCTCCACCCCCTCACTCTCTGTCCTCCGATTCCTCTCCACCCCCTCACTCTCTGTCCTCCGATTCCTCTCCACCCCCTCACTCTCTGTCCTCCGATTCCTCTCCACCCCCTCACTCTCTGTCCTCCGATTCCTCTCCACCCCCTCACTCTGTCCTCCTGTCCCTCTCCACCCATCACTCTGTCCTCCTCTTCCTTTCCACCCCTCACTCTGTCCTCCTCTTCCTCTCCACCCACTTACTCTCTGTCCTCCTTCCTCTTCACCCCCTCACTCTCTGTCCTCCTCTTCCTTACTCTGTCCTAATCTCCACCCTCTCACTCTGTCCTCTTCCTCTCCACCCCCTCACTATTTGTCCTCCTCTTCCTCTCCACCTCCTCACTCTCTGTCCCCTTCTCTTCATCTCCACCCCCTCACTTTCCCTTCTTCCCTCTCCAGCTGCCAGAGCCTATCTTGCCTTTCCATCTCTATCAGTCTCTGATGGGGCTGGCCAAGGAAAGCCTGCGTTCTGCGTCTCCTAGCCCAGATGGAGGTGAGGTGGCTGGGACAGCAGTCCTGGCAGACCTGGGTGCTGAGACTCCCCTGGAGGTCCTGACTCTGGTCCACAGCCTGAGGGAGCTAATGCTAACGGAGCTGCCGCAGGCTAATACAGCCACACTGCGCTATATTGCACAGCATCTGCGCAGGTGAGGTGACCATGAGTAAGGCACACACACATAAAGTGTGATTTTAACACGGAACATTAATCCTAACGTTTGATGAAGAACAAATAGCTCATCGTGCCCATTTCTCCTTTCTTACTATTTCCTTCCTCCCTCTTATTTCTTCACTTTTCCCCTGTTTCAGGGTGTGTGAGTGTGAGCAGGAGAACAAGATGAGTCCCAGTAACCTGGGCATTGTGTTTGGCCCCACCCTGATGCGTCCCCGTCCCTCCGGGGCCACCGTGGCCCTGTCCTCCCTGGTAGACTACCCCCACCAGGCCCGCATCGTAGAGACTCTCATAGTCTTCTACAGCACCCTCTTCCATGACAGCTCCTACGACACCCCAGTTTCCCCCTTAGCCCTAAGCCAGGTGAGTGAGCGACTGTGGGTGTAGGGTGTCATAGTGAAACAGTGTGCTGGTTCTGGTCTAGAAACAAGTAATGTGAGGAAAATACAATTATGGGCCTCGAGAGAGTGGAAGAGCAGTAGCAACCAAACAAATAGAAGAGAAGGACGCATATAAAAATATATATATACATTTTTTTTATTTAACAAGGCAAGTCAGTTAAGAACAAATTCTTATTTACAATGACGGCCTACACCGGCCAAACCCGGATAACGCTGGGCCAATTGTGCACCGCCCTATACAGACTGGATTCGAACCAGTGACGCCTCCAGCACTGAGATGCAGTGCCTTAGACCACTGCACCACTTGGGCATACACACTTGCACACTATTGTATCACATTCAACCATTTCTGCTGTGTGTTTCTCCTAGGACGGTGGAGGGGAGGAGGGGAGAGACTGTGGGGGTGGGGGAGGAGTCCAGGGGAGAGACTGTGGGGGTGGGGGAGGAGTCCAGGGGAGAGACGAGGGAAACAAGACAGACTTAAAACACGACGGGGGTGAGACGCCAGATAACCACACTGAGAGACCAGTGGAATCAGACTGAGGAGGAACCCTCAGCACCCACTGACCCTCTCTGGACCTGAACTCTTCAGCAAAGAACTTCTGGGAAAAATGGAAATGTTTTTCAAATGAAAAAGTACTTTAGTGAATTCTACAAATTGGAATTAATTTGGGAAATTGCAGTTGAAATGAAAGTGGTTCCAACTTACTGTTTTAATGCGTTGACTACTGATGAAAAAGTACACTGACTGGATAGCAGAATATCATATTGCTGTTGTGTGAACGTGTTCATTTCATTGCATGACTTGAGGTATGATTTTCTAAACCAGTTTTGCCAAAATGCTGCACAAAGCTATTTTTATTGTTTTAATTACCTGGCGAGATATCAGGAAGGAATGTGAGATTCAGTGTTTTTGTGCCTGCAATTTCCTCTTTTTGTATTCTCTCTGTATACCCCTTGTATGGTGTATTCATATGGTATGTCTATACTCCAGCCTACCATCTGCCTGTGTACTCACACCACTACTTCAGCACTGCTGCTGGTTGGTATGCTAGTCATTGAGAGATGACATGTTTATATTGTTACAGTTCTAACATGATTTGTTGTATATCCTTGGTGACATAAAATTCAAACGTCAAGCACTACGCAAATGTTTGACTCCCAATGATTGTTGCTGAGATTGTAATTGTAATAATGAACACAAATGTTCAGTGTGCATTCAACTTCAATCAGTTATGTGGGACATTTTTTCAAATGTGAAAAGACCTTGCCTTGCTCTTCGACATTAAAAACAGTTGGATTTATTTCTTCTGAAATAAATAATTTGCCCGTTGAAATTAAAAATGCTTATTTTTAAAAAATCCAACAAATGCAGAGGTTATCACCTCAAGCACATTCATAAAAACTAGTAGTGCCAAAAGGTAAGCAAGTCAACTTATTCACAAAAGTTATTGGGAGACAAAGTGATGAGAGCATGTTCTTTCTTCTTCATATTAAACATCTTCAGTCATTCCCTGTCCGCAATCATCAGATCTCATACTCCTTCTGGTCCATAATAGAGCTGGTGTGTGTTTACTGCACCAGTCTGTAGGTGATGTATCTACCAGCAGTCTCACTAGGTCTGATGATCTTCACTACCTGTTAGAACAGACAGGCCAGCAGGTCAACACAGGATAAAACTAAAATTGCACATAAAACACCTCAGTCATTTGTTTGTGTGTGTGTGTGTGTCACACCTGTCCTCTTTTCAGTCCAAAGTATCTGGCCACAGGGTCTCCTGCTTGAATCCTGGGTAGCTGGCTCTCCTTCAGTTTACTGACACGTCAATCAAGAAATCACAATGGCAACATCATACCATCATTCATGTTCATGAATTGTGTGTGTGTGTGTGTGTGTGTGTATATATATACAGTGGGGAGAACAAGTATTTGATAACCTGCAACATCGGCAGTGTTTCCTACTTACAAAGCATGTAGAGGTCTGTAATTTTTATCATAGGTACACTTCAACTGTGAGATACGGAATCTTTAAAAAAAATTCAGAAAATCACATTGTATGATTTTTAAGTAATTAATTAGCATTTTATTGCATGACATAAGTATTTGATACATCAGAAAAGCAGAACTTAATATTTGGTACAGAAACCTTTGTTTGTAATTACAGAGATCATACATTCCTGTAGTTCTTGACCAGGTTTGCACACACTGCAGCAGGGATTTTGACCCACTCCTCCATACAAACCTTCTCCAGATCCTTCAGGTTTCGGGGCTGTCGCTGGGCAAAACGGACTTTCAGCTCCCTCCAAAGATTTTCTATTGGGTTCAGGTCTGGAGACTGGCTAGGCCACTCCAGGACCTTGAGATGCTTCTTACGGAGCCACTCCTTAGTTGCCCTGGTTGTGTGTTTCGGGTCATTGTCATGCTGGAAGACCCAGGCACGACCCATCTTCGATGCTCTTACTGAGGGAAGGAGGTTGTTGGCCAATATCTCGCGATACATGTCCCCATCCATCCTCCCCTCAATACGGTGCAGTCATACTGTCCCCTTTGCAGAAAAGCATCCCCAAAGAATGATGTTTCCACCTCCATGCTTCAAGGTTGGGATGTTTTTTTGGGGGTTGAACTCATCCTTTGTCATCCTCCAAACACAGAGAGTTGAGTTCAGACCAAAAAACTATTTTTGTCTCATCAGACCACATGACCTTCTCCCATTCCTCCTCTGGATCATCCAGATTGTCATTGGCAAACTTCAGACGGCCTGGACATGCGCTGGCTTGAGCAGGGGGACCTTGCGTGCGCTGCAGGATTTTAATCCATGACGGCGTAGTGTGTTACTAATGGTTTTCTTTGAGACTGTGGTCCCAGCTCTCTTCAGGTCATTGACCAGGTCCTGTCGTGTAGTTCTGGGCTGATCCCTCACCTTCCTCATTATCATTGATGCCCCACGAGGTGAGATCTTGCATGGAGCCCCAGACCGAGGGTGGTTGACCGTCATCTTGAAATTCTTCAATTTTCTAATAATTGCGCCAACAGTTGTTGCCTTCTCACCAAGCTGCTTGCCTATTGTCCTGTAGCCCATCCCAGCCTTGTGCAGGTCTACAATTTTATCCCTGATGTCCTTACACCGCTCTCTGGTCTTGGCCATTGTGGAGAGGTTGGAGTCTGTTTGATTGTGTGTGGACAGGTGTCTTTTATACAGGAAACGAGTTCAAACAGGTGCAGTTAATACAGGTAATGAGTGGAGAACAGGAGGGCTTCTTAAAGAAAAACGAACAGGTCTGTGAGAGCCGGAATTCTTACTGGTTGGTAGGTGATCAAATACTTATGTCATGCAATAAAATGCAAATTAATTACTTAATCATTTTTGTTTTAGATTCCGTCTCTCACAGTTGAAGTGTACCTATGAAAACATTACAGACCTCTACATGCTTTTGAAAGTAGGAAAACCTGCAAAATCGGCAGTGTATCAAATACTTGTTATATAGTGGGGCAAAAAAGTATTTAGTCAGCCACCAATTGTGCATGTTCTCCCACTTAAAAATGTGAAAGAGGCCTGTAATTTTCATCATAGGTACACTTCAACGATGACAGACTAAATGAGAAAAAAAAAATCCAGAAAATCACATTGTAGGATTTTTAATGAATTTATTTGCAAATTATGGTGGAAAATAAGTATTTGGTCACCTACAAACAAGCAAGACTTCTGGCTCTCACAGACCTGTAACAACTTCTTTAAGAGGCTCCTCTGTCCTCCACTCGTTACCTGTATTAATGGCACCTGTTTAAACTTGTTATCAGTATAAAAGACACCTGTCCACAACCTCAAACAGTCACACTCCAAACTCCACTATGGCCAAGACCAAAGAGCTGTCAAAGGACACCAGAAACAAAATTGTAGACCTGCACCAGGCTGGGAAGACTGAATCTGCAATAGGTAAGCAGCTTGGTTTGAAGAAATCAACTGTGGGAGCAATTATTAGGAAATGGAAGACATACAAGACCACTGATAATCTCCCTTGATCTGGGGCCCCACGCAAGATCTCACCCCGTGGGGTCAAAATGATCACAAGAACGGTGAGCAAAAATCCCAGAACCACACGGGGGGACCTAGTGAATGACCTGCAGAGAGCTGGGACCAAAGTAACAAAGTCTACCATCAGTAGCACACTACGCCGCCAGGGACTCAAATCCTGCAGTGCCAGATGTGTCCCCCTGCTTAAGCCAGTACATGTCCAGGCCCGTCTGAAGTTTGCTAGAGAGCATTTGGATGATCCAGAAGAAGATTGGGAGAATGTCATATGGTCAGATGAAACCAAAATATAATTTTTGGGTAAAAACTCAACTCGTCGTGTTTGGAGGACAAAGAATGCTGAGTTGCATCCAAAGAACACCATACCTATTATGAAGCATGGGGGTGGAAACATCATGCTTTGGGGCTGTTTTTCTGCAAAGGGACCAGGACGACTGATCCTTGTATAGGAAAGAATGAATGGGGCCATGTATCGTGAGATTTTGAGTGAAAACCTCCTTCCATCAGCAAGGGCATTGAAGATGAAACGTGGCTGGGTCTTTCAGCATGACAATGATCCCAAACACACCGCCCAGGCAACGAAGAAGCATTTCAAGGTTCTGGAGTGGCCTAGCCAGTCTCCAGATCTCAACCCCATAGAAAATCTTTGGAGGGAGTTGAAAGTCCATGTTGCCCAGCAACAGCCCCAAAACATCACTGCTCTAGAGGAGATCTGCATGGAGGAATGGGCCAAAATACCAGCAACAGTGTGTGAAAACCTTGTGAAGACTTCAGAAAACGTTTGACATCTGTCATTGCCAAACAAAGGGTATATAACAAAGTATTGAGATAAACTTTTGTTATTGCCCAAATACTTATTTTCCACCATAATTTGCAAATAAATTCATAAAAAATCCTACAATGTGATTTTCTGGATTTTTTTCCCTCATTTAGTCTGTCATCGTTGAAGTGTACCTATGATGAAAATTACAGGCCTCTCTCATATTTTTAAGTGGGAGAACTTGGACAATTGGTGGCTGACTAAATACTTTTTTACCCCACTGGATATATTTATTAGTGTGGAACATGGTAACAAAAAAATATTGTATTGTGTAATGCATGGTATAGAAATAATTCTGCATTCAGTGCTAAAAAGATACTATCGAAGCAGCAACTCTGACAGTTCTTCTTTTGTCATCACTATGTGCTCAGGAACCAGCTAAAAAGATAGGAAATAAAAGACTCAAATCAAAGAGCATATAATTACAGAAAATATTTTGTTTATGTAGTATCAGTTTCATGCATTCAGAGACCACCTTTGATCAGTGCTGATCACCAACTTTCAATGTGTTGCATTTTGGGTATAAAAATTATCGGACTTGTCTACATGTCAACTGCATGAACTTTACAAAAACCACATGATCAAAGGTCATGCAGTTTTTTTTAATAGAGTCTTTAAAGTTTCTCCACACCAACTTCCAGTGGTGTAAAGTACTTAAGTAGTACTTTATAAATAATTTTTACCCCAAAAAACTACTTAAGTATCTGTACTTTACTATTTATATTTTTCACAACTTTTACTTCACTAAATTCCTGAAGAAAACAATGTACTTTTTACTCAATACATTTTTCCTGCCTCCCAAAAGTAACCATTACATTTTGAATGCTTAGCAGGGCAGGAAAATGGTCAAATTCACACACTTAACAAGAGAACATCCCTGGTCTTCCCTACTGCCTCTGATCTGGCGGACTCACTAAACACATGCTTCGCTTGTAAATTATGTCCGAGTGTTGGAGTGTGCCCCTACCTATCCGTAAATTAACAAAAACAAGAAAATTGTGCCGTCTGGTTTAATTTAACCAATTTGAAATTATTTATACTTAAGTATATTTTTACAATTATATTTACTTTTGACACTTAAGTATATTTAAAACCAGATATTTACTCAAATAGTATTTTACTGGGTGACTTTCACTTGAGTCATTACTTTTACCCAAGTATGACAATTTGGTACTTTTTCCACCACTGCCAACTGCACCCTGTCTTCAGCCGTCAACTGCACCCTGTCTTCAGCCGTCAACTGCACCCTGTCTTCAGCCGTCAACTGCACCCTGTCTTCAGCCGTCAACTGCACCCTGTCTTCAGCCGTCAACTGCACCCTGTCTTCAGCCACCAACTGCACCCTGTCTTCAGCCACCAACTGCACCCTGTCTTCAGCCACCAACTGCACCCTGTCTTCAGCCACCAACTGCACCCTGTCTTCAGCCACCAACTGCACCCTGTCTTCAGCCACCAACTGCACCCTGTCTTCAGCCATCAACTGCACCCTGTCTTCAGCCATCAACTGCACCCTGTCTTCAGCCATCAACTGCACCCTGTCTTCAGCCATCAACTGCACCCTGTCTTCAGCCATCAACTGCATTGTGGGAGGCACTATTGTCAACCAATCATTAGGGTGTTTTTCCCTGACTAATGCAAATATGACCAAAGATGTGACAAACAAGAACCAACTATGCCACAATTCATTTGCTACAACGGATTGGCTACAAATAAATGTAAATCTTTGAGACCCCTCTTTCACAAATGTATTGTATGTTTTGAGTTTGAGAGAGTGTGTGATAAGGTTATTTGGACATTCTGAAGGAAAAGTTTAAAAAGAACACCTGCTATGTTGACACTGCCATGTTGATATGAGCCTTGTTAGAAAACACTGATTTTCAGTTGTCGCAGATGTACCTCCCCCAACCGCAATCATCGACTTCCATCTGTTCTCATCCGCTTTAGTAAGCCAACTCGAACACGTTCAAAGTCCCCTTTAGGCAAGATACTGTGTGTGCAGGTTATAGTTTGCAGCCAAATAATTGGCACTCTTGTACCTTTAATTCCCAATTTCTTCTTCTAAAAAAAGTTTAAATTTGAAGAAAATGTTGGTCTCCACACCTTGTTGGATTTTTTTTCAAAATAAAGCACAAATAGCATGGACAACATTATTGGCACCCTGAAATTAGTACTTGGTTGCACAGCCCTTGACCAAGATAACTTGGACAAATGCTTCTTGTAGCCATCAATGAACCATTCCAGAGTCCAGAGTGTTTTTTCTCTGAATGCTTCGTTTGGTTGTGGGGAAGCCCCCACTACTGAAGGAGACACGAAAGCCTGATTAAACTTCACAAAAAATACACCTAAACAAGCCTAAATCCTGGGGCGAAATGTTCTGTGGACAAATTAAACAAAATTAGAGCCCTTTGGCAATACAGATCAGAGCTCTGTTTACTGTCATCCAAAATGAAGCATTTAATGAAAAGAACACAATCAACCATGGGGAGGTTGGATAATGCGGTGGGGTTTCTTTGCTGCCTCTGGTACTGGGGGCCTTGAACATGCGCAAAGCATCGTGAAATCAGCAGATTATTAGGTCAAAAAGCACAAAGGAATGGTTGAAGAAGAAACACTGGACAGTTCTGAATCACATCCAAAACCAGCAGTTGGTGGAGAGCATCCCTCAAATATAGAAGAATAAGAGCAGATTGACAAATTGCCTGTAGAAAGGTGCAGGAAGCTTATTGATGGTTACATTATCTTGGCCAAAGGCTGTGCAACCTAGTATTTGACCCCAGGGTGCCAGTAATTTTGTCAATAACATTTCATCTTAATAAAAATTGTAAACTTATGTTTACAAAAATAAAATCCTTCTGCAATGCTGAAAATCCAATAAGGTGTAGAGACAAAGTTTTTCAATTTCATCTATTTTCGGGGGGCAAGAAATAGAGAATCATTTAAGAAAAGTGGAAGTGTACCAATATATTTGGCTGCAACTGCAACTCTAAACGAGCGCACATACCTCATGCTCTGTGATGTTGATGAGGAGCTCCTGTTGTAGAAACTGCTCCAGGATGTATTTGGGTGCCATGTCCACTAGCGACTGAAAAGAAAGAAATAAGGGAGTCATAACTGGCCCCTGGATAGGGACGAGTGACCCGCATAGGACAGGGCCACATGAAAAGTAACATCTCTGTTAAAACACTATGAAAAAAATGTATATTTTATTATTCTGCTCCATGGAGTAATCTGATGTGAATTAGCAGGTGTTAACTGTAGTGTAATTAGGGCTGTGACCTACAGTCTACTCGGAAACCCTTCAGGCCCCTTCACTTTTTCCACATTTTGTTACAGCCTTATTCTAAAATGTATTAAATTGATGAGGAAAAAAACTATCTACACACAATACCCCATGACACAGCAAAAACAAGTTTAGACATTTTAGCAAATAAAAGCTAAATAAAATACACCCCGGAAATATCACATTTAAATAAGTATTCAGACCCTTTACTCAGTACTTTGTTGAAGCACCTTTGGTAGCGATTACAGACTTGAGTCTTCTTGGGTATGACACTAAAAGCTTGGCACACCTATATTTGGGAAGTTTCTCCCACTCTTCTCTGCAGATCCTCTCAAGCTCTGTCAGGTTGGATGGGGAGCATTGCTGCACAGCTATTTACATGTCTCTCCAGATACATTTGATCAGGTTCAAGTCCAGGCTCTGGCTGGGTCACTCAAAGACATTCAGAGACTTGTCCCTAAATCACTCCTGCAAAGTATTGGCTGTGTGCTTAGGGTCATTGTCCTGTTGGAAGGTGAACCTTCACCCCAGTCTGAGGTCCTGAGAGCTCTGGAACAGGTTTTCATCAAGGATCTCTGTACTTTGCTCCGTTCATCTTCCCCTCGATCCCAGTCCCTGACGCTGAAAAACTGCCACCACCATGCTGCCACCACCATGCTCCACCGTAGAGATGGTGCCAGGTTTCCTCCAAACGTGACACTTCGCATTCAGGCCAAAGAGTTCAATCTTGGATTCATCAGACCAGAGAATCTTGTTTCTCATGGTCTGAGAGTCCTTTAGGTGCCCTTTGGCAAACTCCAAGCCGGCTGTCATGTGCATCTCACTGAGGCGTGGCTTCCGTCTGTCAACTGTGGAACCTTATTTATCATGTCCAATCAATTTAATTTATCACAGGTGGAATCCAATCAAGTTGCAGAAACATCTCAAGGATGATAAATGGAAACAGGATGCACCTGAGCTCAATTTAGAGTCTTATAGCAAAGGGTCTGAATACTTATGTAAATAAGGTATGTTTATGTTTTTAATTGTTTTGAAAAACTAAAAAACAATTTGCGCTTCGCCATTATGGGGTATTGTATGTAGATTGATGAGGGAAAATGTGTATTTAATCAATTTTAGAATAAGGCTGGAACTTAACAAAATGTGGAAAAAGTCTGAATGCACTGTGTATGACTGTATTATACAAGTGATTACTCTGAGCGGGAAGGAAGGCTAAAGAGCAACAGAGAAGCTTAATGGCTCAGTCCTGCCCCACCTGTTTGGCGGAAGGCGTCATCCCCATCTGGACCACGATGCAGGCACGTGTGATATTCTCCTCCTGCATGCGCTGGCAGTACATCTTTATAGTCTTGATTCCCACCTTGGGCTCCTCTGTGGACAAAGATATTTGTTGATTGATGTGCAACAATTGTAGCAAAGTAAAGGTCCAGACAACGGATGCTCACAGACCAAAAGTTATTTTCAGAAAATAGCTTGGACACCTTGGAAATGCGTGTTGCTGTGGCAGTCAGGTGTGTTTGTCTTCTAGTTACCTGGAAAGAAGACAAACATCTGGTCAGTCGGGTCATCGTTGTGGGCGACCAGCACAGTGAGATCTGTCCGCCGTGGGCGCCCTTCACTCGGCTTGTCCCCAAACTGGCTCTTGAACTCGTCCAGAGTCTGGTCCAACTCATCCTGCGTCACAAGGTAGCCTCTGTCGTGGCACAACTATGTGAAAGGGGAAAAACAAATAAGTGGAGTTAGCTAGCTACCGGTAGCTGAAGAATCAATTACAGAAGACAGACGGAAGACAGAAGCAACCACCTGTGCAAATTGGCAATCTAGCATGCTCTGAACACCTGTAACTAAAAAAAGACGTGGGTTTCTGTTGTGCATTTCCACCACTGACCCCGTTCGTCTTTCAGTCACCCATGTGGGTATAACCAAAGAGGAGATGGCACGTGGGTACCTGCTTCTAAAAACCAATGAGGAGATGGGAGAGGCAGGACTTGCAGGGCGATCTGCGTCAGAAATAGAACTGACTTCTATTTTAGCCCTTGGCAACGCAGACACTCGTTGACGCGCACAAGCAATGTGGGTGCAATAATTGAATAATATAGATGAATACATTTATTTTGCGTCGCGAGCGGTGTAGTCAGCCTGTTAGAATTCAATTTAGCCTAAATGGCACCAAAAAAAGTTAGCCCTTTTTATTTTACCACTACAATCTGTTCTTAGGACGAAACTGAAAAATAACAACTTGTGAAGAAAGTAAACATCCACACCTCAATGGTGCCAAGTGTGCTTATGTCTGCATAACAGGAAGTAGGGAAAAAATGGCAACTTCTGACTAGTTCTGGTCTAGCGTTTGATGACGAGATACAAAAACTAAATATACACATTTCGAGATATTAGGCTAAATAGACAGACATACCTATATTTCCCTATAGTAAACAATGGGACGACCTCAGAGTTCCATGAGTAATTTGTTGTTGTTTACATTTTAACTATAAACAACGTGAGCAGGTGTTCATTGCCAACTATAGAGAAGCTGCCATTGTGACATATAGTACAACAACATGGGATTAGAACCTTCGGAAGGCGAGTTGGTGCCACAGTGCCCAATATAACTAATAGGAGCTGGCAGGGTGAAAAATGCTGTTAAATTAAGACCTGTTTTTTCGTGATTACTTCAAAACTACGGTAGGTAGCTGGGATATGGTAATATTATGAAACTGGGCTCCACCGCGGATGCAAGTAACTCATTTTTATTCGAAAAAAATCATTGTTAAAAATGTCATGTGTCCAGCCTACCTTGGGTACTCGAGAATAAGTTGTAAACCGAGTGCCTGGGATGAAGTATTCTCAATTTTACAATTTACCTGCATGATTGTTTTGCGGATTTTCCATAGTCTGTAGGTCTCCTCCTCGTCATCCATAATGTATTCTATAGGTTAGCTATTTTCCAATGTTTTCCACCCGTGAAAAACAAATCTTCACTTACGTTTTCCCGAAATCACAACTTTACTTCCGCACTTCAAAATCACGTGTTTAGGAGGTCTTCTTTTGTTTGTCTACAATTTTGCCTGCCATATTGATATTTGAACAATTCTTTTAAACGATTAGCTACATAAACAGTTTCATAATTTAATATGTAATTAAATAGCTCATATTTCAAATTAAAATATTGTATATTTCAAATTTGAATCGTTGAAGATTAGGTCATCGCAGTAAAAACAGGCATTCATTTCTTACTGTGCATGCACCGTCGGATGCATTGAGCTATGGGTCTAATGTCGTAAACAAGATTTTCACGGACAGATTTGTCAAGAGAGCCACTGTTTTTGGTCTAGCTAATGTTTGCAAAACAACAAAATGCAAACGCTCCGGGACGAAAAGGGTAAACTATCCATATATTGCAATTAATTGTATAGGTGACCTGTTGCAGTGTGTATTGCTGCCACAATTTCTAGCTAGCTAGCTAGCCAACCACCATCTTTGCCAGCAGTCTCGCGAAAAGGGCCATATATAAAAGGTGGTTTGTTTAGTGGCTACACGGACTTTTCTGACGTGCAAATCGATATTTAATGTCAGAATTTGTAAAACACTTGGTTAATGTCAGGGTTAATGGTTTGGTTAAGTTAAGGGTCATTTTTCGATTTGGCTAGTCTTGCACGTCAGAAATGTCCGTAATGTATAGCCCTTCCCCCAGTCCCTCAACCTGAGACTGAAGCTGGGCCCAGGGGCGTATTCATTACGCCAATTCTGTTGAAAAACGTTTCTTAAGCAGACGCAAACTGGATGAAACGTGATGGACCTCCCTGAATTTGTCCATTAGAAACTCTCGTTTTAGCTGCAAATTGTTTCGTTTTGCAACTGTTTGGACTAATGATTACACCCCTGGCTTGAGCCTGGGGACGAGGTTAAACCACAGCCATTTTGTAAAATATCTATAGCCAGATAGAATATCCTGCGTTCGAACTCAATAATATAAATCATTAGAAATATATTGCAACTCAGACAGTAGTATTTCTTTGTGTAAAACGTGTAAAATTTAGTGTAATGTGTGTAGCTATATAGCAGGGGTGCTCAAACTTTTGGGTTTGGTGGGCCAAAGTATAATCTGACTGGTGGGCCCAACAAATATACAAAAAATAATAGGTAAGCAATAGCTTTCTTGAAAACAATTGTAGAATTACACTTCAAACAATCAAATTGCAGCCATATATCTTGACACCTAACACATTCTGATTACCAGTATTAAATATTTTAACTGCAACCAAGTTTCTATGTTTGCAAGGCTAAAAACGTGAATATATGCAGGGTGAGATTCAAGATGGTCCTGAAATATTTTTAAAAAATCATGAATTGCATTGCTTTGCTTTTCTGGTTGTCTGGATGCAAGTTTCACCATCCAATTGTTTCAAATTTACAGGAGTGCAAATTTCACCATGGTACGGACGATACATTGGCACATGAAAATTATTAGAATATGGCAAATATGATTATATTTTTGCATTTTATCCATACTTGCTTTCATGGCCTACCTCAGACATAAAACAGATAGTGTCTTCAGAAAGTATTAATTCCCCTTAGCTCTTGACTTATTTCACATTTTGTTGTTACAACCTAAATTGAAAATGTATGAAATAGTATTTTTTCTCACCCTTCTACACACTACCCCATAATGGCAAAGTGAAAACATGTTTTTAGAAATTGTTGTAAATGTATAGAAAATAAATGTGTATGCACACCGCTTTGCTATGACTCTCCAAATTGAGCTCCAGAGCATCCAATTTCCTTGATAATCCTTGAGATGTCACTGCTAGGCTTGAATGGCTGGATCCCGGTTACCCAGATTTACCGCCAAAAACCACTCTCTTTTCCCGGGAGAAATAACTGCAAAAAAAATTGTAAATCATAATGAATTATTTATATGAACATAATAACGTGAAATGGAACAGTTAATTTATATGCATTCTCTAAATCTGGCTCTCTACGGCCTTCTGTCTGCATGATGAATCATCAACGCACAGGGTGGGGACAGACATCTCTGTATGGAGCACAGTTCACAATGCATGTAGACCTATCATCTCATCATGGGAACTTTTTTGTCGTATTACAGGCGTACATTTGCTGCCTATGATACAGTAATATAAAGACCGAATTTGTGTCTTAATTTACACATCTCCATTTGGCTTTTGGGGGTCACCTTATTATTTTAATTGTTTTTTTTTTTTTTAATTGCAGCTGCAGAGTTTTAAAACAGCCTATCACTCAACTTGTTGGTTTAAATCATTGCACGCATGACCATACTCTCTCAGTATTTCTCTCCATCAATTCCATTCAAAATAGTTAATCCAGTTCAAGATTTATATCAGTCCTATATATGAATGATGGGTGATGCATAATAATCTTCGTACAAATAGCCTCTGTCTCTTGCGCAATATGCGTGCTCTGCTTGCCTCCCTAAAAAATGCTCCTTAACTCTTGGAGTCCCATGCAGGAAAAGCTAGACTCGAACCGCTTGCGGGACATGATTTTCTTTAGAATTTCTTATGCCAATAGAATATTCGAAGAGGAACACATTCTCATGTTTGCTGAATGTTAAATACAGCAGCCAATAGAACTTTACAGATCATTTTGAAAGAGTGAACGCGCAATGGCGGTAGGTTATTCAGTTATTTATTCAGACCCATAACCATTCAATCTTCATGAAGAGAAGTGCAAGCCTTCTGCATCTCATTCTAGTCCTATATTATTCAAGCATGTCCTTAGAATGATGAATATAAGGACAACACAACTTATTGCATTTAGGAAAGAATGAAGCAACACTGGAGAGAGAAAGAAGAGGTAGGCTAATAACATTAGGGGAAATATTCAGAAAGGCATATATGTGTCAGCCTACTAAGTATACAAATAGGCCCTATTATATTTCAAAATTAAAATCAAATCGCTAGCCTATACTTGTAACTTTGTAGGCCGCATGTATTGCACCAGAAAAGCATCCTCTCTCCCTGCTTTATCATGGTTTGAACAAGGTGTGTATTAATACAGTCCATTTTTATTTTTTACTGTAAAAAATACAAATCCTATATGGTTTGAAGATGACATGGCATAATACAGACAGAAGTGTGCGTGTCTGTTCTCCAAATAAATATATTGTGTGCACTAACTATGCTGTGTGCACTCAACTGACATGCATGATTGCTGACACTCTGATAATCAGATGAAAGTAATGAAATAGTCTATAATGCGCACCACTCCGTTGCTCAACTCAGACAGTGGCGTGTAGCCGACTGTAGCTGCTGGCAAAGTAATTCAAAGCCTATACTTTATCACTCAGAATGTAACTTTCCAGTACTACTATTTTTGCCATGTAAAATTATTAAAACAATCAGACAACCCTATAGTAGAATAATTTACCAAGTTGGCTTATTGTTATGTGTTCTATGTGAGATAAATATTCCTCTCAAGGCGCACCCAAGTTGCGAGAGCCATAGGAGGGAAACATGTATTCTGACAAAAAGTCAATCCACAACATTGTTTTGGCAAATGTATTTTGAAAGCAGTTTTGGCCTTTTAAAAAGAGGGGGATTACAGTTTTCCATCGCTACCATGCTTATTTCTCTACACCTTCAATTTCTGCGTGTGACATTTTACAACTGGAGTTTTACAACTGGGGTCTCATCCGTGGTTTAGGTGCAGCTGGACAACAGGGCTCTTAAAGGGGTGATGTTTTAAAAGAGCAACAACACTGTAATAGTGGTTGAGGTGCAGCTGGACAACAGGGCTCTTAAAGGGGTGATGTTTTAAAAGAGCAACAACACTGTAATAGTGGTTGAGGTGCAGCTGTACAACAGGGCTCTTAAAGGGGTGATGTTTTAAAAGAGCAACAACACTGTAATAGTGGTTGAGGTGCAGCTGTACAACAGGGCTCTTAAAGGGGTGATGTTTTAAAAGAGCAACAACACTGTAATAGTGGTTTAGGTGCAGCTGTACAACAGGGCTCCTAAAGGGGCAATGTTTTAAAAGGGCAACAACACTAATAGAAACAAAAAAAATATATATTTTTAGAGTGAATAATAATTAATTAGTTGTAAATTCATATTTATAATAATGACAATCTGGATGTTGTGTCCAATAGGGTAAATTCAGATGGACAAACACCATGCTTCAGCCTATGTACATTTTATAGCCCCTGTGCTTCATCAGTTGGGCTACAGGGGATAATGCTTATTGCTAATAGAACATCTGCTAATGTAGACCCCTCAAACTCAACTCTGGACTTTGAAGCCAGTTCCACTGCATTTTTTCATTGTTCCCCTCTATTAGACCTGGAACACCGGGTGTGCAATTAATGGTCAGGTAGAACAGAAAACCAGCAGGCTCTGGACCTCGTAGGGTGAGAGTTGAGTATCTCTGCTGTAGATCATGCATAGGCTATATCATTTTTATATTACTTTTTACCAATATGTTGTTGGACCCATTTCTGGAGGTGATAATATTTTAGATGGTGTCAGCATAATTTTATTTTCATAAATTTTGGAGTAGAATGTATTTTGTAAAAGTCAGCAGTACTGAGCTTCTCAGTCCTTCTACATACAAATTATCCTGGGGAGGACCCCGGACCCCCTAAGCAAGGGGACTGGAATTGGTCAAACTTGTGGTTTAATACAATGACAAAATGTTCAGGCCATAACTCAACAAAATGTGGAATAAGTTAAGGGCTATGAATACTTTCTGAAGGCACTGTAGGTGGGAGGGCGTCGCCAATTTATTAATGTACAATTTGCCTAAATAGGTCATGGAAACACTTCAATCACGTTATTATTTTTTCAACACTTGTTTTTGCAATTTATTTTTATTGAAAAAAATTGGTGTGATGTCATTTCTTCCAGCTGTTATTATTGAAGTAAGATAGTTAAATCAAATTTGAAGAAAAAAATCACTGGACAAGTTAATGGAAACATAGCTAATGACTGACATAACAAGAGGAAAACTGCTGATGCATTACCAAACTTTAAAATGTGTTTTGTTTAAGGGGTGGAGGGGATTGGTCCTCGGTCGCCAGTTGCCCATCCCTGGTCTAGACGGACAGCAAATTCTTGTACTTCATAGTATATTCTGATCGGATGGCTTGTTCTGGTGTCAGGAAACTAAATACCACAATAATCAGGTAGTATACCTGGCAAGTACAACAGATCAAAGATTTTTTGACCAAGTTCATACTTGCTGCACTTTGCCTTTGAAGAGCAGTATGTACAATGACTATTTTTAACCATTTACACTGAACATTTTCCAAAAACACATTTACTGGAAGAACTGTGTAGATGCAGTCTCCCTCAGTATTTTGCGTGACTACGTTTTCCAAAACTCTTAAATATCTGCTCCGAATTCAGATGAAAGGATGTTTTGAGAAAAAGAATGGGGGGTCAGCTATGACGTGACACCTTGAGTTTGAAATCTCTTTTGCTTATTGAACTGCAGTAAATAACGTGGATTTACTCGCGGTAACTGAATTGCCATAATGAAATTTCATCATGGGTCTCTGATCTGTACTATATGAATGTCATTATCTTCATGGTGATGTGTTCTAAATAGGTACACAAAAGTATACATATGCAATATCCTCCTTTTGCATATTTGGGTAGTATTCTACATACTGGCTATTATTTTGATGAGCTCTGCCCCCAAACAAGACCAAATTTGGTTGATCCGGACCAAATCTGAACCAATCATAGAGGTCTATGTTTCACAAGTTTGGACATCAAAGTACAGCTTAATAGAGTACAGTAGAGTGAACCACATCTGATCCAATCATGGACCTCTATGTCTGGGCCAAATCAAGTCCAGACCGAACCAAAAATATGTAACTGTTGATGTTGAAATGAAGGCCAGGGTGGGCTGACCATATTTCAACTACTTTTCATCGTCCATGGACGTCCGGTGTCGGATGCTGGTTACAGTAAATTGAAAGAGACGTGTCAGTCAGAGCCAGGTGGTTTGTGACTACTAGGATTTCCCAATGTAGCCAATTTAATTTCAGTAATTCCAAAACTGATTTTTAATGGAATTTCAAGGCACAGGGCAATGTTTTCTCTAGTGGTCCAGGTGGGCCAAAACAAACATCATTAACTTGGCCCTCTGGCCTCAGTTTGGTCAGCCCTGCTATTAAGCTTCCTCCCTAGGATTAGGAATTAGAATAATTTTATAGGATCTCTATAGCTTCCTCAATGATCAAGGCTGAATTTAATTCCCATAAGGTTTTCTCTGCCTCTGTTACTCCTCATCATTGATCTGACATGGATGGCACTGTAGAAAACAAAATGGATGTCACGGTTGTTTACACCTGCCAGCTAACTTTAATAAACAACTAGAAACTGATTTTCTGCTTAATTAAGAAATCTAAACTTACATGTCTTTTTGGTTTGTTGAGTTAATTAGAACATCTCCATTTCAAGCTTATCTTTCTAAAAAATTGAATGTTATTTCAGAATATTCAGGCAAGTTAGCTGGCTAACTCATTGATTCGGCTTTGTAGTATAACCCACTGGAAAAGGGAGTGAACAAGAGCAAAAAGGGTTGGGACATATATGAAGTATGCCGCCCCAAGTTATAGTAACTAGCTTGTTTTTTCATTTAAATGTTTCATTTTCTCTTCTAGGTCCTCCTCTTCCTCTGTCGTCTATGCGTCTTTTTATTCCTCCACTGCGCCTGGTGTGTGCAGCTCTGTGGCAGGTTGTAGAGCGGAGAGACATCATGGACTATGGGCTGCTGGAGGAGTTTGCCACCAGTGTGTTGGAAATAGTCCCTGAACTGATGACTTACAGAGAGAGGGTCCAACTCCTCATGGGACTGAGAGCACGGGTGAGTGGGGGTGACGGGAGGGAAAGGAGTTGCTGCTAGGCACAGATCTAGGATCAGTGTACCCTACTGAAATGTGGACAATTTATGGAAGGAAAACAGGGCTGTGATGGTCATGGAATTTTGTATGCAGGTTATTTGTCAGCCAAAGGACCTCCATCAACATTATAACCTTTCGAATAGCAAAAAAATGCAATTCCTCTCCTCCGCTCCTGACACTGCATGTGCACCTAGGCGTTGCCTTGGACTCAAATCAGAAAAGTGATGTTCTGTCTTTTACTGTTTAGCCAAACAGTATAACACACCTTGCGAGTTATTTGAGCCTGTATGAGCCTACAGTGCATTCGGAAAGTATTCAGAGTAGTGATGCACCGGTATGACATTTTTGGCTGATACCACTATCCGATATTTTCCTTGCCAAAAAACACTATACCGATATTTACAATTTTAGCGGCCTTTTTAAGCATTCTAGTATAGTTAACACACACATGGACGCAGCGGTTTAAGGCATTGCATCTCAGTGCAAGAGGCGGCACTACAGTCCCTGGTTTGAATCCAGGCTGTATCACATCCGGCCATGATTGGGAGTCCCATAGGGCGGTGCACAATTGGCCCAGCGTCGTCCGGGTTTGGCCGGGGTAGGCCGTCATTGTAAATAAAAATGTGTTCTTAACTGACTTGTCTAGTTAAATGAAAGTTACACACACCATACTGACCAAAATGTTATTTTGTTGTCATTTACATTTGTCCCCATTACCAGTATAACATAATCAAAACCTATTTATTTAACTTACTTGCTGTGCTGTTTCGTTGTTCAGTCATTTCATTCTCAACCAGGATTTCTATGGGACGCCGTTTGGGTATTTGCGTGTCAAAAAATATGCTATTTAACACCATTTGCCATGTCAAATAAGCTTGTTGACAATCAGGACCTGAATATGACTGCACGTCACACAATAATTTAACGCGTTGATACATTTTTTATGTAGTTATTACACATTGATTACACTCACTCGTATTTCATACGTCACAACAATTCATTGATACGTATGCTATGATGCTGGTAAAGTTGTCTCGGGCACCTACAGTCCTGGTCATAAAAAAAGCTAGATAGCTCATGGATGCAAACAATGTTCTTCCCCAAAAACATAGCAAAACGACATCATCTGTTTCAGTAGCTATAGTTAGCTAGCTATAGTTAGCTTCACCGTTAATCAAATATGAACTGTCTTCTAACCCTAATTTAGAAGACAGTTCTTATTTGATTAATGGTGGTCAGACCCATCTATGTGAAGCTAGCCACAATAGTGAACTTTGCGGTTGGCCTTCAAAATAAAAGTATGGCATAATTCTACTATTTGCATCACTGTCAATGATACATTTATTTTGAAGGCAAACCGCAAATTCCTCTATTGTGCCTAATCCTTATTGTGGCTAGCTTCACAACCCATAACCCGTTCCGGTCGATCCTCACTAGCCAGATGAAGCAAGTTCAATTTCATTAGGCAAACAACAAGTGGCAACCTAGCTAATACTTACTCACTAGGATTCCTAAAAATTGCTAAGAATAATGAAAATGACTGCAGTTTCTACTGGTTATTGTTTTCAAATCAAATCAAAGTTTATTTGTCACGTGCGCCCAATACAACAGGTAGACCTTACAGTGAAATGCTTTCTTACAGGCTCTAACCAATAGTGCGTAAAAAAGGTATGTGTGTGTGTGTGTAGGTAAGTAAAGAAATTAAACAACAGTAAAAATAGATTTGAAAATAAGAGTAGCAAGGCAATATACAGACACCGGTTAGTCAGGCTTATTGAGGTAGTATGTACATGTAGGTATGGTTAAAGTGACTATGCAAATATGATGAACAGAGAGTAGGAGTAGCGTAAAAGGAGGGGTTGGCGGGAGGTGGGACGCAATGCAGATAGCCCCGGTTAGCCAATGTGTGGGAGCACTGGTTGGTCGGCCCGTTAGCCAATGTGTGGGAGCACTGGTTGGTCGGGCCAATTGCGGTAGTATGTACATGGATGTATGGTTAAAGTGACTATGCATATAAGATAAACAGAGAGTAGCAGCAGCATAAAAGGGGTTGGGGGGGCACAAAGGGGGTTGGGGGGGCACACAATGCAAATAGTCCAGGTAACCATTCAGAAGTCTTATGGCTTGGGGGTAAAAACTGTTGAGAAGCCTTTTTGTCCTAGACTTGGCACTCCAGTACCGCTTGCCATGTGGTAGTAGAGAGAACAGTCTATGACTGGGGTGGCTGGTTTCTTTGACAATGTTTAGGGCCTTCCTCTGACACCGCCTGGTGTAGAGGTCCTGGATGGCAGGCAGCTTTGCCCCAGTGATATATTGGGCCGTACGCACTAAAGTGCGTTGCGATCGGAGGCAGAGCAATTGCTGTACCAGGCAGTGATGCAACCGGTCAGGATGCTCTCGATGTTGCAGCTGTAGAACCTTTTGGGGATCTCAGGACCCATGCAAAATCTTTTTAGTTTCCTGAGGGGGAATAGGCTTTGTCATGCCCTCTCCACGACTGTATTGGTGTGTTTGGACCATTCTAGTTTGTTGTTGATGTGGACACCAAGGGATTTGAAGCTCTCAACCTGCTCCACTACAGCCCTGTCGATGAGAATGGGGACGTGCTCTGTGGTCCTTTTCCTGTAGTCCACAATCATCTCCTTAGTCTTGGTTACATTGAGGGATATGTTGTTATTCTGGCACCACCCGGCCAGGACTCTGACCTCCTCCCTATTGGCTGTCTTGTCATTGTCGGTGATCAGGTCTACCACTGTTGTGTCGTCTGCAAACTTAATGATGGTGTTGGACTTGTGCCTGGCCTTGCAGTCGTGGGTGAACAGGGAGTACAGGAGGGGACTTAAGCATGCACCCCTGGGGAGCTCCAGTTTTGAGGATCAGTGTGACAGATGTGTTGCTACCTACCCTCACCACCTGGAAGTCCAGGGTCCAGTTGCAGAGGGAGGTGTTTAGTCCCAGGTTCCTTAGCTTAGTGATGAGCTTTGAGGGTACTATGGTGTTGAACGCTGAGCTGTAGTCAATGAATAGCATTCTCACATAGGTGTTCCTTTTGTCCAGGTGGGAAAGAGCAGTGTGGAGTGCAATAGAGATTGCATCATCTGTGGATCTGTTTGGGCGGTATGCAATTGGAGTGGGTCTAGGGTTTCTGGGATGATGGTGTTGATGTGAGCCATGACCAGCCTTTCAAAGCACTTCATGGCTACGGACGTGAGTGCTACTCGTCTGTAGTCGTTTAGGCAGGTTGCCTTTGTGTTCTTAAGCACAGGGACTATGATGGTCTGCTTGAATTATGTTGGTATTCAATCAGGGACATGTTGAAAATGTCAGTGAAGACACCTGCCTGTTGGTCAGCACATGCCCGGAGCACACGTCCTGGTTTTATTGGCCCTAGCTGGGTACCAAACTAAAGCTAGCTACCCCAGACGTTGCAGTCGAACAAATTATGCTTTATTACCAATGCGCTATTGTAAACACATAGTTCATGGCTGGTGTTTGCTTGTTTGCAGACTTTTTTGTACAGCTTTGACAGTGCTACTGTATATTATTTTGATACGCAAAGACCCAAATGGTGTTCTATAGTATGCAAGTGGTGACGCTAATAGCAGTGACGATATTGCTGTGTAACTCCAGTAGGGCAACATCTGAAAAAAAGCGCACTTGGTCATGTGTGCCGGTGCTCAACCAGTCGGCGAAAGCCAATATCACCCACAACAGAGAACGGTTGATTGTAAAGGGAAATTAATTCCGTTATCTTGGCTTTAATTGATTTCGCTTTTGAGTTGTCTCGCTGAAATTTTGTTACTCTTTCAAATGACTGCTCGACTTGTTGACTGCTCGATGCACACAGCAGACATTTTGGGCTAGGTTAGGAATGCTGTGTTGCACGTATAGCACAAAATTTAACTTGGCATCATTACATCATGTTCTTACGTTATATAGGTGTGCACGTCAGCTTTGACATCGGTTAGGTATATCAGTGTTGAACTAGACATCGGCCGAGGCAGATGTTGGAATTTTTAGCTAATATTGTCTGTTTCTGATATGTTCACCGATATATCGTGCATCCCTAATTCAGACCCATTCCCTTTTCAACACTTTGGTACGTTACAGCCTTATTCCTGAAATGATTAAATAAATACAAATTCTCATCAATCTACACACAATACCCCATAATGACAAAATTAAAATGGGTGTTTAGATATTTTTTTTAGATACCTTATTTACATAAGTATTCAGATCCTTTACTCTGAGACTTGGAAGAAGTTTGGAACCACCAAGACTTCCTAGAGCTGGCCGCCCGGCCAAACTGAGCAATCAGGGGAGAAGGGCCTTAGTCAGGGAGGTGACCAAGAACACGATGGTCACTCTGACAGAGCTCCAGAGTTCCTCTGTGGAGATGGGAGAACCTTCCAGAAGGACAACCATCTCTGCAGCACTCCACCAATCAGGCCTTTATGGTAAAGTGACCAGGCGGAAGCCACTCCTCAGTAAAAGGCACATGACAGCCTGCTTGGAGTTTGCCAAAAGGCACCTAAAGGACTCTCAGATCATGATCAAGGACTCTCAAAACAAGATTCTCTGGTCTGATGAAACCAAGTTTGAGCTCTTTGATCTTAATTCCAAGCGTCATATCTGAAGGAAACCTGGCACCATCCCTATGGTGAAGCATGGTGGTGGCAGCATCATGCTGTGGGGATGTTTTTCAGCGGCAGGGACTGGAAGACTAATCAGAATTGAGGGAAAGATGAACGGAGCAAAGTACAGAGAGATCGTTGATGAAAACCTTCTCCAGAGCGCTCAGGGTCTCAAACTGGGGCAAAGGTTCACCTTCCAACAGGACAACGACCTTAAGCACACAGCCAAGACAATGCAGGAATGGCTTCGGGACAAGTCTCAGAATGTCTTGAGTGGCCCAGACTTGAAGCCGATTTAACATCTTTGGAGGGACCTGAAAATAGCTGTGCCGCAACGCTCCCCATCCATCTTGACAGACCTTGAGAGGATCTGCAGAGAAGAATGGTACAACAAATTACTGAGTAAAGGGTCGGAATACTTATGTAAATGTAATGTTTCTATTTTTATTTTTAATTAAAAAAAATGTAAAAACAGTTTTTGCTTCGTCATTATGGGGTATTGTGTGTAGATTGATGAGGAATACAAACAGTTTAATCCATTTTAGTATATGGCTGTAACGTAACAAAATGTGAAAAAAGTCAAGGGGTCTGAATATTTTCTGAATGCACTGTATGTCTGTGGTTGGTGGACAGTTCTTATTAGGTTGTTGTTTGCATCTCCCAGCAGTGCCCAGGAAATAGTTCAATTCAATTGTTAGAAGTTATCAATACCAGTTTTGCAACCGAAACCGTTTACCATTTACTCTAGTAACCAAACAGAGCAAACGGAACGAAACTGTGAGGGACCTACCTGAATTTGTCCAATAGAAACTTGTTTTCGTGGCAAACCATTTTACGTTTGGAGTAAATGTTTTCCGTTGAAAATGTTTTGCTACAGACATGAGTACGTGTATTTCATGATACTCATTTGCTACAACAAGGATCAACAAAGTTGTAAAGAGTCCATGTTACCACAGAAACAGACTCATTCTATATCTCATCTAAATGCCTGGCTATTTTCACTCAGTCAGCTGTTTTTTGTTAACATTTACAATTTATCAGTGGTGGAAAATGTACTCAATTCTCATACTTGAGTAAAAGTAAAGATGCCTTAATAGAAAATTACTCAAATAAAAGTGAAAGTCACCCAGTAAAATACTACTTGAGTAAAAGTCTAAAACTATTTGGTTTGAAATATAGTTAATTATCAAATGTAAATGTAGTTGATAAAATATACTTCAGTATCAAAAGTAAATTAAGCAAACCAGATGGCACAATTGTCTTGTATTTTTTTAAATTTACAGATAGTCAGGGTCACACTCAGACAATTTAAAAACAAATAATTTGTGTTTAGTGAGTCCGCCAGATTAGAGGCAGTAGGGATGACCAGGGATGTTCTTTTGAATTGGACCATTTTCTGTCCTGCTAAGCATTCAAAATGTAACAAGTACTTTTGGGTGTCAGGGAATGGAGTCGAAGGTACATTATTTTCTTTAGAGATGTAGTGGAGTAAAAGTTGTCAAATATAATTAGTTAAGTATAGATACCCCAAAAAACAACTTAAGTACTTTACACCACTGGATTTTAGTCATTTGGCAGACACTCTTATCCATAGCGACTTACGGGAGAAATTAGGGTTAAGTGCCTTGCTCAAGGTAGGGCTGGGCGATATGGACAATATATCATATCACGTTATTTAAACAATGTTTTATGGTATGATGGTATTTGACGATATTTTATATTTTTTTTATAATAAAAGTAGTGAGTAGTGCATAACCCTAGGGTGGCAACACAGACCCATTGAAATGTCTATTCTGATTGTTTTATACTGTTCAATTCAACCCAAAAATAATTTCAGCATTTTCATAAATTTCTGCATTTCCATTTGAGAAAACTAACTACAAACTATAAAAAGTAAACTATAAAAATGGACGTTACACATGGCGTATCACATTTAACAAGCCAAACAACATTCAAATACCGTTATAGAAGGTAAAGTAAAAACCCAAACCAGTCTGTGCATCAATATCGGTATATATGGTATACCACCCAGCCCAAGCTCCAGGGCACATCGACAGATTTTTCATCTGGTCAGCTAGGGGATTCAAACCAGCAACCTTTCTGTTACAAAAACCCTCAGATAAAAACCCACCTTATGGGACAGCGGGGACTGTGAAAAGGCATACACATGCTAACACACGCACTATACACACACATACACATGGATTGTATATATGTGGTAGTAGAGTAGTGGCCTGAGGCCACACAATTAATGTGTTGTGAAGTGTTATGTCATATTTTTTATTGTATATAACTTCCTTAATGTTGCTGGACCACAGGAAGAGCAGCTAATGGGGATCGTTAATAAATAAAAAATACTGGCCCCCCACTCTTAACCAGTAGGCTTTCTGCCCTATCTGTACCACAACACTAAATTCTAAAACGGGCTATTTTTGTGTCCTCTCGTCTTTCCTTATATCGGCTGTTAGATGTGAACCATGTTTACTTTTATTTTACTATATTTAGGTCAAGTTTGTCCACTTCAAAATGAAGTTGATAAAAAAAATGTTTTTTAATTTGAATTAAAACGCTTATGATAGTTATTTTATTTACATGACGGCCTTCATCCATAATAGTCGGTTACACGATTATACAATTACTGTGCCAGCCCTAGGAAAATGCGAGATTTACATTAGATAAGTGCAACCTCGTCCTACTTAAACATTGAACTCAACAATCACACATACACACACCTGCTGCCATTTTTGATCAATTCTCATTTGATTGACAGCTGGTTCTGGAGTTGTGTCGCTGTGATGATGAGCTGTGTCGCCCTGATACTGTCCAGCCACACCTGAACAGGATAAGGAGCTGTGTCTCCAATCAGAAGGGAGAGGTGAGGACTGCTCGGAGAAGGAACCTTGATTCTAATAGCTCTGTTGGTAGTAGTGTGGTCCTTGAAACATGATATTTGTAATGTGGGTTTTATTCCCACATTTGCCTCAAAAGATTATGTATGTAAGTCAGTATGTATATTTACTAAATGTCTATATTCAGTAGATCAACAGTGTATAGGAAGTCTTGTTAGCCTATGGTTAGTTTTACTTACTCACTGTGCATTATTGCTGCAGGTTTCAGATCCAAAGGTGGAAGCATCAGAGGCCAGCTTCATGAAGCTGATTGAAACCCTACTGGAGCAGCCAGAGGAGAGGGAACTCTTCTTTCAGGTCAGTGTCATAACATGAGAAAAGGGACATGATTGCATTTCACTGCTTCCGTGTCCAACCTGGTGCGAGAATCATAGTGAGTGAGCTGTTAATTTCAACGGAACCCGTTTTTTAGCCATAGATTGCAAACCAACAACTGTATTTCCAGGCTTATCTTATTCACTATTTCTGTATGTATGTACAGTGCCTTCGGAAAGTATTCATACCCCTTGACCTATTCCACATTTTTTTATAGCCTGAATTCAAAATGTATTAAATAGTTGTTTTTTTCCTCACCCATCTACACACAATGCCCCATAATGACAAAGTGAAAACATGTTTTTAGAAATGTTTGTACATTTATTGAAAATGTATTGAAAATTAAACTACATACATATCTCATTTACATAAGTATTCATAACCCCTGAGTCAATACTTTGTAGAAGCACCTTTGGCATTGATTATAGCTGTGAGTGTTTCTGGATAAATCTCTACCCAGTGGGCATAAAATGTAATAAAGACATCTTTTACTGGTTGAAATCTGGTCTGGACTTCATAACCAGATCACAACCAGATTAAGACGTCTTCTACATTACGTCTTTTTGACGTCATGAAAAATATTTATGACAGTCTCTATGGTCCTATAGCTATCAGAGATTGTACCTACTTTAGAGAATATCCGATACTATAAATGCTTTTGCTTTTACTATAGGCTATGTTTTTCGTAGTTGCAGTCCACCCAATTGAAAAGTGCACATTAACTTCCTTAACATGTGTTCTAGGCAACCAGCATGTAAGACAATGCACAATATGACAGGATACCCTTAAAAAATGGCACTGCTGTTAAAATGCAGTAAAACTGCGGAACAATGAAATAATGGTTGTTTAATTAATGATATCTGGTAGCTTGCTGTGTGTGTTGGCTGTCTACTGGTAATCTTTTGTCTGTGTTAACTAATTGTACTGTTTATTGTGCTGCACATGTTCTTCTGTTCCACTGAATGCTGTTTTGATGTTCTATTATGACTAACAAATAACATGTAGGCCTAGTCTTTTATTTCAGTATCCTGCTACAATCCACCAGGATTTACAAAACCCTATTTTTATCACCTTTTTTTTTTATCAATAATTTGTACAAAATGATTGCACCTGAATTTGACCCAGATAATATGACTATAATATTTTTCCTTAAAGCTTTTAAACAATTAACATAATGTGTGCTGTAATTGCATTTTAATTTCAGTAGCTAAATTAGGAGGTAGGGATATCAGTCCCAGCTAAAACTTGGATTGGAATCTGTGCTTCAAGCACAGCAATAGATCTCATCGCAGCCTACTCGAGCGCATAGGTCAACATTCCATGTTAGTTGGGACAGCTCGCCCAATAGGCTACACAACAACACAGTTGGAAAACGACAACAGTTTCTTGAAATTTAAACAAAACAACTAAAATATTTGCCTGCTGTGGTAGTCCCTGTTTTCCTGCAATCTTTTTTTACTTTTGTAATTGAAGCAGTGGTTTGTTGGGGAGAAGAACGTCAAGGAAAGATTTGCTAGCTAGCTATATTGGCTGGCTAATTTTAGCTAACTAGCTGTCTAACGTTAGCTCTCTGGCTAATCTCCATGGACATGGTAAGTTTTAATTTTACCTTTTGTAGGCGTTGGGTCTAGCTAGCTAACATTTTGATATATGTTTAGTTAATGAAAGTAAATGTGTGTGTTCTCTGCGTGTGTGCGTGAGAGATGATGATCATGTCAACATTGTCATGCTAGCTATGAGTGTGTGTTCTGGGAGAGAGAGGGGGAAGAGATGATGATTATGACCACAATACCTTAAATAAAAGATGGTCAACATTGTGAGAGACAGATGGTGCATGAATACACATATAGTAAACATGTATTATGTGTGAGACGGTAAGCTAGCCTAATTCTTGAAACGTGTACCCCCAATATGGATGTTTAGACTTTCTTGATTCATCAGAGATAGTTTTGTCTATATTTAATTTGACAATATGATACATTTTGCCTGTCCCTGCTCCTCCTCAACACTCATTCTAAGATTACACCTCTCAACTGCCTTTTTCAATTATTGGTTCTCTTTTTTTGCAGGAAACTCTAGCTTGGATGGAAGGTTGGAGGAGGAAAAAATGGGAATGAGTGTAGAAGTTATCCAGTCTGCGGACTAAGAAATGCAAATAGGCAGCAAAACATAGATGGAGAGAGAGAGCCTGTCTGCCGGAAGGCTGAGGTGCAACATTGTCAATGCACTTGCTAGGCTATGTCTAACTTCGTGAAGACCTTGGGTAATGGCTAATCATGATTTGTCTTTACAGTTCCTGAAACATGTCAATGACCTGATGCATGGCCTCTACAGCAGTGCCTGGCCACCCACTCAATTACCAGTGACCTACCTATTCTGCCACATCCCAGGTAAAGGAGAGAGCAGAACCACTCCTCCTTAAATCAATAGTAATTGACAGTAAGTTGTTTGCAAAATGTTTGTTTCTTCGGTTTGATACTCTGATCTTCAGTGTGTATTGATTCCTACCAACCAACTTTGTAAAGGTTAGGTTTGTACTAGCAATGCTGATGATCATTAACTTTTTTCATTGCATCAGGTGTCACTGAGACTGGATTTCCCAAGAGACATGCTATTCAGCTGCCCGATCTTACACTCTTAGAAAAAAGGGTGCTATCTAGAACCTTAAAGGCTTCAATCGGCTGTCCCCATATGAGAACCCTTTGAAGAACCCTTTTTGGTTCCAAGTAAACCCCTTTGGTTCCAGGTAGATGTATTTTGGGTTTCATGTAGAACCCTTTCCATAGTGTTATACATGGAACCCAAAGGGGTTCTACATGGAACCAAAAAGGGTTATCCTATGGAGACAGCCGAAGAACCCTTTTGGAACCCTTTTTTTCCTCTGAGTGTTGTGTAAGTAGATACAATTGAAGTAGCAATAATATACATTTGTAAAGCAAATCGAATCCTATTTTAACTCACCTTTTTTTCAGGTGCACAACCCATGAGTCCTAATTCAACACAAACTCACACGTGTGCAGTTGCAGAGAAGAGGAAGAGATTTGGAATTACACCCATTTCTAACAATATTTGTTGTAAGAATGATATGACACACACGACATATTGGTTTCTATTGCCTCCTACACATACTTACATTGTTGTATTTAGCTTTCTTTGTTTAAGACTAGCAAGCTGTCCTCAATTGGGGGAACCTCTGTCCGGAACAATGTCCACAGGATTTTGGAGCGCTGTGTTATATAAGAAGTTGTTTGAATATTACAACATGAATTCAGATTAAGCAAAACTTTACTATTTAGAGATTAGTTAAAAATGGTAATTATCCAACTACTGTCTAATTTTGATATCCTCTTTCTTAAAAATGTTTCAGATTGTTGACCAATGAATTAATGTCTCACTTCAATATGAAGGGACAGAAGAGAAAACATGCCTTTGCCTTACTTATAGTAGATTCTGACTGTTTTACTGTGCATTACTGTTCTGTCGTGTCCTGCATGCCCACATTATGCCAATCATTCATTTATTTTCTTCTCTTTCTATGCATACAGTAAGTGTCCGAAAACTCAAGAGGTTATTGTGTTGCAGGCCCTCTGGAAAGTCTTAAAATATGCCCGTGACCACCCTGGTGGAGGAGGAGGCAAAGTATGTACAATACCAGTCAAAAGTTTGGACACACCTACTCATTCAACGGTTTTTATTTATTTGTACTATTGTCTACATTGTAGAATAGTAGTGAAGACATCAAAACAATGAAATAACACATATGGAATCATATAGTAACCAAAAAAGTGTTAAGCAAATCAAAGTATATTTAATATTTTAGATTCTTCAAAGTAGCCACCCTTTGCCTTGATGACAGCTTTACATGCACTTGGCATTCTCTCAACTAGCTTAATCTGGAATGATTTTCCAACAGTTTGTCTACATTGTAGAATAGTAGTAAAGACATCAAAACTATGAAATATTCTGAGCAGTTGTTGGCTGCTTTTTCTTCATTCTGCGGTCCAACTCATCCCAAATGGTCTCAATTGGGTTGAGGTTGGATGATTTGTGGAGGCCAGGTCATCTGATGCAGATCTCACTTCACTTTCCTTCTTGGTCAAATCGCCCTTAGACAGCCTGGAGGTGTGTTGAGTCATTGTCTTGTTATTCTTCCACTAAGCGCAAACCAGATGGAATGGCGTATCGCTGCAGAATGCTGTGGTAGCCATGCTGGTTAAGTGTGCCTTGAATTCTAAATAAATCATTGACAGTGTCACCAGCAAAGCACCCCCACACCATCGCACTTCCTCCGTGCTTCACAGTGGGAACCACACATGCGGAGATCATCCGTTCACCTACTCTGTGTATCACAAAGACAGGTTGGAACCAAAAATCTCACATTTGGACTCTTCAGACCAAAGGACAGGTTTCACCTGTCTAATGTCCTTTGCTCATGTTTCTTGGCCCAATCAAGTCTCTTCTTCTTATTGGTGTCCTTTAGTAGTGGTTTCTTTGCAGCAATTTGACAATGAAGGCCTGATTCATGTCTCCTCTGAACAGTTCATGTTGAGATGTGTCTGTTACTTGAACTCTGAAGCATTTATTTGGGCTGCAATTCCTGAGGCTGGTAACTCTAATGAACTTATCCTCTGCAGCAGAGGTAACTCTGGGTCTTCCTTTCCTGTGGCGGTCCTCGTGAGAGCCTTTGTTCATCATAGAGCTTGATGGTTTTTGCGACCGCTTGAAGAAACTTTCAAAGTTCTTGACATTTTCCAATTTAACTGACCTTCATGTCTTAAAGTAATGATGGACTGTCATTTCTCTTTGCTTATTTGAGCTGTTCTTGCCATAATATGGACTTGGTCTTTTACCATGTCACAACACAACTGATTGGCTCAAACACGTTAAGAATGAAAGAAATTCAACAAATTAACTTTTAACAAGACACACCTGTTATTTGAAATGCATTCTGGTGACTACCTCATGAACCTGGTTGAGAGAATGCCAAGAGTGTGCAAAGCTGTCAAGGCAAAGGGTCACTACTTTGAAGAATCTCAAATATATATTTTGATTTGTTTTAACACTTTTTTGTTTACTACATGATTCCATATGTTTTATTTCGTAGTTTTGATGTCTTCACTATTATTCTACAACGTAGAAAATAGTACAAATAAGGAAAGGCCTGGAATGAGTCCCAAAATGACAGGTACTGTATATGAGCAAGTTGCTATAACTGTCACAACATTTTTCAACTAGTACCAAGGAAATACTCCACAAAGTTTCCACAAAGAGTCCACAAAGTTTCTTCAGTGATATCCTTTTCTAGTTTTGCTTTTAAAATCTCATTATTGAATAGTATGTAATGTGCTGATTGTCTTTACTGCAGATCTGACCCATCACATGACTCTTCAAGAGGGCCATTAGGCTCCAGATCGCCTTCTGTGTCCAGAGCTCCTTGATGAGGATCTACCCCATCACACCGCTCTGATTAATCATTAATCAAATAAAACAATGGGCCTTTATATACTCTGTCCCAGTCTTTCAATGCATCTAATGTCTGAGTGAATTATGAAACAATTACTGTAAATTATGATGTAGATTTGTTTTGCCATTGCTTGATCTATTTTAAATGTAAGAATATGTTGCAGATTAAATGTAATTGGTGACTATGGAACAAATATAAATGTAATCAGCAATGTTTTCAATATCAAACTTTATCCTCTGCAATACATTTTACAGTACACTCTTAGCACCTTTTTTTTCTATCTAGAACCTAAAAAGGTTATTCACCAGTTCCCATAGGAGAACCCTTTGAAGAACCCTTTTTGGTTTCAGGTGAACCCTTTTTTGGTTCTATGTAGGACCCTTTCCACAGGGGGTTCTACATGAAAACAAAAAGGGTTCTACGTGGAACCAAAAAGGCTTCTCCCTAGAACCAAAAAGGGTTCTCCTATGGGGACAGCTGAATAACTATTCTTTTTCTAAGAGTGTATGTAATAAACTGTAATCATAACCTGGTAATGACCACCTGACGAGGTCTTAACTATGACCACCAGTAGGCTACATCATATAGCAGCACATAATAGTGGTCAGAATTATGACCAACTGGTCGTATGGTGGTCAGAAAAATACATAATATTCTGGTCAGTAAAAAGACATAAAACAAAACGTCCTATTTCAACCGTTTTGCGACCAGAATAATACGTCATAAGACATCTTTTCAACCAGGTTTTGCCCACTGGTTAAGAGCTTTCCACACCTGGATTGTGCAACATTTTTTCATAAAAAAACATTCTTCGAGCTCTGTCAAATTGGTCGTTGATCATTGATTGACAACCATTTTCAGGTCTTGCCATAGATTTTCAAGTAGATTTAAGTCCAAATTATCACACAACATTCACTGTATTCTTGTTAAGCAACTCCAGTGTAGATTTATGTTTTAGGTTATTATCCTGCTGAAAGGTGAATTAATCTCTTAGTGTCTGGTGGAAAGCAGACTGAACCAGGTTTTCCTCTAGGATTTTGCATGTGCTTATCTCCATTCCGTTTCTTTTTTATTCTGAAAAACTCCACAGTCCTTAACGTTTACAAGCATACCCATAACACCACCTATGCTTGAAAATTAATGGTACCATTAATGCTAGTTAGTGCTAGTTTGACTACCATCTTTGAGAAGCATTTGATAGCCTTCAATAATGGCTGTAATAAAGAATGCGGGCACACGGGAGACCGGGGTTCAATTCCCCGATGAAGAGGAAGGAGTAGGCTGTCCTTGTAAATAAGAATTTGTTTTTAACTGATTCAATATGTGCTATTTCGTAGTTGTGATGTCTTCACTATTATTCTACAATGTAGAAAATAGTAAAAATAAAGAAAAACCCTGGAATGAGTAGGTGTGTCCAAACTTTTGACTGGTACTTGCTTAATTAATTTGCTCTATATTATGGTGTTTCTATTCCAAGAAAAATGAAAACCCTCTGGGTTTCCGTTATGGCGCTGTACAACGTGACGGTCGGTAGTACAGTACTGGGCCATTTAGCTAAAGAATCTCTGTGTCGTGTGGGCAGGGCACACGGGAGACTGGGGTTCAATTCCCCGACGTGGAGGAAGGAGTAGGCTGTCCTTTGTAAATAAGAATTTGTTCTTAACTGACTTGCCTAGTTAAATAAAGGTTACACTAAGAGCATAACATTTCCACACCCTAATTTTCTAATTCTAGTCTAACCAATACCCAAACTGAGATTAAGTGAAAATAAAAATCTCATTTTATTTATCAAGACCATGCTTGTTTCAGAGTAGCGTGAAACGGTGCTAAATCCTATTGCTTCTAACTTCAACATGCTCTTTAATTAAATAAGACCTACACCACGTTTAACGGCACATTACTCAACACTAGTGAGAATCATGTCGCCTACAGTACAGTGCCTTGCGAAAGTATTCGGCCCCCTTGAACTTTGCGACCTTTTGCCACATTTCAGGCTTCAAACATAAAGATATAAAACTGTATTTTTTTGTGAAGAATCAACAAGTGGGACACAATCATGAAGTGGAACAACATTTATTGGGTATTTCAAACTTTTTTAACAAATCAAAAACTGAAAAATTGGGCGTGCAAAATTATTCAGCCCCCTTAAGTTAATACTTTGTAGCGCCACCTTTTGCTGCGATTACAGCTGTAAGTCGCTTGGGGTATGTCTCTATCAGTTTTTCACATCGAGAGACTGACATTTTTTCCCATTCCTCCTTGCAAAACAGCTCGAGCTCAGTGAGGTTGGATGGAGAGCATTTGTGAACAGCAGTTTTCAGTTCTTTCCACAGATTCGCGATTGGATTCAGGTCTGGACTTTGACTTGGCCATTCTAACACCTGGATATGTTTATTTTTGAACCATTCCATTGTAGATTTTGCTTTATGTTTTGGATCATTGTCTTGTTGGAAGACAAATCTCCGTCCCAGTCTCAGGTCTTTTGCAGACTCCATCAGGTTTTCTTCCAGAATGGTCCTGTATTTGGCTCCATCCATCTTCCCATCAATTTTAACCATCTTCCCTGTCCCTGCTGAAGAAAAGCAGGCCCAAACCATGATGCTGCCACCACCATGTTTGACAGTGGGGATGGTGTGTTCAGCTGTGTTGCTTTTACGCCAAACATAACGTTTTGCATTGTTGCCAAAAAGTTCAATTTTGGTTTCATCTGACCAGAGCACCTTCTTCCACATGTTTGGTGTGTCTCCCAGGTGGCTTGTGGCAAACTTTAAACTACACTTTTTATGGATATCTTTAAGAAATGGCTTTCTTCTTGCCACTCTTCCATAAAGGCCAGATTTGTGCAATATACGACTGATTGTTGTCCTATGTACAGAGTCTCCCACCTCAGCTGTAGATCTCTGCAGTTCAACCAGAGTGATCATGGGCCTCTTGGCTGCATCTCTGATCAGTCTTCTCCTTGTATGAGCTGAAAGTTTAGAGGGACGGCCAGGTCTTGGTAGATTTGCAGTGGTCTGATACTCCTTCCATTTCAATATTATCGCTTGCACAGTGCTCCTTGGGATGTTTAAAGCTTGAGAAATCGTTTTGTATCCAAATCCGGCTTTAAACTTCTTCACAACAGTATCTCGGACCTGCCTGGTGTGTTCCTTGTTCTTCATGATGCTCTCTGCGCTTTTGACGGGCCTCTGAGACTATCACAGTGCAGGTGCATTTATACAGAGACTTGATTACACACAGGTGTGCTACATATACGGCTACTCAGTGGATATTCTGAAAGTAGTTTGAGGGTCGTAGGTCATAAGACTAAGGAGCGGTTGAAATTTGAATCTATCATAAATTCTCTTAAAATCTCATGAGATGCAAATGTACAAACAAAAAACGTCCAATGTGTAGGCCCACTGAGTGTACATTATGAACCTTGTTTGAGGTGTGTGGGTCACATGACCAAGACACTATTGAATTTCACAAATTTAAAATAAATAATTAAAAATCGTGTGAGATGTATAGTAACAAAAAGCTAGAACCAGTTTTGATCATTTTAGGAGTAATGGTTAAAGAGCTATTGAAATTTGAAAAATGTGATGTGTCACTATGTTGAAGGATTCTAAATTAAAACCAAAAGCCACCTCGTGGGTCTCCCAGTGGCGGCTGGCACAGGTATCGAACCTACATCTGTAGCAACGCATTTTGCACTGCAAGAGCCCCCATCCAAAAAGTATCAAAATACAGAAAGGTGTTGGTAAAGATATATTGTCCTGCTAATAGCCCGTAATGTGCTATTATAATACTGTACATGGTGTCCAGGTCAGGATAACCAAAACATTTCTTTATTAAAGACTATCAGAAAGAATGTTGGTACTTATTTATTTTGATCCAAAGCCTTGAATGAGTGAGTCACTCAGCTTTATGTAGGTGCCGGCTAAATTACTTGATAATATATAACGATATTTTGGACGTTATTTTTTTTCTCAAAAAAACAAAACAGAGCAATTGTAATCTGAATAAATCCCAAAATAATATTTGTAAAGGCCAAAACATTTATTTCTGTTTTTAGAGGGAGAGAAACACTGGGCCAATTGTGCGTGCCCATAAAGGCCAAAATATAGCCACAACGTGACTGTGTGTTTGAAAGAGTATTTTCCAGTAAGCAACCATTTGTTTACCTTCAATAGACAGCTTTGTTCCAGTATTTCTGTAATTCACTGATATTTATTCCCATAGTAATTCATTATGGATCCAAAGCTAAATAAACATCAGCATTTTGAAAGAGTATTTTTATCATTATTTTATTAACGAAAGCATAAAGATGTTGATGAAGAAATACTGTACAGCTGTTTTGAGTTAGAAATGTAACACTTCAGAGTACTTAAGCATCAAATACATTGCAGGTAGGGGGATGTTCACAACTACAGTAGCCGGGCTATAAAGAGTCTATTTTCCTGATAATCGGACTACAAGTGTTTGAAAACCTGTTTTCAAAATGTCACCAGCTGTTCATCACTACTGAAAGTAAAAACACAGCATCTTGTTTACATCTTGTTTACATTCTTTATTGTAACCACAATGTCACAAATAATTTGTATCTACCTTTCCAATTACTTTTAGAGTTTGGGATTATTTTGATTAATATTATGGTGTTTCTATTCCAAGAAAAATTAAAAACCCTCTGGGTTTCCGTAAGGATGGACTGGAAAATATGGAGCTGTACAACGTGACGGTCGGGAGGACAGTACTGGGCTATTTAGCTAAAGAATCCAGTGTCCTGCGGAGACCGCCGTTCAATTCCCCGACAGGGAGGAAGGAGTAGGCTGTCATTTGTAATTCAGAATTTGTTCTTAACTGACTTGCCCAGTAAAATAAAGGTTACACTAAGAGCATAACATTTCTACACCCTAATTTTCCAATTATTGTCTAACCAATACCGAAACGGAGATTCAGTGAAAATAAAAATCCCATTGATTTATCAAGACCAGTCCCCATGCTTGTCTCAGAGCCGCACAAAACTGTGCTAAAATAGTTGTAGGCTATTGCTTTTAACTTCAATATGCTCTTTAAATCAATAAGACCTACACCACTTTTAACAGCACATTACTCAACACTAGTGAGACTCATGTCGGCTACTGTAGGCCTACAGTATATTGAAAAACATAACATGACTCTCCGCCAATAAGTACATAAGGAGGATATTTCTGTAATTCAGTGATATTTATTCCCATACTAATTCGTTATGGATCCATAACTAAATAAACATCAGCATTTGGAAAAGGTATTTTTATACAATTTTTTTTAATGAAAGCATAAAGATGCCATTGTTAGTTACATTGTTTTAGTTTGAACGTGCAGACTGGCACTAAGAACAGAACAATGGGAACGTTTCCCTAGTCAGCACCATTATTAGTGCAATGCCCCTTAAATATTTTGGATATGATTTTGTTTTCAAATAACGTAAAAGAGCGAGAAAAAGGCAATTTTTTAAAATGGGATGAGACATTGTTACTAATTTACATTTTTTATTGTAACCATAAAGCCAGTTTGTTATTAAGAGTGATTTATTTCTGTTTGTAGAGGGAGAAAAACCCTAAACGTACAGTCATCTCATGGGTCTCCCAGTCGAGGCCGGCATAGGTATTGAACCAGCATCTGTAGCAACACGGCTTGCACTTCTATGCAGTGTCTTAGACCGTTGCACTACTCAGGCGCTGTACAACATGACTGGTCAGGAGTGGCCTACAGTACTACAGTAAGAGCAAAATAATCCTAAAAAATAAAATATTAAAAACCTTAGTGTAACAACAGTTTTAATAAGTAATACTGAAGTCATGCACAATTATCCGTTTCTATTTAGGTTCATGTCAGAGACACAGTAGGACCCAAAAGCATAATCAGTGCTCTAACTCCCCCTTGTGCTGGTCTGGAGCAATGAAGTAGTGGCGCTGGGTACCGTACTAAACCACAAATTACCTCTAAATCCCACGGCATAAGCTCACAACTTTTAAAGGTGGAACCACTGTACTTTAGTGCCTTGTTACAACAGGATGCATGTTTTGAATATTTTGTATTCTATACAGGCTTCCTTCTTTTCACTCTGTCAATTAGGTTAGTATTGTGGAGTAACTACAATGTTGTTGATCCACCCTCAAGTAATCTCGTATCACAGCCATTAAAGTCTGTAACTGTTTTAACGTCACTATTGGCCTCATGGTGAAATCCCTGGGTGTTTCCTTCCTCTCCAGCAACTTAGTTAGGAAGGACACCTGTATCTTTGTAGTGACTGGGTGAATTGATACACCATCCAAAGTGTAATTAATAACTTCACCATTCTCAAAGGGATATTCAGTGATTGCTTTTTATTTTTACCCATCTACCAATAGGTGCCATCTTTGTGAGGCATTGGAAAACCTCCCTGGTCTTTGAATCTATATTTGAAATTCACTGGTCGACTGAGGGGCTTTACAGATAATTGTATGTGTGTGGTACAGAGATGAGGTAGTCATAATAAAATAATGTTAAACACTATTACTGCACACAGAGTGAGTCCAGGCAACTTATTATGTGACTTGTTAAGCACATTTTTACTCATTTAGGCTTGCCCTAACAATGGGGTTGACTACTTATTGATGCAAGACATTTAAGCTTTTAATTTTTAAGTCATATCTACAAATAAATAAAAAGTTCCACTTTGGCATTATGAGGTATTATTATGTGTAGGCCAGTGACAATTTTTTTCTCAATTTAATCCATTTAAAGTTCATCCTGTAACACAACAAAATGTGGGGATAGTAATGGGGTGTGAGTACTTTCTGAAGGCACTGTATGTACTTTTTACTGTCATCTGCTTGTCCTGTCTATCAGAATGTTTTTCCAGAGGAGTATGGCCCCAAGTATGACTCAACACTGCAGATTCTTGTGTGGGAGTTCCTGTCCAGGCTGGAGAAACTGATTCCTGCTCCAAACCTTAAGCAGGTATTATTGTACTGTACATCATCTGAGGTATGAATTAGGGATGGCCATTTGAAAGAATGTCCATGTTCGAGTACTCTCATATTATAATTATTTTAGTTCTCTAGTACTCTCATGTCAATGTGAAACGGGGCTGAATGCAAAATAAAGTTTACGTTATGCTGTCGGTTGCTGTAATTTCTGCTTGTTCTGATAAGGAAATGTAACACATTTTCACTGCACTTGACACACTCCACAAACAATTGAAACTTCTTAGAGTTTGTAATTTTGTCCGCGCTTATACATTTAACCTGTTTAATAGTATAATTTGTAAATGTTTTGTATTTGTATTTTATTATTAGCAATCAAATACACTCCTTGGATTAGTACTCGTGCCCATCCCTAGTATGAATTCGGCTCTCAAGTAAGAATGTGTCCCAAAGTGCCTCTCATTCTAAACAAAACCTTGAAACACCATTTTGTTATGGAATAGGTTAGGTAGGTTAGGTCTTAGATGCATGATTAGACACTACCACTTCAGCAATATTAGCAGGCTAGTTAATTGGTTTTGTAACAATTGTTAATTTCTCCATCTCTTAGACTGCGTCTTGGCTCAGCCTTGCCCCTGCTCTCTTAGAGGAGTGTGTGCAGTCTGTGGCTCACCCTGAGCCATTACAGGCACTCCTCCATCACCATAAAAATGGACATCACTTAGACACCAATGGTAGGTGGGGTGCAGGATTTGGAAACCATTTACTTGCCTGTTTGCCTGAATTTATTTTCTTTGTTAAAAAAAAACACTTCTGTCCTAATATTTCAATATTTTCCGGTAGAACTTAGGAAATGCTGGAAATGTAGTTAAGATATTCCTGATGTTAACCTGTGACGGTCTCTCCTTTTCTAGCTCTAAGGTCCACTGGTGGTGACTACATCCTCTCTTCACTGTCTTTCCCTTCCTCTGTGAAGGAAGAAATTGCCTCTTGCCAAGCAGGCCCAGAGAGACAGTCCTATCCCACCATAAAGGGATATCAAACCCCTTTCCCATCTGATGAACCAGAGATGAGCTGGGACTGCAGAATGGCAGATCGTAAGGTCTGGACTGTAAAGCCACCAGCCCGCTCTGCTTCTGTGGAGGTCGAGGTCAAGACTATAGAGGACGCCACTGAGATAACCGTTAAACGCAAGACAATCAACAAAGAGTTGATAAAAGAAACCAGGAGAGATAAAGCTGTTCTCTGCCCTCAGACTCGCAGTGGGCTGAAAACCAGCCGCTTGACTGCTTCCTGTCTGCGCCGTCATCCCGTACTGCGGTTGAACAGGCTTGACATTCGCAATATGCCGTTACCCAAGTCCTTGCTAACACTGATTCTAAGGAGAGGGAGACTGCAGGCTGAGACAAGACGCCCAGGACCGAAAGGAATTGACAGAAAAAAAAAACGGAGAAGAGGTCGTGGTATTACAAATGAGAAGATTAAATCACACACACTTGATATAAGCGATATGCCGCTACCCAAGTCCCCGCTAACACTGACCCTAAAGAGAGGGGTACTGCTGGATGATCCGACGAGTTCCCAAGTACAGAAAAAAAGAGGTAGAAAAAAAGGAGAGAAAATAGGACCTGGTATCACAAGATTAAAGATTGAGAAGATTGGAGCACACACACTTGACATAAGCGATGTGCCATTAGCCAAGCCCTCTCTAAAACTGGTTATAAGGAGAGGGAAACTGCAGGCTGAAGCAACAGGTTCTCAAGGGAAAAAAACAAGGGGCAGAAAGAAAAAATGGAGAAGACGATGTGGTGTCAAAAAGGAGGGTGTGAAAAGAGAGCGGTCACCTGAAACTGAGTGAGTGTCCACTGTGGAACAGAGGTATTCAAATCCAGGCCTCAAGGTCTGCAGTGCTGCTGGTTTTCTTTTCTCCCAGGTTGTAAATGTATTTATTAATATCATTGATTGTTCAGAGAATACGCTCCCCTAGTGTACAGAGGACTGAATCAGTCCCTGATTCGAGGGGTATTGGGGAAAAGGTTATAACCAACAGTGGTGCAGACCTCAGTCCAGATTTGAAGTAGTAGCGGTTACTAGTAGTGGCTAGGACCTTGGCAGTGAACTTACCCATTTGAAAACTGACTTTCATTTTGGTCTCTTCTCAGGGAAGAAGCTGAACCATCAGATTATGAACTTTGGACCAGCGTTAATAAAGGGGTCACACTCAATGAAAGGGCCCCTGTCGATGAATCTGGTAAGAAAAGTTCCTTAGTGAGTGTAGAGCAGTGAACGTCAAGCTCCTTAGATATGCAAAACTCCTGAATAAAGAATAAGAAACTAGAAATGACAGCCTTAACGATGCAGAAGAACGTGGTTACTAGACCAAAATGGTCAAGATATTCTGCAGTAAACACTTCCCCTGCATCTATTAGGCTGCAGTACCTCGTTCTTTATTTGAAGAAAGTTCCATATCTCTTCACTGCACTGTATTGAGATTTGTTCAAATGTGGTCTAGTCTGTTTTTATCAAGCACCGGATCTGTCTTACTTGTTCTCTTTGACTTTGAGTTAATGTCTATGTGGATGTCTTGCTCACTTCTCTCTTTTCAACACTAGGTGGAGTCCATGCTTCTCATTTCCCATCATCTCATAAGAGGGAGGAGGAACAGCCCATACAGACCTGTCACACAGAGGAGCACAGTGGTCATATGGCCGAAGGGCAGAACAGAGTAGAAGTCTCAGAGATTGTACCTCAGGACTCACTAACTCCTGAGCCATCCAACACCGCTCACAGAATTCATTCAGAGGAGCACAGTGGTCAGATGACCGAAGGGCAGAACAAAGTAGAAGTCTCAGAGATTGTACCTCAGGACTCACTAACTCCTGAGCCATCCAACACCGCTCACAGAATTCATTCAGAGGAGCACAGTGGTCAGATGACCGAAGGGCAGAACAAAGTAGAAGTCTCAGAGATTGTACCTCAGGACTCACTAACTCCTGAGCCATCCAACACCTCTCACAGAATTCATTCAGAGGAGCACAGTGATCAGATGGCCAAAGTGCAGAACAGGGAAGAACCCTCAGAGGTGGTACCTCAGGACTCACTAACTCCTGAGCCATCCAACACCTCTCACAAAATGCATTCAGAGGAGCACAGTGGTCAGATGGCCAAAGGGCAGAACAGGGAAGAACCCTCAGAGGTGGTACCTCAGGACTCACTAACTCCTGAGCCATCCAACACCTCTCACAAAATGCATTCAGAGGAGCACAGTGGTCAGATGGCCAAAGGGCAGAACAGGGAAGAACCCTCAGAGGTGGTACCTCAGGACTCACCAAGTCCTGAGCCATCCAACACCTCTCACAAAATTCATTCAGAGGAGCACAGTGGTCATATGTTCGAAGAGCAGAACAGAGACGAACTGCCAGAGATGGTTCCTCAGGACTTAAGACCTCCTGAGCCATTCAACACCTCTCACAAAGTTCACTCCGAGGAGCACAGTGGTCGTATGTTCGAAGAGCAGAACAGAGACGAACTTCCAGAGATGGTACCTCAGGACTCACTAACTCCTGAGCCATCCAACACCGCTCACACAATTCATTCTGAGGAGCACAGTGGTCAGATGGCTGAAGGGCAGAAGAGAGAACTCCCAGAGGTGGTACCTCAGGACTCACTAACTCCTGAGCCATCCAACACCTCTCACAAAATTCATTCCGATGAGCACAGTGGTCAGATGGCCGAAGGGCAGAACGTAGAAAAACCTTTAGAGAGTGTACCTAAGGACTTACTAACTGAGATTGTACTTCAGCACTCGTTAACTTCTGAGCCATCCAACAGCTCGCACAAAAGAAGCCAGCGCGTCAAGGCATGCTCTTTCTGTGGCAAGACTTTCACTGACACACTGGGCTTGACAAGACACATGCGATCTCACATTGAGCAGAGGTCACACCAATGCACCCAATGTGGGCAAGATTATGATTCCAGTGAGGACTTAGAGGAACACCAGAAGAGAAGCTGTGAGGAGAAGATAAAAAAAGAAATTGGTGAGGACAATGGTGGGGAAACTGTCCAGCAAAAAACGCATCTGAAAAGAGACAAAAAACCTGATCTGAAAGCAGACAAAAAACCTGATCTGAAAGCAGACAAAAAACCTGATCTGAAAGGACACAAGAAAGATCGCTCCATAATGTGCCATGTGTGCGGGAAAGTAACTACTCGTATGTTGGGTTTGCGAAGACACCTTCTACTTCACTTCAACAATGGCGCATACAAATGCCCTGTATGTCCAACGACTTTTATAACAAATGCTGATTTGAGATCGCACCTGAGATTGAAAAGATCTTGTAGGGAAAAATGTTCTGATGAAGTAATTAATACCAAGGTCCATCTCCAATCCAACCCTGGTGAGTACAAGTGTCCTTACTGTGGGGACACTTTCCAGCTACCACATGATCTGAAAGGACACACAAAAGACTGTTCCAGAAAGTGCCATGTGTGTGGGAAAACAACTTTGAAGCCGTGCGGCATGCGAAGGCACATGTTAAAACACAACAACAATGGCCCCTACAAGTGCCCGGTGTGTCCAAGGACTTTTATATCCCGTACTGATTTGAAGATGCACCTGAAAAAAAATAAGCAATGTAGGGAGAAATGTTCTGATGTCATGGTGAAGGAATTACTGTCATCAGTAGATGGTAGATGTGGGAAAAATGAAACAGGAGTCATGACAAGCTGCCAACAACCAAGCTCCAGCAACACTTCTGGGCCTTCAAAGAATATTGAACAGTTCTTTGAACAGTTCTCTTATGACTTTCAGCAATCCAATAACAGCGCGAGTAGTGATGTGAAGCTGAATAACCTCAATGAAAACTACAGTAAATACCAACCCATGAAGGATGTTGACTTGAATAGCCTCCATGAAGCCTCCATGGTGACCACTGAAGACTACAGTGATGAGATCAGTCAATACCAACCCATGAAGGACAAAAAGTCTGTGGATGATTCATTGGAAAATGAGATGCCCAATGACAAAGAACCAAACTCAACCATTGGCTTAACAGGGAAGCAGGTGTCCCAGACTGACCCAAAGCCTCTCCAGGATTCTCAACCAGAGATAAGCGGAGAAGTGAAGAACGAGATACAGGTGATACCGGTTTTGACAATAGATATGACAATACTAAATGCCCTTCAATTTGAGATTCGAAGGAAATACAGGGCTCTAGACTCATTTTCCCCTGATGGCACTGGTGCCACTAACTTCTTCAGTTGGTGGCACCAGCTGTTATTTGGTGGCACCCCCAAAAAGGGGCGTCACATAGACCTGGGCGATAGGAACAAAATTGCCTGAATTGGTGCGATAACAATAAATAGAACGATAAGTTTAAAACCATTTATTTTTTCTTTAAAGTACTTCTACTAGTTTGATGGTTTTAGCATAAATTATTCCATATTAGCAAACTTATTTGAATAATAAATAAATGTAATTTATGAAGTCAGTCATTCATAATGCTTTATCAAGAAGTGTAATAGACTACTGAGATGGTATTCAATAAATAAGTTGTTACATCTAACAGTGAAACAGGCAGGGCAGACACTTTTATTACAGGAATCATGAGGATAATGTACTTTACTATTTAACAAATTCACGGTTTTATCCAGCCAACAAAATAGGACGTTTTGATTGAGTTGACCGGGTAGAATGTTCAGCTTGCACCAGTGAGACCATTGATTTGTTTTTACTTGCACAGCCAAGTCAGAGGGACTAAATGGTCACAGTCTGGAGCCCTGAAATGAAGGACAACAATGGCTTTCAACCCCTTTCTCCATATTGCATTCGTTTTTGCAGATGTGTAGAAACTCGAAAATGTAAGGAATATGCCGGTAGCTCTCAGATCATAATAAATAATCTTTGAGAAGCTTTTGTATCTAGGGCCCTGATTGGAAGGCAAATTGAGCACCAACATGTTGCTGTAACGGAGTGCGTTTCATCCCACCAACATGTACACAACACTTGGCACTGAAGTCAACTGTACTGACAGACAGAGCTTGTGACACAGTGGGAAACGGTTCACTTAAGATCTTGGTGAGGATGACTTCACCACATGGTGACTACTAGTTCTAGCCTGTAAGTTTCTCATCCACTACACTCACCCCCTAGTAGTCTGCTACAGTAGTCTGTGATCCGGGTTACAGCAGCATTGTAACAGAGTCGGTTCTGTCCCCACCTGGGACACAAACTCTGGGGGTTGCCTCTGGACCGGGCTAAAAGACATTCCTTTTATTTATTTATTATATATATAGGTCAAAATTGAACTACTATATATTTTATCCCCATTTTCTTCCTATATATCATAAATTATCCACTTTTATGACACTTCAATATCATTTTGTCACTGGATAAAAGCATCTATACCATCTGGTGTTGTCTACATGTTGATCCACCTTGATTTCAAGTTTGCTTAAGTGTGATACATTTAAGTTAATTCAAGAAAATAAATGAAAAGGCAAGGCTTTAAGTCAGAGTGTGCATTTTAATGACCATAATATATATTTTATACAGAGCGGGAAACTGCAGGCTGAGGCCACGGGTTCCCACGGACAGAAAAGAAGAGGCAGAAAGAGAAAACAGAAAAGAGGACGTGGTGTCAAAAATGAGAAGAGCGAAGCAAAGGGTGTGAAAAGAGAGCGGTCACCTGAAACTGAGTGAGTGTCAGCTGTGGAACAGAGGTATTCAAATCCAGGTAGAAAATTAATTGACCAAGGAATACACTCACCTAGTGTACAGAGGATTGAATCTGTCCCTGATTTGAGAGGTTATTGGGGGAAGGGTGAAAAACAGCAGTGGTGCAGACCTCGAGGCCCAGATTTGAATGCCCCTATTGTAGTGGCTAGGACCTTGGAAGTGAACTAACCCATTGAAAATCATAACTGACTTCATATTTGTCTGTCCTCAGGGAAGATGCCGAACCATCAGATAATAAACGTTGGACCACTGTCATTAAAAGGACCACTGTCTGTGATTCTGGTAAGGAGTGTTCCTTAGTGTGTAGAACAGTGAACATGAGCTCTTTATTCAAAACTACTGAATAAACAAACTACAAATGACAGCCTTAAAGATGCAGAGAAATTGGTTACTAGTGTTATGTTCTAATTTTCAGAGTAAATAACTCATGGACACAAAGAGAAGCTTAACCAAGTTTAATTCTACCCAAAAGGTCGCTACAGCTGTAATTCAGACACAAACATGGCTTCCCGCGTGGTAGTATTCATACTTCACTTTGGGTGGAGTCTCCTTATCGCTAAACTGCATCATTATTGCTGAGCAGGGAGCTGAGATATATGAGCCTTCAACGGTTTCTCCCATTATTAGTACTGCCACATGTGACCGTGTTCCCTGCACTCAGCCCTTCCCAAGCTTCATTATGGCACCCCTCATGTCTCTTTAGTACCTAATGTTCCTATACTTCTGAGTATAACAATGTTCACAGTTTCACCCAGAATCCGACACTAGACCTAAGCGTCCTTGCTATTCTGCTGTCAGAATAACCAAGTGCTTATGTGTATCATTCTTTGAGTTCAGTAAACACTTTCACTGTATCTTTTAGGCTGCAGTACCTTGACTTTGTCAATAATATGTGGATGTCTTGCTCACTTTTCTCTTTTCAACACTAGGTGGTGTCTCAGAGAGTGTACCTCAGGACTCACTAACTCCTGAGCCATCTCACAAAAGAAGTCAACGAGTCAAAGCATGCTCTTTCTGTCGCAAGACTTTCACTGAAACACTGGGCTTGACAAGACACATGCGATCTCACATTGAACAGAGGTCACACCAATGCACCCTGTGTGGGCAAGACTTTGAATTCAGTGAGGACTTAGAGGAACACCAGAAGAGTAGCTGTGAGAAGAAGAAGAGTGGTGATGACTACTGTGGGGGAACTGTCCAGAAAAAAAAATATCTGAAAAAAAACCCTGATCTGAAAAGAGACAAAAAGCCTGATCTGAAAGGAGACAAGAAAACTCATCTGAATAGAGCCAAAAAAAATAATCGGAAAAGAGACAAAAAAACTGATCTGAAAGGACACACAAAAGACTGTTCCATAATGTGCCATGTGTGCGGGAAAGTAACTACTCGTATTGTAAGTTTGCAAAGGCACCTTCTACTTCACTTCAACAATGGCGCATACAAGTGCCCTGTGTGTCCAAAGACTTTTATATTAAATTGTGATTTGAGATCACACCTGAGATTGAAAAGATGTTCTGATAAAGTAATTACAACCAGGCTCCACCTCAAATCCAACCCTGGGGATTACAAGTGTCCTTACTGTGGGGACACTTTCCAGCTACCACGTGATCTGAAAGGACACACAAAAGACTGTTCCAGAAAGTGCCATGTGTGTGGGAAAATAAGTTCTCGAAAACTGGAAATGCGAAGGCACATGTTAAAACACAACAACAATGGCCCCATCAAGTGCCCGGTGTGTCCAATGACTTTTGTATACCATACTGATTTGAAGAAGCACCTGAAAACAAAAAAACTATGTAGAGAGAAATGTACTGATGTCAAGGTGAAGAACAATGCTGATTTGAAATTGCCCCAAAGATTGAAAAGGTCTTATAGGAAGACATTTTCTGATGATGTAATTACAACCAAGATCCACTTCAAATCCAACTCTGGAGATTACAAGTGTCCCTACTGTGGGGACACTTTCCAGCTACCACGTGATCTGAAAGGACACACAAAAGACTGTTCCAGAAAGTGCAATGTGTGTGGGAAAACAACTTCAACGGCACGCGGCATGCGAAGGCACATGTTAAGACACAACAACAATGGCCCCTACAAGTGCCCGGTGTGTCCAATGACTTTTATATACCATCCTGATTTGAAGAAGCACCTGAAACTGAAAAAACATTGTAGAGCGAAATGTTCTGATGTGATGATGAAAGAAATACTGTCTTCAGGAGGTGGTAGATGTTGGAAAATGTTCAATGAAACAGCAGTCATGACAAACAGCCAACAACCAAGCTCCAGCAACACAGGTGGGCCTTCGAAGAGAATTGAAGAGCTCTCTCATGACTCGCAGCAATCCGATAACGGCATGAGTAGTGATATGAACCTTAATAGCCTTGAAGAAGATCACAGTGACAAGATCAGTCAATACCAACCCATTAAGGACGTTGACTTAAGTAGCCTCCATGAAGACTTCAGTGATGAGATCAGTCAATACCAACCCATTAAGGACATTGACCAATCCAACCCTGGTGAGTACAATTGTCCTTACTGTTGGGACACTTTCCAGCTCCCAGATGATCTGAAAAGCCACACAAAAGACTGTTCCAGAAAGTGCCATGTGTGTGGGAAAATATCCTCAAAGGCATGTGACATGCGAAGGCACATGTTAAAACATGACAACAATGGCCCCATCAAGTGCCCGGTGTGTCCAAAGACATTTATATTCCATACCGATTTGAAAACACACCTGAAAACAAAAAAACTTTGTAGGGAGAAATGTTCTGATGTGATGGCAAAGGAATTACTGTCTTCAGTAGATGGTAGATGTAGGAAAAATGTTAATGAAACAGGAGTCATGACAAGTTGCCATCAACCAAGCTCCAGCAACACAGGTGGGCCTTCGAAGGGCGGGCCTGTGTTGGGTTTGAAGAGCTTTGAAGAGTTCTTTGAAGAGCTCTCTAATGACTCCGATATCAGTATGAATAGTGACGTGAACCTGAATAGCCTCGATGAAGACTACAGTCAGGAGATCAGTCAATACCAACCCATTAAGGATGTTGACCTGAATAGCCTCGGTGAAGACTACAGTCAGGAGATCAGTCAATACCAACCCATTAAGGATGTTGACCTGAATAGCCTCGGTGAAGACTACAGTCAAGAGATCAGTCAATACCAACCCATTAAGGATGTTGACCTGAATAGCCTCTATGAAGACTACAGACAGGAGATCAGTCAATACCAACCTATTAAGGACGTTGACCAATCCAACCCTGCTGAGTACAATTGTCCTTACTGTAGGAAGACTTTCCAGCTCCGACATGATCTGAAAGAACACAAAAAAGACTGTTCAAGGAAGTGCCATGTGTGTGGGAAATCAACTTCGACGGCATGCGGCATGCGAAGGCACATGTTAAAACACTACAATGGCCACATCAAGTGCCCGGTGTGTCCAGCGACTTTTGTATACCATACTGATTTGAAGAAGCACCTGAAAACAAAAAAACTATGTAGGGAGAAATGTTCTGGGGTGATGGCGAAGGAATTACTGTCTTCAGTAGATGATAGATGTAAGAAAAATGTTAATGAAACAGAAGTCATGGCAAGTTGCGAACAACCAAGCTCCAGTGACACAGGCGGGCCTTCAAATAGCATTGAAGAGTTTTCACATGATTTGCAGCAATCTGATAACAGCATGAGTAGTGATGTGAACCTGAATAGCCTCCATGAAGACAACAGTCAGGAGATCAGTCAATGCCAAGCCATTAAGGACATTGACCAATCCAACCCTGGTGAGTACAAGTGTCTTTACTGTGGGGACATTTTCCAGCTCCCAGATGATCTGAAAGGACACACAAAATACTGTTCCAAAAAGTGCCATGTGTGTGGGAAAATATCCTCAAAGGCATGTGACATGCGAAGGCACATGTTAAAACACTTCAACAATGGCCCCATCAAGTGCCTGGTGTGTCCAAAGACATTTATATTTCACACTGATTTGAAAACACACCTGAAAACGAAAAAACTTTGTAGAGAAAAATGTTCTGATGTGATGGCAAAGGAATTACTGTCTTCAGTAGATGGTAGATGTAGGAAAAATGTGAATGAAACAGGAATCATGACAAGGCTCCAACAACCAAGCTCCAGCAACACAGGTGGGCCTTCGAAGAGCGGGCCTGTGTTGGGTTTGAAGAGCTTTGAAGAGTTCTTTGAAGAGCTCTCTAATGACTCTGATATCAGCATGAGTAGTGATGTGAATCTGAATAGCCTCCATGAAAACTACAGTCAGGAGATCAGTCAATACCAACCCATGAAGGATGTTGACTTGAGTATCCTCCATGAAGACTACAGTCAGGAGATCAGTCAATACCACCCTATGAAGGATACTGACCCGAATAGCCTACATGAAGACTTCAGTCAGGAGATCGGTCACTACCAACCCATGAAGGATGTTGACCTGAATAGCCTCCATGAAGTCTATAGTGATGATATCAGTCATTACCAACCTGTTAAGGACATTGACCCACAGGGGGACAGAAGGTCTGTAAATGATTCAGGGGTAAATGAGATGCCCAATGACAAAGAACCAAACTCAACCAACGGCCCAGGGCCTCTCCAGGACTCAATCTGAGCCAAACAGAGAAGCTAAGAACGAGATACAGGTGATACCGGTGTCAACAATACATACAACAAAACTAAAAGCCCTGCAATTTAAGGTTATAAGAAAATGATGAACAGCAACAACTTCCTTATATGTATTTGTTTTTTTGTTGTAGCTATTGTTATGGATTAGGTTAGGTATTTAGAGATGATAGAGAGATTCCCACTAGTAATTACCAGTTGGAGGGGCATTCAAGTGGATCTTTCCCAGTCGTATGTAGGGATTTGCGAATTTGCGAGATGTTTGAACGCAGCATAACCCGAGTGAAAAGTCAGTTGTCTCTTAGGTGGCGGAGTCTCTCAATAGTTTTGAGGTATCCCCGGTTTGTGAAGCTACTCATGTTCATAAGAGTGCTGATGGCAAACCAGATGGGGAGAAGGATGATTTATGTGGGGACATAGAGGAAACATTCTTTGCCAAACTAGACGGTGGTTTCCAGGTAATGGTTCATCATAGTGAGAAAGTTTATTCTTGTGTGTATCTCGGTTAGAACTTCTGGGCAGAGATATACAGTGCCGTGAAAAAGTGTTCGTCCCCTTTCTAATTTTCACTGCTTTTGCATTATTGTTATACTGAATTATCAGATCTTCACCCAAAATATAATATTAGTTAAAGGGAACCTGAGTGAATAAATAACACAATTACATACTTATTTCATTTATTTCATTAACAAAGTTATGCAACACCCATTGCCCCTATGTGAAAAAGTAATTTCCCCCTTACACTCAATAACAGTCTATGCCACCTTTAGCTGCGATGACTCCAACCAAACGCTTCCTGTAGTTGTTGATCAGTCTCATGTGGCTGTGGAGGAGTTTTTGCCCACTCTTATATGCAGAACTGCTGTAACTCAGCGACATTTTGGGGTTTTCAAGCATGAATTGCTCGTTTCAGGTCCTGCCACAACATTTCAATTGGGATTAGGTTGGGACTTTGACTAGGCTATTCCAAAACTTTAAATGTGTTGCTTTTTAGCCATTTTCATGTAGATTGTGTGTTTTGGATCATTGTCTTGTTAAAACACCCAGCTGCGCTTCAGCTTCAGCTCATAGACGAATGGCCTGACATTCTCCTGAAGAATTCTATGATATAGAGCAGAATTCTTGGTTCCTTCTATTAAGGGAAGTTGTCCAGGTCCTGAGGCAGCAAAGCATCCCCAAACCATCACAGTACCACCACCATGCTTGTCTGTTTGTGTGAGGTTCTTACTGTGGGAATGCAGTGTTTTTGTTTATGCCAGGCATAATGGGACCCATGCCATCCAAAAAGTTATCATTTTTAATTATCTGTCCATAGAACATTCTTCCAAGAGTTGATGATCATCAAGGTGCTTTTTGACAAACTTGAGTGAACTTTTTGGATGACATGGATCCCATAATGCCTGGTGATAACCAAACACTGCATTCCAAAGTAAGAACCTCAAACCAACGGTCAAGCATGGTGCAGCTAGACAATGATCCAAAACACACAATCAAGTCTACATGAAAATGTCTAAAAAGCAACCTATTTGAAGTTTTGGAATGGTCTAGTCAAAATCCAAACCTAATCCCAAATTAGATGTTGTGGCAGGACTTGAAACGAGCAGTTCATTCTTGAAAACCCACAAATGTTGCAAAGTTAAAGCATTTCTGCACGCAAGAGTGGGCCATAATTCCTCCACAGCGATGTGAAAGACTGATCAACAACTACAGGAAACATTTGGTTGCAGTCATTGCAGCTAAAGTTGGCACAACCTGTTATTGAGTGTAAGGGGGCAATTACTTTTTCACACAGGGGAATTGGGTGTTCCATAACTGTTAATACATTATTATATTTAAATAAAAATGTTTAACTTAGGTTTCCTTTAATATTAGGTTTTGGTTGAAGATCTAACATTCAGTATAAAAAATATGCAAAAATAGAGAAAATCAGAAAGGTGGCAAATACTTTTTCACGGCACTGTATGTGAGGAAGTGTGCCATCTGCACAGGATGAGGTTGATTAATGTTTCAATTTATGGGAGACGTTCTTTGTTATGTTGAGTGACACTGAGCAACTTGGTTCTCTTGGTGGTCTGAGAAAGCATTTGGTTCCCCGAGTGATCTGTTGGATTCAGAGTTTGTCAGTGATTATTTTGTTCCTTTAGCTGACATATTCTGTGAGGTTAGTGAGGATCCGCTGGATGACCCGGTCTGGGTATTGCGGGATGACACGGCTGTGTCTTGTTACAAGAATAGGGTGCTTGAAGAATTGGGTTTGGAAAAGCCAGATCCACTACAGAGTGAGTTTTGTGAAGTTAAGTGTGAGGAGATGAAGATGTTGGTCAATGTTCACTTGTCCCTGTTGGTGGTTGCTCCAGGTCTCTAATCACTGGACACCTCACAGATGGAGCTTGGTGCGTGTGACCATGGGCGCTGTGAATGGAGTTGGTCTCTCAGGGGGCGGAGTCTCTCAAAGAGAGTTTTGAGGTATCCCCAGTTTGTTAAGATGCTCATGTTCAGAAGATGGCAAACCAGATGGGGAGAAGGATGATTTGTGTGAGGACTCTGTGTCTCTGTTCCTCTCCCTCAAGTTCGAGTTTTGCAGGTTCAGGCAAAAATTAAACAGTTTAGCGCAGACAACGTTTTCTAAACTATGTTTAATTTTTGCCTTTTGAAAACGACAACTTCCTATGTCCCACAGTTTGTGCTTCTCAGATTTCTTTCTAAAAATCAGTGCTTTGAGCTCACACAAAAAACTAACTAAATTGAATTAAAATAATTGAAAGCTAAATTAAACCGAAATGTAGGCTAATCGCTCAGCACTAGTGTACATATTGGTCTCTTTAGTTAAGGAAGTTTTATGGGGGGGGGGGGATATATTACAAGTTTTGAAAAATTCAGGAAAATAGATTGTGGTGACTGTGAGGTTTTTTCTTGTTGGGGGAGAAGTTATAGAATAGGTTTGGTAGTTAAGTATGTAGGCTTAGGACCCCTAGACATAACGAGTCAGTAGGCGAGTCAATCGGTTTCATAACAATGTGTAGGAATAGGAACTCAAAAGTGTAGAAGTATGGCGGTAGTTCTCCTGAACCTGGGCCCCAATTCTCAGTGTTTTTGCCTCTCAGATAATAATAAATAAGAGAAGGAGTAGCTGATCCTAGATCAGCATTCATACTCTGAAAATCTTTAGAACCTTTATAATCTAGGACCCAGACTGAAAGGCAAATGGAGCACCAACATGTACACAACACTTGGCACTGAAGTCAACTGTACTGACAGACAGAGCTTGTGACACAGTGGGAAACGGTTCACTTAAGATCTTGGTGAGGATGACTTCACCACATGGTGACTACTAGTTCTAGCCTGTAAGTTTCTCATCCACTACACTCACCCCCTAGTAGTCTACTACAGTAGTCTGTGATCCGGGTTACAGCACCATTGTAACAGAGTCGGTTCTGTCCCCACCTGGGACACAAACTCTGGGGGTTGCCTCTGGACCGGGCTAAGAGACATTCCTTTTTATTATTCTTTACAAAAATGTGACAAACTATATATCTTCTTTCCCCTTTCTCTCCCTCTCTTTATCCACTTTTTTAACACTTCTATAACACTTAAGTATCATGTAATGTCACTGTATACTGTAAGTCACTTTAGATAAAAGCTATGGGTTGCCTATCAGCCGAGCTGAAGTGACTTTTTTGTGTGCATGTTTTTCTTTTTACTTAATGTTGAAATGTGGTAACTGTATATTCTTTCTCCCTCTCTCTATATATCATTCATTACCCACTTTTATAACATTTTTATAATGCTTAAATGTCATGTCACTGTATACTGTAAGTCACTTTGGATAAAAACATCTACGACACTTTGTATTACATGTTTATCCATCCGTTTTTTAAAGTTGACATTGGTGTGATACATTTCAATATATTAAAGAAGACAAATGAAAAGGCATGGCAGAGTCTGAGAGTGCATTTTTTTATGACTATAATATACTGAACATAAATAAACCCAACATGTAAAGTCTTGGTCCCGTGTTTCATGAGCTGAAATAAAAGATCCCCAAAATATTCCATATGCACAAAAATCTTATTTCTCTCAAATGTTGTGCACAATTGTTTTTACATCCCAGTTAGTGAGCAATTCTTCGTTGCCAAGATAATCCATCCACCTGACAGGTGTGGCCTATCAAGAAGCTGGTTAAACAGCATTGTCATTACACAGGTGCACCTTGTGCTGGGGATAACAAAAGGCCATTTTAAAATGTGCAGTTTTGTCACACACATAATGCCACAGAAGTTTTGAGGGATCATGCAATTGGCGTGATGACTACAGGAATGTCCACCAGAGCTGTTTCCAGAGAATTTCATGTTAATTGCACACTCCATCAATACTTAGTGGGAGGCTGAGGAGTAATTCTGATTGGCTGGGCCTGGCTCCCAACTGCACCTCTGCCCAGTTGTGAAATCTATAGATTAGCGCATCATTTTTGTTATTTCAATTGACTGATTTCCTTCTATGAACTGTAAAATCTTTGAAATCGTTGCATGTTATATATATTTTTTTGTTCAGTATATACAGTGCCTTCGGAAAGTATTCCGACCCATTGAGATTATATTTTTTCCGTAATCTACAGACAATACCCCATAATGAAATTAGCTGAATAAATGTTTGCAAATTTATTTCAAATAAGAAACAGAAATACCTTATTTACATAAGTATTCAGACCCTTTGCTATGAGAGTCAAAATTGAGCTCATGTACATCCTGTTTCATTGATCATCCTTGAGATGTGTTTTACAACTTGATTGGAGTCCGTCCGCCTGTGGTAAATTCAATTGATTGGGCATGATTTGGAAAGGCACACACCTGTCTATATAAGGTCCCACAGTTGGCAGTGCATGTGAGGGAATAAACCAAGCCATGAGGTTGAATGAATTGTCCGTAGAGCTCCGAGACAGGATGGTGTCGAGGCACAGATCTGGAAAAGGGTACCAAAAAATGTCTGCAGCATTGAAGGTCCCCATGAAAACAGTGGCCTCCATCATTCTTAAATGCAAGAAGTTTGTAACCACCAAGATTCTTAGAGCTGGCCACCCGACCAAACTGAGCAACCGGGGGACAAGGGCCTATGCCATGGAGGTGACTAACAACCCAATGGTCACTCCGACATAACTCCAGAGTTCCTCTGTGAAAATGGGAGAACCTTCCAGAAGGACAACCATCTCTGCAACATTCCACCAATCAGGCCTTCATGGTAGTGGCCAGACGGAAGCAACACCTCAGTAAAAGGCACATGACAGCCCGCTTGGAGTTTGCCAAAAGGCACCTAAAGGACTCTCAGACCATGAAAACAAGTGCTCTGGTCTGATGAAACCAAGATTGAACTCTTTGGCCTTAATGCCAAGTGTCACGTCTGGAGGAAACCTGGCACCATCCCTATGGTGAAGCACGGTGGTGGCAGCATCATGCTTTGGTGATGTTTTTCAGCAGCAGGGACTGGGACACTAGTCAGGATGAAAACCTCCTCCAAAGTACTCAGGACCTCAGACTGGGGCGATGGTTCACCTTCCAACAGGACAACAACCCTAAGCACACAGCCAAGACAACACAGGAGTGGCTTCGGGACAAGTCTCAATGTCCTTGAGTGGCCCAGCCAGAACCCAGACTTGAACCCGATCTAACATCTCTGGAGAGACCTGAAAATAGTTGTGCAATGACGCTCCCCATCCAACCTGACAGAGCTTGAGAGGATCTGCAGAGAAGAATGGTAGAAACGACCCAGATACAGGTGTGCCATGTGGAAAAAAGTAAAGGGGGCTGAATAGTTTCCAAATACACTGAGTGTACAAAATATTAGGGACACCATCTCTTTCCTGACATAGACTGACAAAGTGAATCCAGGTGAACACTATGATCCCTTATTGATGTCACCTGTTAAATCAACTTCAATCAGTGTAGATGAACGGGAGGAGACTAGTTAAAGAAGCTCGACCCAGCGACCTTTCAGTTAATGGTCCAACCGTCTCTAATGTTAAAGTTGCCGGGATTTCACACGCATCACATGTATATCAGTATACTCGCAACAACCTCAGCAGTACGCAACTTCTATTAGATCAAATAAGCAAAATCAAAAAAAAAAAACAAAAAAAAAATCAAAATCAAAATAGCAATACATTTTATATTGACTAAATTTGACCATCTAGTAGAAAGGCTATGTCATATACTCTCAATGTTCCAGAATGGGATGAAAAGGACAACCATAAGGGGCCAGGGTTCCGGCCTAGGAGCACGATTGATTTGATGATGGCGCCGACAGAGATGGTTGCCTCGCTTCTGCTCCTTAGGATACTATGCAGTATTTTGTTTTATTTTTATGTATTATTTTTTACATTGTTAGCCCAGAAAATCTGATGTGTTATTACATAAAGCCGTGAAGAACTGTTAAATATAAATGCGATGTCAACTTACCAACATTACAACCAGGAATATGACTTTCCTGAAGCGGATCCTTTGTTTGGACCTCCACCCTGGACGTGGGATCTTATCCCAGACACCGATCCAAAACAACGCTGTCGCCGCAGGAGGCAGAAGGAGCTGGTCAGACTTAGAAGGCGAGCACACTATACACCGCTTCCGAGCATATTACTCGCCAATGTCCAATCTCTAGACAACAAGGTAGACGAAATTAAAGCACGAGTTGCCTTCCAGAGAGACATCAGAGATTGTAGCATTCTCTGTTTCACTGAAAAATGGCTGATTCAGGATATGTTGTCGGAGTTGGTACAGTCACCCGGTTTCTTCACGCATTGCGCCGACAGAAGCAACTCTGGTAAGAAGAAGGGCGGGGGTGTATGCCTTATGATTAACGACTCATGGTGTGATCATAACAACATACAGGAATTTAAGTCATTTTGTTCACCTGACCTAGAATTCCTTACAATCAAATGCCGACCTTATTATGTACCAAGAGTTTTCTCTTCGATTATAGTCACAGCTGTGTATGCCTCCCCCCCCCCCCCCAAGCGGATACCTTGACGGCCCTGAAAGAAATTCCCTGGACTCTGTGAACTGAAAACCATACGTCCTGAGGCTGCATTTATTGTAGCTGGGTATTTTAACAAGGCTAATCTGAGAACAAGGCTTCCTAAATTCTATCAGCATTTGAACGGGCTGGTAGCATTCTCGACCATTGCTACTCTAACTTCCACGATGCATACAAAGCCCTCGCCTGCCCTCCCTTCGTCAAATCTGACCATGACTCCATTTTGTTGCTCCCAGCCTATAGACAGAAACTGAAACAGGAAATGCCCATGCTCAGGTCTATCCAACGCTGGTCTGACCAATCAGATTCCAAGCTTCAAGTTGCTTCGATCACGTGGACTGGGATATGTTCCGGGTAGCCTCAGACAACAACATTGATGTATACGCTGACATGGTAAGTGAGTTTATTAACAAGTGCATCGGTGATGTTGTACCCACTGTGTCTATTAAAACCTTCCCTAACCAGAGACCATGTATTGATTTCGTCAGTATAGAGAGAAAGTAGAGTTGCAATTCAACGGCTCAAACACGTATGTAGCAGGGTCTACAGTCAATCATGGATTACAAAAAGAAAACCAGCCCCGTTGCGGACATCGACGTCTTGCTCCCAGTGTGTCCAAAGAAGGGCCAGAAGTATACAGAATGGTGTCGTCTGCGTAGAGGTGGATCAGAGAATTACCAGCAGCAAGAGTGACATCATTGATGTGTACAGAGAAGAGAGTCTGCCCGAGAATTGAACCCTGTGGCACCCCCATAGAGACTGCCAGAGGTCCGGACAACAGGCCCTCTGATTTGACACACTGAACTCTATCAGAGAAGTAGTTGGTGAACCAGGCGAGGCATACATTTCAGAAATCAAGGCTGTTGACTCTGCCGATAAGAATGTGGTGATTGACCGTGTCGAAAGCCTTGGCCAGGTCGATGAATACGGCTGCACAGTAATGTCTCTTATCGATGGCAGTTATGATATTGTTTAGGACCTTGAGCGTGGCTGAGGTGCACCCATGGCCAGCTCGGAAACCAGATTGCATAGCGGAGAAGTTACGGTGGGATTCGAAATGTTCGGTGATCTGTTTGTTAACTTGGTTTTCGAAGACCTTAGAAAGGCAGGGTAGGATAGATATAGGTCTGTAGCAGTTTGAGTCTAGAGTGTATCCCCCTTTGAAGAGGGGGATGACCGAGTCAGCTTTCCGATTTTGGGGATCTCAGACGATATGAAAGAGAGGTTGAACAGGCTAGTAAAGGGGTTGCAACAATTTCGGCAGATCATTTTAGAAAGAGAGGGTCCAGATTGTCTATCCCGGCTGATTTGTAGGGGTACAGATTTTGCAGCTCTTTCAGAACATCAGCTATCTGGATTTGGGTGAAGGAGAAATGGGGAGGCTTGGGAGAGTTGCTGTGGGGGGTGCAGGGCAGTTGACGGGGGTAGGGGTAGCCAGGTGGAAAGCATGGCCAGCCGTAGAAAAATGCTTATTGAAATTCTCAAATATCGTGGATTTATCGGTGGTGACAGTGTTTCCTAGCCTCAGTGCAGTGGGCAGCTGGGAGGAGGTGCTCTTATTCTCCATGGACTTTACAGTGTCCCAGAACTTTTGGGAGTTTGTGCTACAGGATGCAAATTTCTGTTTGAAAAAGCTAGCCTTAGCTTTCCTAACTGCCTGTGTATTTTGGTTCCTAACTTCCCTGAAAAGTTGCATATCACGGGGGCTATTTGATGTTAATGCAGAACGCCACAGGATGTTTTTGTGCTGGTCAAGGGTAGTCAGGTTTGGAGTGAACCAAGGGCTATATCTGTTCCTTTTTGAATGGGGCATGCATATTTAAGATGGCGAGGAAGGCACTTTTAAAGAATAACCAGGCATCCTCTACTGACGGGATGAGGTAAATATATCCTTCCAGGATACCCGGGCCAGATCGATTAGAAAGGCCTGCTCGCTGAAGTGTTTTAGGGAGCGTTTGACAGTGATGAGGAGTGGTTGTTTGACCGTATACCCATTACGGATGCAGGCAATGAGGCAGTGATCACTGAGATCTTGGTTGAAGACAGCAGAGGTGTATTTGGAGGGCAAGTTGGTTAGGGTGATATCTATGAGGGTGCCCGTGTTTACTGATTTGGGGTTGTACCTGGTAGGTTCGTTGATATTTTATGTGAGATTGAGGGCATCAAGCTTAGATTGTAGGATGGCCGGGGTGTTAAAACCTCTTAGAGCTACCCCCCTACTTTTTAAAATTTCCGCCTGAAGACATACCCAAATCTAACTGCCTGTAGCTCAGGCACAGAACCAAGGAAATGCATATTCTTGGTACCGTTTGAAAGAAAACACTGAAGTTTGTGTACATATGAATTTAATGTAGGAGAATATAACACAATAGATCTGGTTTAGATAATACAATGAAAAAAAATGTTTTTTTTTATTGTTGTATCATCATCTTTAAAATGAACAAGATAAAACAAATGTTCAGATAGGATGATGGGGACAATTTCAGTGAAAAACATAAGAGGGCAACAGTACTTGTGCAAAGTTTCAGATAACTTCCAAAATGAGTGTGCTACATGACATTTATCATGAAGTCACCCAGGTGTTCCATGAAAGTAGCCCAAATGTACCCAAGTGGCCAAATTGGTGAAGTTATACATTTTGAATGGAATAACTATACTATAACTATAAAATTGTATTCTAACACCCCCCCCCCCCCCCCCCCCCAACAAAAATGGAGAAAAAACATGAAAAAAATATATATACATTTACAAAATAACACTTTCAATATTTGGAAGACCCTCAGTCCTCTACACAATATTGTGCTGCTGATGCCAGGTGCCATAGCAGTCTCTTTCTGCTGTAAAGCAGAGGGTCACCAAGCGTGTGGTGCAGGTGATGGGGGACTTAATTTTGCAAAGAACACAGCGAAGCCTCCATGCTGTCCCCTTTTGGCCCTGAGGCACATCCATGCCTGCAGAAATACATTTGGGGAGATGAACACCACTTGTGGCAGGAGCTGGATGAACCAGCTTCAGTGGGGGATGGACACCTTGACACTGGGGGCTCCCATTCGGAGTCAGTGTCACTGTGAAAGAAAATGTTCAGTTAGAATAGTTTCACATATGAGCCCTGTATCAACAGGTATAATAAACAGATATATATAGAGTACAGGGAACATAAGGTTGAATATATTATTATAGACCTGCTAGATCTACTGTCTCATTTATATTATGACATTTCAGCTAGATCTACTGTCTCTATTATATTATGACAGACCAGCTAGATCTACTGTCTTTATTATTTTACAACAGACCAGCTGTATCTACTGTCTCCTTTTCACTTTGGCCATTGTTGTGGGCCTGCCCTCCCCTCAACAGCCTCAAATAGGCTATTTCACATTTCACAAATAATATTTGATATTATTAATTTCAAACAACGGCATTAGCATGAGAAGAACTTACCAGTCCAAAACGATGACCTCAAAAAATATTCCTCCATTTGGGAATCGCTAAATGAATTGTCCTCGATCAATTTCTTCTAAAATTGTGTGTACATCTGTATATCTAGACTTAGATTTATCTTTCCCTGACTTTGTCGCATACTGATTGATATATAAACAGCTGAATATGCACTTTACCAAAACAATGCTGTGCGCAACATGTGTGACTCCTTTCAGTATGAATCGTCAATGGCGGATGAACCTCTTTACGCCGGAGTTTACCACATGGGTTGGTCTTCCAACACATAAACATTACATATTGCCGTTTACCTCAGCTCATTGGCTATCTACCCAGCTAGATTTCAAGACATTCAGTGGTCATTGGGTTAAAATACAGTCAATCAACGAAACAGCGGTCTTATCATTGGTGCACAATGATGTCATTACTTGTTGTCTTCAAATCGGTTTCTTTCAGTCAATACGTCCTGCGAAATGACCCATCAGGTTTGGTTGTGTTACAAACAAACCAGTTGATTGCAATGAAACCAAACATGACTGGAAAAGTCACGTTTTGTGTGTGTATTTACCTCGAATGTGTCGTCGAAAATGGAATGAGACGGAATTCACGACACAAGTGGTTCACAAAATGTTTCGTGTTAGGCTATAAAAATTTATTTTATCAAACAAAAGACCATTCATTGTGTTATAATGAGCATTGGGATTGCAAACAGAGGAAGATCGTCAAAGATCGTCAAAATTTATTTTATTACAGTTTGTGATTTTGTTACGCCTGTGCTGGTTGAAATAGTTGATTTTATGGGGCTCTATCCTCAGATAATCACATCATATTATTTTGCAGTAAATCCCTTTTTAAATCTGACAACGCAGTCGGATTAGCAAGATTCTAGGCTTTCGAAACATGTGAGACACTTGTATTTTCATGAATGTTTAATATGACTATTTATGTAGCGATCACCGTATGTTGTCGAATTTCATCCCGCTACCGAGTTCGGTGCGCAGAGAGGTTAACATGCATGAAACCAAGGCTTTTACGGTTACAGAAGTCTACAAATGAGAGCGTCTGGGGAATGGAGGTGGAGATTGGCACTGCAGGGCCTGGATTAACCTTTACATCACCAGAGGAACAGAGGAGGAGTAGGGTAAGGGACAGTCGTGATGGATTAGCAGGGCTTTGTGTAGTAAAAAGCGGTCCAGGCCAATTGGCAAAATAGGTATTGTAGCCCAAGGAGTGGCTGATGGACCTCTTCAGCTTGCCGGGAGATGGGCCTAGGATGGGCTAGCTCCAGGCTAATTGGTGCTTGCTTCGGGACAGAGACATTAGCCAGGCGTAGCCACTCGGATTGCAGCTAGCTAGCTGCGATGATCCTGGTGAAAAGGTTCAGAGCTTGCGGTAGGAATCCGGGGATATGGAGAGAAAATAAGTCCGGTATGCTCTGGTTTGAATCGCGTTGTGCAAACTGGCAAGAGATTTCCGAGCTAGAGGTTAGCTGAAGACCGCTAGCAGTGGTTAGCTGACTAGTAGCTAGTTAGCTGGCTAGCTTCTGTTTTGCGATTCCAGTTCAAAAGTAAAGAAAAATACTTTAGAAAATAGCAGATCCACACCACAATGGGTGAGGCAGGTTGCAGGATTTTTTTTTACTGTTGAGGTTTAGAAAAATATTAAAAAGATATGCAAAGGAAAAATATATAAAAAGATATATACGACAAGACGAGGACAAAGACGTCTGACTACTACGCCATCTTGGAAGATTATGAGGCCAGAATGCTCGGATCAACCCTTCTCCTCTGCCAGAGCGTTCAGTGTGCGCTCTAAACGCTCAGAGAGCGGAACGCTCTGAATTTACAAACGGACAATCTGACAATGCTCTGAATTTACTAATGCCCAGAGGGCACTCTGGCACTCCAGGTTGAATTTACGAACACACCTTTAGCTTGCTATAATGAAAATCCAATTCAACAATGCCAATAATGTTTCAATTCGACTTTTGCTTTCAAAAGCAGCTCAAACATAGAACATGTAAGAATGAACTATAGCCATTGAATTCTACCACTAAAATATACCATGCGTTATTTAACGAACAAGGCACAAGAGGGTGTGTTCTTGTGCATGACGCAGCGCAGAGTGCCTGGATAGAGCCCTTAGCCGTGGTATACCACAACCCCCCTAATTGCCTTATTGCTATTATTAACTAGTTACCTATGTAATTAGAGCAGTAAAAATACATGTTTTGCCATACCCATGGTATACGGTCTGATATACCCAGTTTATAAAGGGAAATACATGAATGCTCTAGAATGCCCTTCAAGCGATTCAGGAACAAGTATTCAACAATGCCATGGTATAATGTCAGTTAATTTGAAAGAATTATGGAGTCCTTCCAATAAAAATGAGTGGTGCACAACTTCAGGATGTTTGGAGTCAAAAAGAGTTGACTCTTGCTCAACTCCCAAAACACGCAGAAACTGTTGCGCACACACACACACTGCCTCATTGTTGCAGTCCTATTAGGAAGATTACATTTGCATTCTAGAGGACTGACATGAACATAATGCTGCACATTTGCCTATAATATTTTAATATAGAAGGGGATGTGTAGGAAGGTAGCAACTAGAATATTTCATTGATATTTCAGTTTTGTGCAGCCTTGACCGATCCCATGGGATGATATGCACTCTAAAAAATGAGGGGTTCAACAAGGGTTCTTCTAAGATCTTCAAAGTCCTTAGAAGAACCTTAGGGTTCTTGACACTGAAAAAAAGGTTACCAAAAGGTTCTTCCAAGAACCCCATTGGAGGTGGGGTTCGTCGAGGAACTTCCTTAGTTGTTAGGTTTCTGCAAGAACCCCCAACTGCCCAATTGAAACATTTGAATTTGAAAGGACAGCAGGTGCAGGCACTTAACTGAAAAATGGAAAGATCTCCTTAATTTAAGGTATGATCTCCTTAATTTGTATGATCTAAATTCATATTGTTTTACGATGGTATCATCTATCTTTTCAAATTTGTGCAAATCTTTCTAAAGCAAAAATGGACACAATTCAATGGATGTCAAACAACAAAGAGCTAAGAATATGTAGGCTATAAAAATATGTTGAAGGCTAGCTGTATTGGGTGCAGATGACTGAACTGCTCACTTTTGTGTTTGTGTCTGCAGGTATATAAATGAGGAGGCATACAAAGGTATGTCTATTGGTATGGTATGTTATGTTATGCAGATCACATTTACCACCACCTCTTCAATGAATAGGTCTCTACATTATGGATAAGATATGTGTCTGAAAACCATTATCAAAACAGTTTTTTAAATTCACATTTACCACAAAAACCAAGGCATGAATACTGCTGTGTGCATTTTTTGTTAATCATCTGTATAATTAAAAAAAATTGGATTCACAGACTTCACCCTCCCTACACCTCTGATGAATAAACCAGGAAACCTGTTAGATCACCATGCACTGCAAAATCGTTCTGGCTATGGATACAGATAACATCAACACATTAACATCAACACGCCAGAGGATATACCCATTGGACTTGGGGCTCTGCTGGGAGTTTGCTTCATATTTAGATGTTTTTATTCTGCTTTGGCACTAAAATCATAATAAACACTGACAACTAAAACATTGTGTTATTGTTATGCATATTATTATTATAACTATTAATAATAATAGGGAAGGGGGGGTAGTGAAAAAATGAATCCCAAAAGGTTCTTCAAAAGATTATTTAAGGATCTGTTAAAAGAGGTTCTTTGAGGAACCATTTTAATGGTTTTTTCAAAGAACTTATAGTGGTTCCTCCACAGTTTCAATTTGAAGAACCCATAAAGGATACTCCGAGAACCTTTTCTTTTTAGTGTATGTTTTTTAAAAAGGCAGTAAATGAGGCTGATTGAACTGTTTTGGTGCCAGACAAGGCTCAACTGATAGCCATGTGTAGCGGTGGTAAGGATTCACTCCATGGTGCTGAAAAGAAAGCTCTGCTGTTGGGACAGCTTTATGTAGGCCCTAACAGTTTGTGAGCACCGTTAGTTGCCGTTATAGTGCAATTAATGTATTGTTTAGTGTTGTGTAGTGGCTTTGCTGGCATGAATAAAAAAAAATTAAAGTATGTTTGCCCCACAAAGATAGATCCAGATTACCAAGATATAGCCCATGCAAACAGTTCTGGCTGTCTCTCTGCCTGTCCCGATCCTTTCTCTCCCTCGCTTGCTCTTTCTCTTTGCTATAAAAACGCTAGCATGTGTTTGGTATTCGGTCTGTTGCGTGTAGAATAGCTCAGCCTACTGATTGATAGCCCTTACTATAGTGTAGAACTTGCCCGAGACATTGCAAGCCAAGAAATTACGAAATACAGCATTGCGATAGCCTATAGCCTACATCTTTTGATCAGTCTGTTGCGTGTAGAATAGCTCAGCCTACTGATTGATAGCCCTTACTATAGTGTAGAACTTGCCCGAGACATTGCAAGCCAAGAAATTACGAAATACAGCATTGCGATAGCCAATAGCCTACATCTTTTGATTACAGATGCATGGTTCTGACTGTCTGCCTGATTGCCGACATACCTACCTAAACCTGGCTGTGGCTCTCCCATCTCTTTCAATGCAATTCAATTTAAGGGGGTTTATTGGCATGGGAAACATATGTTTATTGGCTTGTTTATTGTTTACTCCATGTGTAACTCTGTGTTGTTGTCTGTGTCACACTGCTGTGCTTTATCTTGGCCAGGTCGCAGTTGCAAATGAAAACTGGTTAAATAAAGGTAAAATACTTTTTTTTTTTTTTACATTGCAAAGCAAGTGAAGTAGATAATAAACAAAAGGGAAACAAACAACAAAAATGTACAGTAAACATTACACTCACAGAAGTTCCAAAATAATAAAGACATTTCAAGTGTCAGTGTTGTAACGATGTGCAAATGGTTAAAGTACGAAAGGGAAAATAAATAAACATAAATATGGGTTGTATTTTGTTTGTGCTTTTATTGTGGCTACAGGTCACAAATATTGCTGCTGTGATGGCACACTGTGGTATTTCACTCAGTAGATATGGGAGTTTATCCAAATGGTTTTTTTGTGGATCTGTGTAATCTGAGGGAAATATGTACCTCTAATATGGTCATACATTTGGCAGGAGGTTAGGAAGTGCAGCTCAATTTCCTGAGAGCCAGGTGTGCCTACGTCGGCCTTTCTCAATAGCAAGGCAATGCTGAGTCTGTACATAGTCAAAGGTTTCTTTGCGTTTAGGTCAGTCACAATACCTGCCACTGTGTACTCTTTGTTTAAGGCCAAATAGCATTATAGTGTGCTCTGTTTTTTTGTTAATTCTTTCTAAAGTGTCAAGTAATTATCTATTTGTTTTCTCATGATTTGGTTGGGTCTAATTGTTATTTCTCTCCCTCGCAAACTAGCTTTTTCTTTGCTGTGAAAGATGCGAGAGTTTGTGTTCTCGAACTGAATAGACGACGGAAGTTGCAAAAATACAGAATGAGTCGAGGAGTCGATTCCTAGCGGAAATGGGTATCGACACCGGGAGTTGACGTTATGGAGTCGACTCCTCACCACTACTAAAATTGGCTGGCTAACTAACTAACACACATTCATTGTTTTACACAATATATTTTCACAGTACTGGCAAACCATGTTTGACTAACTTCCTCGCCAACATTAAGGACTTTTTATACCATCAGGTTAATGTCCATTCAAACGGTTTTATATTAGCTTCACTATACAGCGCAGGGATTGGCTACTTTCATGGTTTTCCCCTCACTGGGCGGGACTACACTACTTAAACAGCTTGGTCACAGGATGTGGATCGTAACGCGTGGGTTAGTTTTTGGTTTGCTGGGCAGCAGTGGAGTCGGTAGAGCAATGGTAAGCGTGTTTTGTGTGCTAAACGTTTATGCTAGGTAGTTATTGGTTTGTGACATTACACGTGTAATGAGTGTTTGAGATGTTAACTAAAGGTAGGTCAAATACTGGACTGCTATGTTTACACAATGTCGGGAGGTACAACGGTTAACTCTGTCCGATGTGGAACATTTGCCAGCCAGTTTGGAGAAATTACCTAGCTTGCCCGTCAGCTGCTTGCTAATGCTCATTCCAGCAAACGACTGCTGTTTGTCTGTTTTCGAGTTAGATTTTTTTTTTTAAACGTTAGTTTTAACAAGTGTTGGTCTAAATGCTGTGATTTATCTAGTTAAGGTACTGTAGCTGACGAATCAACTACTAGTTGTCTGGCTTGCTAAGCCCCATTTTTATACATTTTAGCGGTATAATAATCACGAGCCTAAAATGAACGTGCAGACCAAGTAATGAGTAGTCTATATGGTTGTGATCATGCAAACGTACAACTTTAACATAGGAAGTGACTGCGCGTAATGGCGCCGTCAAGTTTGAGTCCAGAAAATAACAAATTCATTGCTATCAGGATTTGAGGATGTGGGGGAGAAGTCTCGCGCTCCCTGAATGTCATACCAAATAAACGTTGCGGTTATTGGTAGTGTTATTTTAGTTTACTTGTGGTACCTAATCCATGTGACTATTTATCAGCCCACCATTGGAGAAACGATCACTTTTTATACCGCGTTCACGTTCTAGTCGAAATATGAACTTTTCCGGCTTGCTTACTAGTTATACACGTGCCGCGTTCAACCAGTTATCAAGTCAGAAATTTTCGGTCTTGTTCCGACTAACACCTGAGTGTAGCATTATTAAGACATGACAGCCAGTCTTGGCAAACTGCTCGATCACGTGAGGCAGCCTGGTCTCATAGACTGACTGTAACATGGTCAATTTAAATTGGGGACACCCCAATTAGTATGTGGTTAATGTAACCATACCTATTAAGCCCATGTCCATCTATAGATTAAAACAAATAATAACCTGCTTTGTAATATTTAAACCAATTCTTCTGAGTTTATTCTAAGCCAATCAGATTTAAAGTTATGGACAGTTATGTCCAAGTTCCCACTAGTGGGAAATTTCAAAGCTGAAAACACTGAGGCAACCTTCAGAAACTAATTTTCCCTAGTTGAGTAACTTTTCTGGCACGTTATCATACTTTATCTAAATTCAGAGTAATGTGCTGATATATTTCATAGACATTAATTACTATGTCTTGCTTTTTGAGTTTTTTTCATGTTAGTTTAAAGTTTTAAAGGAATGTGCAATTGGCATGGACTGCAGGAATGGCCACTAGAGCTGTTGCCAGATAATTGAATGTTCATTTCTCCAGCATATGTCATTTTAGAGAATTTGGCAGTGCGACCAACTGGCCTCAACCTTAGACCACGTGTATGGTGTCTAGGTGAGTGGTTTGCCGACGGGGCACTCTGTTCACAAAGTTGACGTGGTGCTGAGGCAATGTTATGAGCAGGCATAAGCTACAGACAACAAACACGATGACAATTTGATTGCATAGAGATACTGTGACTAGATATGAGGCCCATTGTCCTGCCACTCCTCTTCCATCGCATCATGTTTCAGCATGATAATGCACAACCCTTATGTCAGAAGGATCTTTACATAAATCCTGGAAGCTGAAAATGTCCCAGTAATTCCATGGTCTGCATTCTGACTAGACATGTCGCCTATTGAGCATGTTTGAGGTGGTCTGGTTTGGCATGTACGACAGTGTTCCAGTTCCTGGCAATATCCAGAGACTTCGCACATCCATGAAAGTGGGACAACATTCCACAGGCCACAATCAACAGCTTGATCAACTCGATGCAAAGTAGAGGTGTAGTGCTGATTTAGTATTTGGTGTGACTGCCATTGCCTATGTGGCATTATATGCATCTGTATTTCCAGTGATGTGAAATCCATAGATTTAGGGCCTATGCTTATCAAATGCATATCAGTTGACTGATTTCCTTATGAACTGTAACTCCCTAATCTCTTGACTGCTCAGTATACATTTGTGGGCTTAACCTGTCTGGTACAAGTGGGATGCTAGCGTCCCACCTCAACAGCCAGTGAAATTGCAGGGCGTCAAATTCAAAACATAAATCCATAATTAAAATTCCTTAAACATACAAGTATTTCACCATTTCTAAAGAAACTTATTGTAAATAGAGCCACAGTGTCTTATTTCAAATGGCTTTTACGGCAAAAGCGCACCAAACGATTTAGGTCAGCACCTATTCACAGAACCATACAGCCATTTTCCAGCCAAGGAGAGGGCTCACAAGTCAGAAATAGCGATTTAAATGAATCACTGACCTTTGATCTTCATCAGATGGCACTCACAGGACTTCATGTTACACAATAAATGCCTGTTTTGTTCAATAAAGTTAATCTTTATGTCCAACCTCAATTGAAATTGGTATGTTCAGAAATGCATGGTCTCAAACAAATATCTGGTGAAAGTGCGGAGAGCCACATCAAATAACAGATACTCATCAACATTGATGAAAGATGCAAGTGTTAAATATACGAATACAGAAACTTCTCCTTAATGCAACCTGTCAGATTTCAAAAAGGCTTTATGGCAAAAGCACACTTTGCGATTGTGTTAGGTCAGTGCCTAGACACAGAAACCCATACAGCCATTTTCCGACCAAGGATAGTGTTACAAGTCAGAAATATAATCACTTACCTTTGCTCTTCATCTGGTGGCACTCACAGGTGTCCATGTTGGACAAATGTTTTTGTTTGATAAAGTTCATCTAATGTCCAAATACTTTTTTGTTGGTGTGTTTTTGTTCAGAAATCCAAAGGCACAATGCTTGCTCTCAACACCAAGACAACGTACAATAAAAGATAGTAGAAACATGTCAAACGATGTTTAAAATCAATCCTCAGGTTTGTCATGAATATTCAATAGTATTTCAACCGGACAAAAGCTTCGTCAATGGAAACGGTAAATAACAAATGCTCGCTCCCGATCATGTGATTGGTTCATGTCTGGAAATTTCCACTGTCCCCCCATTGAAAGCGGTGTATCTCCCTAATTTTTCAGAGTAAAAGCCTGAAACGATGCCTAAAGACTGGTCACATATTGAGGAAGCCATTGAGATCGTGAACTGGGTCCTAAGTCTTTGTATGTTGGATAGGTTTTCAATGGAAAAACAGCCTCAAAATAATACTACTTCCTGGTTGGATTTCTGTTTTTGCCTGCCACAAGTTCTGTTATACTCAGACATTATTTTAACAGTTTTGTAAACTTTAGTTTTCTATCCAAATCTACTAATTATATGCATATCCTAGCTTATGGGCCCGAGTAGCAGGCAGTTTAATTTGGGCATGCTTTTCATCAAATTCAGAATGCTGCCCCCTATCCTAGTATGCTGCCCCCTATCCTAGTAAAGTTAATAGGTACACTTACCCTACCGGTTACTTTAGGTTAAAAGGTAACGCAAACGTCCAGCAACCCAACGGTTTTGTGGCCGTGATGAGATTCTTACACAGCTTTATTTTAGCTAATCGGCAACTACTTTGCATGTTACCTAACCTTAATGCTTTAACCTACTTTACTTTAGCCAGCTAGCTAATGTGTTGGCAAAACAATTTTGAATTTGTAACATATCATACATTTTTTTCCAAATTCAGAAACCAATTATACAAATTGCAATTCAACACATCACAATTTGTTAGATTTGCAGTCAGAATAATACACTGAGATCAGGTTGCGTGAAGATTGCAGTAGCATGACACGTGCTAGATTAGTGTTTCCAGGGATAGGCATCTCATCAAAGATTGTGCTGAAGTTGCCCTTTCCCTTACTGATCACCTCAAAACTGACCTTAGATCAGTGTCATTCTTCACACAGGCTATTCTTATAGGCCTAGCTGCCATGTTAAAGTCATGAGGAACCTTGCCCTCTTACTATTTCTTTTTGTTTTACAATCTGCATATTATCCCTCCTGTGGCTAATGATAGAACAGTGGCGTCTGTTCGCCTCTGAATAGCTCCGATCTTAGCCAGTTAATTTACTAGGGAGTTATTCTGTACAACTCTTCTCTAGCTACACACAGATTTTTGTTAAGGTAAAAGTGACACTGGTGGTATTATATTTGGGGTCAAATACCTTCAGCGTAACATCCAGTGTGTGTGCATGACCATATTACTATTTTTCACAACTCTATTTAATGTTTTAAATATCTTTCTGAAGCTGTAAGGTTTCTCATGAAGGCTGTTGCAGTGACTTATTTGCTTATGCCTTAAGGTCAAGTGGTCCAAACACATTGGGTGGATTTCAAGCCCATTGCAGTCACGCCTGTTTTTTTGTTTCATATTGTACAACAGCTGATGTTGTAGTTTATTTTTTTTATCAGTGCTATGTCCTAATAGTTGCTGGTTGACAATCCAGTTTACACAGGATCTTCTAATCAGCCAGTTGTGTGGGTGGTGTTTTGAAAGTGAGTACGCTTTATGTAGGCCCTTATCATTGAGTCTTTTTCAGGGCCATCAGGATTTATGAAGATGGAACAAGTCTGTCACTCCCTGAAGTCATACTAAACATTGCAGAAGAGTTGCTGTTGCGGTTATGGAAGTGTTAGTTTGGCTTACTTGTGGTACCTGATCCTTATGCATACTAATCAGCCCAATCATTAAGGCCACGTGCCTCAAATTCCATTTTATACCACATGGTGACAATTCCAGTCGGTAACTGAGTTAATAGACCAACAGTTCTAAACCTCTCTTCTAATGGCTTGTTTTGCCCTCCCTACTCAGACAGTCCTAGCTAAATACTTGCTTTTTAGCAAATACCATTAAAATTGACATTGAACTATTGCAGTTAGGTACTTAATCCAGAAATTATTTTGTATTGATAGAATGGCTGCTTTGGACTTATTTTTAACTGGTCATTCCATTGTCCTGGTCATGTTCCCTGTGGTTGCACAACATAACCCCTTAGTCTACAGTACAGCAACTGACCCAAACATCCATCTTTCTCAGTGTGCGCAAGTGGGTGACTGGAAGACAGCCAAATATATCTATGAGTTTGGTGCCAAGGACATAGATGGTGAAGATGTGGCCCTAGAGAAATACAGGTGAGCGAGCAGGCCCAGAAAGGTAGGAACTCACCCCATGTATGGCTACTACCTGTCTAACGTTACACCCCCCCTCTCTCTCCTCTGCCCAGGGGGTTTGTCTGCATCATCACCAACGTTGCCTCTAAATGAGGTAAGACCAGGGTAAACTACACTCAGCTAGCGGGAATGCACGCCTCCTACGCTGACAAAGGTTTACGCATCCTGGGCTTCCCCTGCAACCAGTTTGGAGGTCAGGTACGGTGCCGGTTCAAACCACTACTGTAGCATAGCCTTTTCATTCATCCACAGTGGTGTCACGTCATGGGGGCAGTTTTACAACCAATTTGGCCACCGGACTCTGGCTTTGAATTGGAATTTCCATTCTGCCAATCCTAATTATATGATTTGATTGCTTCTCCTTTTCCATTCTCTAGGAGCCAGGTACAGAGGTGGAAATCAAGGAGTTTGTCAAACAATTTGACGTTCAGTTTGACATGTTCAGCAAGATTGATGTGAACGGAGACGGCGCTCACCCTCTCTTTAAGTGGATGAAGGAACAGCCCAAGGGAAAGGGTACTCTGGGAAAGTGAGTTTTGTCCCCCCTGATGGGTCTATGCTCCATATCCTACCTATTTGGATTTGACCTGAGATTATTGACTTCAGTTGCCCAGAACATTGTAATGCTTGAACTCTATGGTTGTAACAGCAGTTTCTCTTTCTGCAGTAACATCAAATGGAATTTCACAAAGGTGACTTTTTCTCACTGACATGATTAACACAATTGAATTAAGTTGCTTGCTAAACATTTAGCTATGATCTATTGTACTGTATGTCATGCTATGCATTTCCCCCTCAGTTCCTGATCAACAGAGAAGGGCAGGTGGTGAAGAGATACGGGCCAATGGATGACCCCATTGTAAGTGGCCAGCAGTCGTGCATCAGTCTAATCTCATGTTTGACTATTTGTAGGGAAAGGATACCCTATAGTGGCCAGTTAGATGGTTTATGAAGCACATTTGGCTACCAAAGTTGTGCCGACTGGCATGAAGGTTAATCAAAGATACACTGCTCAAAAAAAATAAAGGGAACACTAAAATAACACATCCTATAAATATTATTAAATACTTTTCTTTACATAGTTGAATGTGCTGACAACAAAATCACAAAAATTCTCAATGGTAATTAAATTTATCAACCCATGGAGGTCTGGATTTGGAGTCGCACTCAAAATTAAAGTGGAGAACCACACTACAGGCTGATCCAACTTTGATGTAATTGTTACAGGAATTAAATTCTGTTTTAATACCCAATTAAACACTCTGTCAATTCATAAGAGTTTGTAAGACCCTTATTTGTATAAAATGGACAGAGACCAGTCTTTGAAATCAACCAGCTGCGTTTATTCTCATGAGTACTGCCCATGATACATTTTATCACAGGTTATAAACTGAAAATGAAGTCAGCGTTTTCTAAACTGTTCCGTCTCTTCTTGACACTGGTACAAAGGCTGTATAGTTCTCAAGCCTTCCCACATCGTCTAGAGCCAAGGTCAGCCTGTGTAGATAAGCATTCTAGCCAGTCTGGCGATAGTTAATTCATTTCTACCAAGGAACAGACCGTCATTGTTCTAATTCTTGATTATATTTACACTATATTCAGTACTAGAATTAAAAAGAATTCATACATATACTGTAACATAATAGTATGCTGATTAGTCAGTCCTGATTGAAATGTATACATAACGTATAATGTATACATTTAATTAGTCATCCCTTAACCTGTTATGGATGTGAATTTTCGCAGCTTTTTGTTAAAAATCGCGCAACATTTCAAAGTCCTGCTACTCATGCCAGGAATATAGTATATGCATATGATAAGTATGTGTGTATAGAAAACACTCTAAAGTCTCTAAAACTGGTTAAATCGGGTCTGTGGCTATAACAAAACGTGTTTAGGAGTAAAAATCCCTGGTAAAACTGTTTACCAAAAACACAAAAAATAATTGGCCGCCATTCAATGTATTGTTTAAGGCGACCTAAAATGAATGAGGATCCCCTGTAAACGCCTACAGCTTCCACACGATGTTGCCATTGCTGTCAATTTCTGACTCATTTATCCTTGGTTACAACACGAATAGGCCCCTCCTTTCTTGAGGCGCACCACAGTATGTTGTGAAACTGAAAAAATGGACGATTTCCAGACTTGCTGCTATCGAATACAGATCGCCCCGTGATCAATTTGATACATCATTAACGTTTAATACCTCAAGTTGGTTTAGAAAAGTCATTTGAAGTGATTTGTAAAAGTTTATAGGCAACGTTTGTAATTTTAAAAAGCGTCTTGTAAATGGGCTTTTTGCAGCATCAGACTGGCCTTCAGCAAATGACATTTTGGTTATACAATGACGGATTTAATCGGGAAAGACCCAATTGTGATGTTTATGGGACATATAGGAGTGCCAACAAAGAAGCTCATCCAAGGTAATGGATGTTTATATTTTATTTCTGCGTTTTGGGTAGCGCCGGCTACCGCAAAATCTGTTTACGTGTCGTGCTGGTATTTTGGGGGGGTGCATGCTATCAGATAATAGCTTCTCATGCTTTCGCCGAAAAGCATTTTACAAATCTGACTTGGTGGCTAGATTCACAACGAGTGTAGCTTTAATTCAGTACCTTGCATGTGTATTTTTATGAAAGTTTGAGATTTATCGAGTACTTTAGGTGGCGCTCTGAAATTTCCGCTGAGCTGTTCCTGTGCAGGGACCACCTCCGTAATAATGTCCTTAAAACAAGTCAAAATGAGGCTCAGTAGTGTGTGGCCTCCACGTGCCTGTATGACCTCCCTACAACGCCTGGGCATGCTCCTGATGAGGTGGCGGATAGTCTCCTGAGGGATCTCCTCCCACACCTGGACTAAAGCATCCGCCAACTCCTGGACAGTCTGTTGGTGGATGGAGTGAGGCATGATGTTTGGGGCGGCAGGGTAGCCTAGTGGTTAGAGCGTTGGACTAGTAACCGGAAGGTTGTGAGTTCAAACCCCCGAGCTGACAAGGTACAAATCTGTCGTTCTGCCCCTGAACAGGCAGTTAACCCACTGTTCCCAGGCCGTCATTGAAAATAAGAATTTGTTCTTAACTGACTTGCCTGGTTAAATAAAGGTAAAATAAAAAAAATAAATAAAAAAATGTCCCAGATGTGCTCAATTGGATTCAGGTCTGGGGAACGGGCGGGCCAGTCCATAGCATCAATGCCTTCTTCTTACAGGAACTGCTGACACACTCCTGCCACTTGAGGTCTAGCATTGTCTTGCATTAGGAGGAACCCAGGGCCAACCGCACCAGCATATGGTCTCACAAGGGGTCTGATCTCATCTTGGTACCTAATGGCAGTCTGGCGAGCACATGGAGGGCTGTGCGGCCCCCCAAAGAAATGCCACCCCACACCATGACTGACCCACCGCCAAACCGGTCATGCTGGAGGATGTTGCAGGCAGCAGAACGTTATCCACGGCGTCTCCAGACTCTGTCACATGTGCTCAGTGTGAACCTGCTTTCATCTGTGAAGAGCACAGGGCGCCAGTGGCGAATTTGCCAATCTTGGTGTTCTCTGGCAAATGCCAAACATCCTGCACGGTGTTGGGCTGTAAGCACAACCCCACCTGTGGACGTCGGGCCCTCATACCACCCTCATGGAGTCTGTTTCTGACTGTTTGAGCAGACACATGCACATTTGTGGCCTGCTGGAGGTCATTTTGCAGGGCTCTGGCAGTGCTCCTCCTTGCACAAAGGCGGGTTGCTGCTGGGTTGTTGCCCTCCTGCGGCCTCCTCCACGTCTCCTGATGTACTGGCCTGTCTCCTGGTAGCGCCTCCATGCTCTGGACACTATGCTGACAGACACAGCAAACCTTCTTGCCACAGCTCGCATTGATGTGCCATCCTGGATGAGCTGCACTACCTGAGCCACTTGTGTGGGTTGTAGACTCTGTCTCATGCTACCACTAGAGTGAAGGCACCGCCAGCATTCAAAAGTGACCAAAACATCAGCCAGGAAGCATAGGAACTGAGAAGTGGTCTGTGGTCCCCACCTGCAGAACCACTCCTTTATTGGGGGTGTCTTGCTAATTGCCTATAATTTCCACCTGTTGTCTATTCCATTTGCACAACAGCATGTGACATTTATTGTCAATCAGTGTTGCTTCCTAAGTGGACAGTTTGATTTCACATAAGTGTGATTGACTTGGCGTTACATTGTAAGTGTTCCCTTTATTTTTTGAGCAGTGTATTATTGAAAGGCTAAAGGGCTGTCCCTGATTTTGCTTAACCTCAGTATAACGCTGTAATAGGAACCTTGCACTGACTCATCTCTCTCACAGGTGATCGAGAAGGACCTTCCTAAATACCTGTGACGTCTCTGATTTCTGAGCCCTTGTCCATCCTGCCGGTGGATCTCTCCTTTGGGATTGTGGGTATAAGTGGCTGTGTCCTGGACCAGTGACGGCCTGTCTGTAAACCCGGCCTGCGGAGAGGACAGGCCTGATGAAACCTAGCGTGCAAAACCCCCAGGAACCACCCACCCATACCCAGTTAGAACAGAGGAGAGGACTCGATAGCTACAGCAGTTTGTGTATATTTAGAACACTGCACTCCCACGCACAACACCCCATAAATGAGACCTATTGCATCCCCATAGTACTGATATGAATGTCCAACTGTCCCTGCTTCCTATAAATTGTGAACTTTGTCTGTACCAGTGTTACTCAATAAATATTTGAAGCTATTTATATGGTGAAATAAACTGGCAAAGCTACTGAAACTGTTTATGGTCTAATTTATAAACTAATTTCAACAGACTTTGTACAACAAGTTAGATGACTTGCATGAAATAGCTATTTTATGACTTTTTACTGGAAGATATTTTACTCTAGGTTATAGCCTCGTCCTGAATTTTTGGGATGGGAATGATTTGTGCTGCCAGTCTACCCAACTGGACATAATTTAGTGGGTCAGCATGCCCAATGAAATTATGATTTGATTTTGCACACTGGGTTTTTGTCGCTCATTAGCTGAAATAATAGTTCCCTGAAATGTTCCATACTCAAAGCTTATTTTGTGAATTTTGTACACCTCCCTGTTAATGAGCATTTCTCCTTTGCCAAGATAAGCCATCCACTTGACAGGCGTGGCATCTCAAGAAGCCTAAACAGCATCACACAGGTGCACCTTGTGCTGAAGACAAAGGCCACTAAAATGTGAAGTTTTGTCATGTTTGAGTGTAAATGGCTTGCTATCGGCAAGAATGTCCTCCAGAGCTGTTGCTAGAGAGTCAAATGTTAATTTCCCTACCAATAGCTGCCTCTGTCATTTTAGAGAATTTGTCAGTATGTCCAACTGGCATCACAACCTCAGACCACGCGTTACCACACCAGCCCAGGACCTCCACGTCTTCACCTGCTGGATCGTGTGAGACCAGCCACCTGGACATCTGGTGAAATTGTGGGTTTGCACAAATCAATCTCCAGAAACTCAAACTGCCTCGGAAGATCGTATGCATGCTCGTCCTCAGCAGGGGTCTTGACCTGATTGCAGTTAGTAACTGACTTCAGTGGGCAAATGCTCATTTCACTGGCATGCTGGAGAAGTATGCTCTTCACAGATGTTTCAGCTGTACCGGGCAGTAGGGTTTTGGTATGGGCAGGCAAAAGCAACGAACACAATTGCATTTATTAATGGAAATTTGAATGCATAGAGACAGGTGACGAGATCCTGAGGCCCAATATTGCATTCATTTGCTCCCATCACCTCATGTTTCAGCATGATAATGCACAGCCCCATGTCGCCAGGATCTGTACACAATTCCTGGAAGCTGAAAAGATCCCAGTTCTTCCATGGCCTGCATACTCACCTGACATGTCACCCATTGAGCATGTTCAAGATGCTCTGGATCGATGTGTATGACAGTGTTCCAGTTCCCGCTAATATACAGAAACTTCGCACAGCCATGAAAGATTGGGACAACACTCCACAGGCCACAACAGCCTGTTCAAATCAATGTTGAATTGTCATGTGCGCCCAATACAACAGTTGTAGACCTTACAGTGAAATGCTTACTTACAGGCTCTAACTAACAGTGCAAAAAATGTATTAGGTGGACAATAGGTAAGTAAAGAGATAAAAACAACAGTAAAAAGACTGAAAAAGAACGCACCGGTTAGTGTGGCTGGTTGAGGTAGAATGTATAGTTCAAGTGACACTTCATATGATATACAGAGTAGCAGCAGTGTAACAGAGGGGGGAGGGGGCACGCAATGTAAATAGTCCAGGTAGCCATTGGATCATCTGTTCAGGAGTCTTAAGGAGTAAAAACTGTTGAGAAACCTTTTTGTCCTAGACTTTGCACTCTGGTACTGCTTGTCATGCGTTAGTAGAGAGAACAGTCTATGGCTGGGGTCTTAAGACGATTTTTAGAGCCTTCCTCTGACACCGCCTGGTGAAGAGGTCCTGGATGGCAGGCAGGTTTAGGTGCTCTATGCGAAGTAGATGTTGCGCTGCAGGAGGCATATGGTCACACCAGATACTGACTGGTTTTGTCATCCATGTCCTTACCTCTTTAAGGTACAGGATCGGTGACCAACACATTCATATCTGTATTCCCAGTCATGTGATATTTATAGATTAGAGCCTGCATGTTGCGTTTATTGTTCAGTGTGTATGAGCATGTCAACCGCAAGAGGATGCTCCGATGACATGTATGATAGACCATCTTCCTTGAATGACGCAGACACAGCTGTGAGAATGCAACTGAGTGGGTTTATAATGCTCGAGAGGAACAGTATGATATAGCCACAGCTGCGTATTATGCGACAAGACATCCCCCGTAGTGTGTGCATCATGCTCGTACAATTGCCGCGATGAAGATACGACTAGTGTTGAAAAGGCGATGAGGCCAACTATGTAGCCTATTCAACGTGATGTCAGAGTCCTATACATTCGGCATTCGCCATAGCATCAACGACGGGCATATAAAGCGCCGTTTATCTGGGAATTGTAAATGGATGAGATTGCGACATCGGGGGAGGCCGGGGGAAGCATGCCCACATCTGGGGCGGAGAGATCGGACCAGATAGATACGGTCGGCTTCTTGCTCAAGCTTTCTTCTGCAGACATGGGTTCGTATGCCTGTGGTTAATTATGAGACGAATTGACTCACAACATTTGCATTATTTAGAGCTCGTTCAGATGAGCTCGAGCGTCAGTAGAGCGCTGGCACTGTTCGATGTTGCGTAAAAGCGTTCATGCGGGTTTTGGTCCAGCTGTCAAATATGGTTTGTCTCAGTAGCCTAAATTATCTGTCAGTTTCCACACCTGATAAATGATTAACATTAATAGGCCTATAGCTAACCAAGATACTCACTCTGCTATTTAAGACTAGGACAAGACGCCAGCCACCACCAAAATTCTAAGTAATTAATGCAGACATTGAGCATGCAGAACAGAAGCTGATCTACCTCAAAATGTTCAGAATGTACAGGTTGTCAGGTAATGTCCAGGGCCTGACTATGTGTACGTGGTCTGAAAACACTCCTGCCTAGTTCAGGTCAGGACCCTCTCTACAGACTAGTCTGTCTTGGCAGTCTGTGGCATCAGATCATGGTCAATTCATAGTCTATCAGCAGGAAACAGAATCAGTCCTACAACCTTAAGCCCATTATTGTAAAAGTTTGTGATTTGTAGAGCAAGAGAGAGAGTGTGTGTGAAAGTCAATCCTCTATCTATACAATTCTTTGACCATCTTCAATGCTTATTTATAGATCAAACTAGGCCTATGTCTTTGTCACATAAAAGTGTAACAGTGTAAAATACAAAACATAAGGAAGCAGAGAGAAACCTGGAGGTGAATTATTAATGAACAGTAAAGAGCCTCTCTGCCTCTGCTTTATCTGAGCATCACCAAACGACCAAGTGAGCTGGCTCTCACCTGGTGGCAGAGTATATACTGTAGGCAACAGCACAATACTTTACCCTATTATAATATTCCTGGGTAGCCCTGAATATTGGAAGAGCACCTTGTACCAGATATGTATGTAAGCGGAAGCACAATTGCAATGGAAGAACAGAAAATTGGTTAGTTGCATTCTAGTCTATTAAGGGATAATATCTATTACATCAATCTCAGAACCCAGAACCAAATCTCTCACGTGCGCAGGCCAGATACTCAATTTGGTTTCTGTAACGAGAGACTATTTCATACATGTATATATAACAGCAATGTAATGTAACCAATCTTTATTTAAAGATGATGAGTCAGAGAGGAACTGGATGCAGCATATGTGAATAGACGTCATGTTAACTGAACCATCAAGCTGTACTCCATCTTCTGTGCTTCCTCTCATTAAAGCCGTACAAGCAGTGTTACACACACACACACACACACACACACACACACATAGAAATACAGTGTACAAAACATTAGTAACACCTGCTCTTTCCATGACATGGTAGACTGTCCAGGTGAAAGCCATGATCACTTATTGATGTCACTTGTTAAATCCACTTCAATCATCAGAGGAGGATGAAGGGAAGGAGACAGGCTCCAGTGCTTGAATACATTAACAATGACAAGTTGAATGCCATGGCAGATTCCATATTGCACATGGAGTAAATGGACATTCAATGGTCAACAGCAGTCAACAGCAAATAAAGGAAGCACCAACATAAAGTGTCTTAATAGGGCGTTGGGCCACCATGAACAAGAACAGCTTGAATGCACCGTGGCATAGATTCTACAAGTGTCTGGAACTCTACTGGAGGGATGCGACACCATTCTCCCATAATAAATTCCTTAGTTTGGTGTTTTGTTGATGGTGGTGGAAAATCCCTTCTCAGGCGCCGCTCCAGAATCTCCCATAAGTGTTCAGTTGGGTTGAGATCTGATGACTGAGACGGCCACGACATATGGTTTACATTGTTTTCATGCTCATCAAACCGTTCAGTGACCACCCATGCCCTGTGAATGGGGGCATTGTCATCCTATGGAGGCATAGCCATGGGAACCAAAATAATGGCCTGCCCAGCATTTTTATACATGACCCTAAGCATGATGGGATGGTAATTGCTTAATGAACTACTTTCAATATACTTTCAACTCAAGTGTTTCCAATATTTTGGCAGTTACCTCTACTCTTGACATTGCAGTCAATTCACCATTGCATTTTCACAGTTTTCCATCTGTACAGAAGCAGCATTTCCCCCCCCCACACACACAAACACACACACAAAGAAACAGCCCTGGTAATCCGTTTACTGTCACGCTGGTATAAGGGATCGGGAGACAGGCACAGGAATGCGTAACAGGTTTTTTAAATTTACCCAAATTACAGCGTGCCGTGTAAAGGCATGGGACGAAGACCAAACACTATACAAAACACAGTGTTGACACCCAAACAAACACTATACAAAACACAGTGTTGACACCCAAACAAACACTATTACAAAACAGAGTGTTGACACCCAAACAAACACTATACAAAACACAGTGTTGACACCCAAACAAACACTATTACAAAACATAGTGTTGACACCCAAACAAACACTATACAAAGCACAGTGTTGACACCCAAACAAACACTATACAAAACACAGTGTTGACACCCAAACAAACACAATTACAAAACATAGTGTTGACACCCAAACAAACACTATACAAAGCACAGTGTTGACACCCAAACAAAAGAGAGAGGAGTAACTTGAATAAATAACACAATCGCACAATCATTATCACACGGGACGAGACCCGTAATCGTCTGCACAATATACGTGGCATGAAAGCCAAAACAACATAGCACAGGTACTTTCACGAACCAACGGACATTCTAACAATAATCGACAGGACAATGGTAAACCAAGTACACAATTACTAATCACTGGGTATTGTTTTATTTATTTGTTATCTTTATTTAACTAGGCAAGTCAGTTAAGAACAAATTCTTATTTTCAATGACAGCCTAGGAACAGTGGGTTAACTGCCTTGTTCAGTGGCAGAACGACAGATGTTTATCTTGTCAGCTCAGTGATTCGATCTTCCAACCTTTCGGTCACTGGTCCAACGCTCTAACCACTAGGTTACCTGTCACCCCCTGGAATAGGGGCCAGGTGTGTGTAATGAAAGTTCTGGAATTGTGCCGTGACATTTACCAGCAGCACTTCGACTAGTGACAGTGCTAGAGACTGGCATCTGGTCCACTCCGCATCCAGCAGACCTTTAGCCACTCTCTCTTTTTACTCACTCTCTCTCACTCTCTCTCCTCTCTTTCCCCCCTCTCTCTCCTCTTTTCCCCTCTCTCACGTTCTCTCATACATTCTTTACACTTTCTTCTCATCTCTTTCTCTCTTCCCTTTTCTCTTCTCTTTTCTCCATTCTCTATTAACCCTAAAGAGTGGATTGGATTATAAAACATCATGTATAATTATTACATAAGACAAGAGCAGGACAGACACACAGTAACAGTGACCACTGAGCCATGGGGACTGAGATGATACGATACGATACATTGATATGTCTGTTCATGTGAATATAACCCCACAGTTACTCACTCAGGGCATATTTGTGAGGCATTATGTTTCAGAATGCAGATCCAGTGTAAGGCTATTTGAAATAGCGCATTATACCTTTTATACATACTGTAGCTGAGCATTCTGACTTCCACCAGCACAAAACTACTCAAGGCTGAAGGTGTCTGATTTAGACTTGAATGAGCTTGAACGGTGGAGAATGTGGATGTGTTCAGTGTGTGTGTTTACATGCTTGTGTGGGGGTGTGTGTATAACTGCTCTATCCCCTAGACGACAGTGTTGTGCTATTAGACAATCTTACACAACTCTTGTTTATGTCTCAATAACACTCAGCATCAGGCGGCCATATTGTGAGCCGGCCAGTGAGAGGCTTAATCCTCTTTATACCATCTCTCACACGCACGCACACACACACACACACACACACACACACACATACACTCACACATACACTCACTCCTAACAGTCTAATTTAATACATTCCAATACAATCTCTGAAAATTATGCTGCCTCTGGAAACTTAATCAGTCATTTTATGATCTGAAACATTCTGCTTTTTCAAACTATATTACAAAAATAACCTTTGAGCATAAAAGGATGCCAGTGTCTAAGGCATTGATCCAAATCTCGATTTACAACTTTCTCACGTCGCTTCTGAATAACCGAGTGATGAACGAGACTTGGAAGTCTGATACCGCGAGACTACGTTGACCCTGAAACAGTAGTATTGTATACTGTAGTATGGTGATAGGTTGCCTTTGAGTATAGCTCCTCAGCAAATTATGTCCTGACCTTAATCCTACAGCAGAGAGGTACTATCTGGGTACGGGCTACCTGAGGGTTCTGTCTGAAGGTTTTGTTTGGGTGTTCCATTCTGTTTCTGTTCCATCTGAGTGTTCCACCATCTACTTGAGTGTTCTGTCTTTCTGAATGTTCTGTATGTCTGAATGTTCTGTCTGTTGAATGTTCTGTCTTTCTGAATGTTCTGTCTGTTGAATGTTCTGTCTTTCTGAATGTTCTGTCTGTTGAATGTTCTGTCTTTCTGAATGATCTGTCTGTTGAATGTTCTGTCTTTCTGAATGTTCTATCTGTTGAATGTTCTGTCTTTCTGAATGTTCTGTCTGTTGAATGTTCTGTCTTTCTGAATCAAATCAAATCAAATCAAATCAAATTTATTTATATAGCCCTTCGTACATCAGCTGATATCTCAAAGTGCTGTACAGAAACCCAGCCTAAAACCCCAAACAGCAAACAATGCAGGTGTAGAAGCACGTGGCTAGGAAAAACTCCCTAGAAAGGCCAAAACCTAGGAATAAACCTAGAGAGGAACCAGGCTATGTGGGGTGGCCAGTCCTCTTCTGTGTGTCTGTTGAATGTTCTGTCTGTTGAATGTTCTGTCTGTTGAGTGTTCTGTCTGTTGAGTGTTCTGTATGTCTGAATGTTCTGTCTGAATCATCTGCCTTTCTGAGTGTTCTGCACATATGCAGTAATTAGGAATTAGAACTCTGCATGACTGGCAAAGTCCAACAAAAGACCCTGCTAGGAAGACAACATTCCAGAAACGAATCTGTAGTGTGAAGGCCGTTAGCCCAGTGTCATTGCTAGACCTTAAGATCAATAACTTAAAAGATTGGGTCGGTCTGTTGTGTGTCCCATTGTTTTGGCCCTGGTGTGTCTATCTGTCCTTTCTCTCTCTCTCTCTCTCTCTCTCTCTCTCTCTCTCTCTCTCTCTCGTTTTCTATCTTTCTTTCTATCTTTCTTTCGTTCTTTCTTTCTTTCTTTCTTTCTTTCTTTCTTTCTTTCTTTCTTTCTTTCTTTCTTTCTTTCTTTCTTTCTCTCTCTTGCTAACCTCCATCACGGGCCATCTTCCTGCAGCTTGTTGTTCCAGTAGCTGGCAACTCTCTTAATCCTGCACTCTGATTGGATGCTCACTGCTCAGGGCATCCAGTCTACTGGGAGACGGTGGTGGTGTAAACCAATGACAGGGAGTTCAGATTAAAGAGTCAGGACTGATCTACTCTAGAAATAGATTTTATCTACGTCAGCTGCAGACAACAACTAGCGACAGGTCTGAATTTTGGGGAATTTTTGAATGTGTTTTTGGTAGCAGCAACTGCAGTGCCATTTTACCTTCAGACTTGAGTGACAGAGAGGTGAGTGAGACATTCAAAACTCTTAAAGGGTAAATGTGTTTACGCAAACTCAAGGTTTGCACTCTGATAAGTGTTAAAGGTATTACTGTAAGTACAACCAGAAGTGTTTCTTGGGTTGAGTCTGGCTGTGCTTGTACATATCCAGGAAGATTAGCCCTGATGGTACTACCAGTGCGTATTCTGATTTCATTTGTGGATTTGTTATTTGAATTCTGGGCATCAGCATTAGTCAACTACCCTGTTCTAGCTTAGAAACAGTAATGGCGCCGGAGAGGATGGCTGCCGTTTTATTGGCTTTTATCCAACCGTGCTATTTGTTTGTTTTTTCGCATTGTTTGTAACTTATTTTATACATGATTTTGCTGCTACCGTCTCTTATGACTGAAAAGAGCTTCTGGACATCAGAACATCAATTACTCACATTTGGACTAATAATTTTTCTTTAAGAGTTGGACGGGAGGGATTTAGTCAGACACCCGAACAGGCCCTCATCCCCGTCTTTCGCAGGAGAAAGAGACAGCGATTTCGCAGAAGGAGATCGGGGTGCCTTGTGAAGATCAGTCGACGAGTGGCAAATGTACCGCTGCCATCCGTACTGTTAGCCAACGTGAAATCGCTGGATAAATGGGAAGAACTCAAAGCAAACATATCCTACCAATGGGACATTCAAAACTGTAATATCTTATGTTTCACCGAGTTGTGGCTGAACGACGACATTAATATAACATACAGCTGGTGGGTTATACACACTATCGGCAGGATAGAACAGCAGACTCCGGTAAGACAAGGGGTGGCAGTCTATGTATATTTGTAAACAACTCCCGGTGCACGATATCTAAGGAAGTCTTGAGGTTTTGCTAGCCTGAGGTAGAGTGTCTCATGATAAGCTATCTACCTAGAGAGGTTTCATCTATATTTTATGTAGCTGTCTACCTACCACCACAGACCGATGCTGGCACTAAGACCACACTCAATGAGCTGTATACCGCCATAAGCAAACAGGAAAACGCTCATCCAGAGGCGGCGCTCCTAGTGGCCAGGAACTTTAATGCAGGGAAACTTAAATCAGTTTTACCTAATTTCTATCAGCATGTTGAATGTGCAACCAGAGGGAAAAAACTCTAGACCAACTTTACTCCACACACAGAGACGCGTACAAAGCTCTAACTCGCCTTCCATTTGGAAAATCTGACCATAATTATATCCTCCTGATTCCTGCTTACAAGCAAATATTCAAGCAGGAAGCACCAGTGACTCGGTCAATAAAAAAAGTGGTCAGATGAAGCAGATGCTAAACTGCAGGACTGTTTTGATGTCACAGACTGAATATGTTCCGGGATTCTTCCGATGGCATTGAGGAGTACACCACATCAGTCACTGGCTTCATCAATATGTGCATCGATGACTTTGTCCCCACATTGACTGTATGTACATACCCCAACCAGAAGCCATGGATTACAGGCAATATCTGCACTGAGCTAAAGGGTAGAGCTGCCGCTTTCAAGGAGCTGGACTCTAACCCGGAAGCTTATAAGAAATCCCGCTATGCCCTCCGACGAACCATCAGACAGGCAAAGCGTCAATACAGGACTAAGATCGAATCGTACTACACTGGCTCCGGTGTTCCTTGGAAGTGGCAGGGCTTGCAAACTATTACAGACTACAAAGGAAAGCACAACCAAGAGCTGCCCTGTGACACAAGCCTACCAGACGAGCTAAATAACTTGTGTGCTCGCTTCGAGGCAAGTAACATTTAAAACATGCATGAGAGCGTCAGCTGTTCCGGACAACTGTGTGATCACGCTCTCCACAGCCGATGTAAGATGCAAGACCTTTAAACAGGTCAACATTCACAAGGCTGCAGGGACAGAATGATTACCCAGACTTGTACTCTGAGCATACGCTGACCAACTGTCAAGCATCTTCACTGACATTTTCAACCTCTCCCTGTCTGAGTCTGTAATACCAACATGTTTCAAGCAGACCACCATAGTCCCTGTGCCCAAGAACACTAAGGTATCCTGCCTAAATGACTACCAACCCGTAGACCTGACGTCTGTAGCCATGAAGTGCTTTGGAGGCTGATCATGGCTCACATCAACACCATAATCCCAGAAACCCTAGACCCACTTCAATTTGCGTACTGACCCAACAGATCCACAGATGATGCAACCTCTATTGTACTCCACACTGCCCTTTCACACCTGGACAAAAGGAACACCTATGTGAGAATGCTATTCATTGACTACAGCTCAGCGTTCAACAGCATAGTGCCCTCAAAGCTCATCACTAAGCTAAGGACCCTGGGACTAAACACCGCCCTCTGCAACTGGATCCTGGACTTCCTGACGGGCCATCCCCAGGTGGTAAGGGTAGGTAACAACACATCCGCCACACTGATCCTCAACATGGGGGCCCCTCATGTTGCGTGCTCATTCCCCTCCTGTGCTCCCTGTCACTCATGACTGCACGGTCAGGCACGACTCCAACACCATCATTAAGTTTGCCGATGATACAACGGTTGTAGGTCTGATCACCGACAACGACGAGACAGCCTATAGGGAGGAGGTCAGAGACCTGACAGTGTGGTTCAAGGACAACAACCTCTCCCTCAACGTGATCAAGACAAAGGAGATTATTCTGGACTACAGGAAAAGAAGGATCGAGCACGCCCCCATTCTCACCGATGAGGCTGTATTGGAGCAGGTTGAGGGCTTCAAATATCTTGGCGTCCACTTCACCAACAAACCAACATGGTCCAAGAACACCAAGACAGTCGTGAAGAGGGCATGACAAAACCTATTCCCCCTCAGGAGACTGAAAAGATTTGGCATGGGTCTTCAGATCCTCAAAAGGTTCTACAGCTGCACCATCGAGAGTAACTTTGGCAGATTGTATCACTGCCTGGTATGGCAACTTCTCGGCCTTTGACCACAAAGCACTACAGAGGGTAGTGCGTACGGCGCAGTACATCCCCCGGGCCAAGCTTCCTGCCATCCAGAATCTCTATACCAGGCGGTGTAACAGGAAGGCCCTAAAAATTGGCAAAGACTCCAGCCACCCTATTCACAGACTGTTCTCTCTGCTACCGTATGGCAAGCGGTACCGGAATGCCAAGTCTAGGTCCAATAGGCTTCTAAACCGCTTCTACCCCCAAGCCATAAGACTCTTGAACATCTAATCAAATGGCTATGCAGACCATTTGCCTTGCCCACCCCCCCCCCCCCTCTTCTACGCTGCTGCTACCCTCTGTTATTATCTATTCATAGTCACTTTAATACCTCTACCTCGACTAAACGGTGCACCCTGTATATAGCCTCACTATTGCTATTTTACTGCTGCTCTTTATTCGTTACTTTAATGTCTTACTTTTTTTTGTATTTTCTTAAAACTGCATTGTTGGTTAAGGACTTATAAGTAAGCATTTCAATGTAAGTTGTACTGCACCTGTTGTATGCGGTGTGACAAATAAAATTTGATTTGATCTGAAACAGGTGTGAATAATACAAACGTAATATAATGCATTTGATGGATGGTCCGTGTGTGTGTGTGACACCTTGTTGGGTTGGTAAGTGATGACCACCTGCACTTGACTGCCAACGAGGGCAAGAGTCCAGCATTGTATGGTTAGGGCAGCATGGGTCAAGTCTCAGGTTGATGTGTGTGTGAGTGTGTGTCGGTAATGTCAGTGTGTGTTGGGTATGGTGTCCAACACTGGTGATAGTAGACTTGGGTTGGCCCATCATTATTCTTCACTACACCCCTCTAGCTGATGTTTCCCAGAGGAAATACACCTTTAATAGTAGTAGAGATATAGTATAGAAACATAGATGTACGTAACTTGATTTTGGTGTTTTATACCCTCCTGGCAATAACAGGTGCATACTGGGGCCTTTTATCCTGGTTCATGTATGTATCTCACAATTAGGCCTAAATTATGCATTGATGTTCTCTTTTTCTCTCTTCTCTGTTTATCAACAAAAGACACTGGTCGTAGGGAGTCTACAATAACTAGTGAGGTGAGGGCTAGTTACACACACACACACACACACACACACACACACACACACACACACACACACACACACACACACACACACACACACACACACACACCACCAAAATTACATATGTTTTTATGCAGTGCGGCATGCTATGTAAGTAACCCACAAGTAAAGCCAGTCTCCCCTCTTCTCTGTCAGATGCCGTCCCCCACAGCTCAGGGTCTAGGCCCAGGTCAGGAGAAGAAGATCGGCCACAGGAGAGTAGATGCCTCTGGAGAGACCACCTATAAGAAGGTACACTACTCCTTTCCTCTTCTGCATCCCTCTCTCACCTTTCCTCTTCTGCATCCCTCTCTCACCTTTCCTCTCCTGAATCTCTCTCCTTCCCCTCTCATCTTCATGTTCTTCTATTCTCTCTCCACTATCTCTCCTCCCTCCATCCCATACCTTACTTGTCTCTCCTTCTTCCCTCTCTTCCATGTCCATGTCTTCCATGTCCTCTCCTACCTCTCTGTTTTCTTCCTTCTTCTCTCCCCAGACCTTTCTGTACTTCTTTGACTTCTCCTATCTCACTGTCCTCCTCTCATCCTTTTCCTCCCTCATTTTAATTTTCATGGATCTATTTTGGTGACTTGTGGTTTGTAACCTGCCTGCCTGTGCCCTCCAGACCACGTCCTCTGCCCTGAAAGGTGCCATCCAGCTGGGCATCGGCTACACGGTGGGCAACCTGAGCTCCAAGCCAGAGAGAGATGTCCTCATGCAGGACTTCTACGTGGTGGAGAGCATCTTCTTCCCCAGGTGTGTGTCTGACTTTGTGTGTGTGTGTGTGTGTGAATGGCAGATGTGTGTCTGACTTTGTGTGTGTGTGTGTGGATGGCAGATGTGTGTGTTTACAAATGGGGAGGGGTGTTTTTTGTTTTTGGTGTGTGGATAAAACCACCTACAAAGTGAAATGCTCTCTAGTACAATAACTCGTTCTCTCCCTTTCTCTCTCCTGTCGTTCTCTCTTTCTGCCTCTCATCCTCACTCCCATCTTCTCTCCAGTGAGGGCAGTAACCTGACTCCTGCCCATCACTACCCAGACTTCAGGTTTAAGACCTACGCCCCTGTGGCCTTCCGCTACTTCCGAGAACTGTTTGGGATCCGGCCAGATGACTACCTGGTGAGAGACAGTAACCATAGTAACCTCAATAAATATAGCACTACAGATAGTCTTGTTAATACCTAGGTTAAAGCTGCAATATGTAACTTTCTGGGCAACCTGACCAAATTCACATAGAAATGTGAGTTATAGCTCTGCCATTCTCATTGAAAGCAAGTCTAAGAAGCTATTTCTATGCGCTATTTCTATGCTTCCCGTTCTTAAGTTTCATTTTAGCGTCTTTTACTTGCTGTTTTGTACACCAGCTTCAAACAGCTGAAAATACTTCGGGTTATGGAAAATATATTTCACAGCGGTTTAGATGTTACAATGATTCTCTACACAATGACAACTTGTTTTGTCACAAACTGAAATTAGGCAAACTATTTGAATTTTTGCAACCAGGAAATGGCAGAGCGATTTCTGCATATTGCACTTTTAAATAAAGTGTCCTACATCAGGTGATTAAATGCATAACTAACATGACATCCTGTGGATTTATCAAGGAAACATAACCCCCGGTTACATCCAGTCTGACTTCCCCGTCCTCTGGCCGCAAAAACACACACACACACACGCACACATGCACAGAAATACATTAGGAACACCTAATGTATTAGGAACACCTGCTCTTTCCATGACAGACTATCCAGGTGAAAGCTTGGATTTCTTAGTGATGTCATTTGTTAAATCAACTTCAATCAGTGTAGATGAAAGGGAAGAGACAGGTTAAATAAGGATTTTCTAAGCCTTGAGACAATTGAGACATACAGGAATCTGTATGTGTGCCATTCAGAGGGTGAATGGGCAAGACAAAATATTTAAGTGCCTTTGAACAGGGTATGGTAGAAGATGCTAGGCGCACCGGATTGAGTGTGTCAACAACTGCAAGTCTGCTGAGTTTTTCACAAGCAACAGCCAATTTGACACTACTGTGGGAAGAATTGGAGTCAACATGGGCCAGCATCCCTGTGGAACGCTTTCAACACCATGTAGAGTCCATGCCCCGACGAATTCAGGCTGTTCTGAGGGCAAAAGGGGTGCAACTCAATATTAGGAAGGTGTTAGGAATGTGCTGGATTAATGCAGCAATCTATGCATATGTACACTGAGTATACATATGCATAGATTGACTCACACACACACCACACTTACACTCTTACACACATACTGTAAATGCATGCACATACACACGTGCACACACAGTCACTCCTTCAAAATCACACTCTACTTGCACCAGATGGAGATTAGCAGATTAAGACGTTCTTTTTAAAGCTCCAAGCTGATAACAGTAGACAGTCAGGTACAGTATAGGCCTAATCAGAAACAACCTTTTTGTGTATCTGTTTCTATTTGTATCTATGGGTTTTCTATGCATGGTTTTACACTTACAGGTAATAGTAATGTTTTAGTCTCATTGCATTAATCCAGCATTTTTCTGAATACGGGGTATCATATACTTGTGTAGAGACTGAGAGGATCTTCACACTCTCCCCTTAAGCTTGTTAAGCCCCTGTGTTTATCTGGCCTTCCAGACTCCACTTCAGGTGTCTGTAGAAAGTAGAAACCCTGCAAAGTGCCTAATGAAGGTCTGAAGCATGTAAAGTGCCCTATTTGAACCACTTCAGTGTTGGTGCCATTTTCTATGCTATCTCTATGACTCACTGACCTAACCTGTGTGTATATCTATGCTCTCTCTCCAGTACTCTCTATGTAACGAGCCCCTGATCGAGCTGTCCAACCCGGGGGCCAGCGGCTCCATATTCTATGTAACCAGGGACGATGAGTTCATCATCAAAACAGTCAATGCCAAGGAGGCGGAGTTTCTGCAGAAACTACTTCCTGGATACTACATGGTTAGTCTGTCACAAGCTCCCCCTTCATTCTAAGAAATAAAAAGTGTGTGTGTTTGTGTTGGTCACTTTGACCCTTGGCCCCTGGGGTTAACCTATGGTCAGCTGTGACGCTAATGAGGCTAAGCACACTACTAAGACACACGCCTAAAGCACACACACGACCAGAGGCTTTGAGTCCAGCCGACTCACATCTGTCAAGTGTATGGGCCAGGAGCCAGGGTCGCTCTAGGCAGAATCTGCAGGGGCATTTTCTTGTTAATATTGTTATCATAATTAAGTTTATATAACGTATAGCAAGCTTATCAATAAAACGACAGTACAGTATTCTTGTTTTTATACAGTGCCTTGCGAAAGTATTCGGCCCCCTTGAACTTTGCGACCTTTTGCCACATTTCAGGCTTCAAACATAAAGATATAACACTGTATTTTTTTGTGACGAATCAACAACAAGTGGGACACAATCATGAAGTGGAACGACATTTATTGGATATTTCAAACTTTTTTAACAAATCAAAAACTGAAAAATTGGGCGTGCAAAATTATTCAGCCCCTTTACTTTCAGTGCAGCAAACTCTCTCCAGAAGTTCAGTGAGGATCTCTGAATGATCCAATGTTGACCTAAATGACTAATGATGATAAATACAATCCACCTGTGTGTAATCAAGTCTCCGTATAAATGCACCTGCACTGTGATAGTCTCAGAGGTCCGTTAAAAGCGCAGAGAGCATCATGAAGAACAAGGAACACACCAGGCAGGTCCGAGATACTGTTGTAAAGAAGTTTAAAGCCGGATTTGGATACGAAAAGATTTCCCAAGCTTTAAACATCCCAAGGAGCACTGTGCAAGCGATAATATTGAAATGGAAGGAGTATCAGACCACTGCAAATCTACCAAGACCTGGCCGTCCCTCTAAACGTTCAGCTCATACAAGGAGAAGACTGATCAGAGATGCAGCCAAGAGGCCCATGATCACTCTGGATGAACTGCAGAGATCTACAGCTGAGGTGGGAGACTCTGTCCATAGGACAACAATCAGTCGTATATTGCACAAATCTGGCCTTTATGGAAGAGTGGCAAGAAGAAAGCCATTTCTTAAAGATATCCATAAAAAGTGTCGTTTAAAGTTTGCCACAAGCCACCTGGGAGACACACCAAACATGTGGAAGAAGGTGCTCTGGTCAGATGAAACCAAAATTGAACTTTTTGGTAACAATGCAAAACGTTATGTTTGGCGTAAAAGCAACACATCTGAACACACCATCCCCACTGTCAAACATGGTGGTGGCAGCATCATGGTTTGGGCCTGCTTTTCTTCAGCAGGGACAGGGAAGATGGTTAAAATTGATGGGAAGATGGATGGAGCCAAATACAGGACCATTCTGGAAGAAAACCTGATGGAGTCTGCAAAAGACCTGAGACTGGGACGGAGATTTGTCTTCCAACAAGACAATGATCCAAAACATAAAGCAAAATCTACAATGGAATGGTTCAAAAATAAACATGTCCAGGTGTTAGAATGGCCAAGTCAAAGTCCAGACCTGAATCCAATCGAGAATCTGTGGAAAGAACTGAAAACTGCTGTTCACAAATGCTCTCCATCCAACCTCACTGAGCTCGAGCTGTTTTGCAAGGAGGAATGGGAAAAAATGTCAGTCTCTTGATGTGCAAAACTGATAGAGACATACCCCAAGCGACTTACAGCTGTAATCGCAGCAAAAGGTGGCGCTACAAAGTATTAACTTAAGGGGGCTGAATAATTTTGCACGCCCAATTTTTCAGTTTTTGATTTGTTAAAAAAGTTTGAAATATCCAATAAATGTCGTTCCACTTCATGATTGTGTCCCACTTGTTGTTGATTCTTCACAAAAAAAAGTTTTATATCTTTATGTTTGAAGCCTGAAATGTGTCAAAAGGTCGCAAAGTTCAAGGGGGCCGAATACTTTCGCAAGGCACTGTATAAATGTATGGTTTAATGAACATTCATTTCCCAGACATTTCTTATTTCTAATCATTTTGAAGGGGAAATGTTGGTCCTACTTTATCTGGATAGTCTCAAGTATATGATCTACAGATGGTCATACTATCAACAAACTACAGTGCCTTCAGAAAGTATTCCACATTTTGTTGTGGTACAGCCTGGATTCAAAATTTATTCAATTTATTTTGTTTTTCACACATCTACACACAATACCCCATGATGATAAAGTGAAAACATGTTTTTAGGCACCTTTTCAAATATATTGAAAATATATATCTCATTTACATACAGTGCCGTGAAAAAGTATTTGCTCCGTTTCTCTGGTTGACTCAAGTGTTCTAAAAAGCACCTGGATGATCATCAAGACTCTTGGAAGAATGTTCTATGAAAAGATGTGTCAAATGTAGAACTTTTTGGATGAGATGGGTCCCATTATATCTGGCGAAAACCAAACACTGCATTCCACAGTAAGACCCTCCTACCAAAGAAAACCAAACACTGCATTCCACAGTAAGACCCTCCTACCAAAGAAAACCAAACACTGCATTCCACAGTAAGACCCTCCTACCAAAGAAAACCAAACACTGCATTCCACAGTAAGAACCTCCTACCAAAGAAAACCAAACACTGCATTCCACAGTAAGACCCTCCTACCAAAGAAAACCAAACACTGCATTCCACAGTAAGACCCTCCTACCAAAGAAAACCAAACACTGCATTCCACAGTAAGAACCTCCTACCAAAGAAAACCAAACACTGCATTCCACAGTAAGAACCTCCTACCAAAGAAAACCAAACACTGCATTCCACAGTAAGAACCTCCTACCAAAGAAAACCAAACACTGCATTCCACAGTAAGAACCTCCTACCAAAGAAAACCAAACACTGCATTCCACAGTAAGAACCTCCTACCAAAGAAAACCAAACACTGCATTCCACAGTAAGAACCTCCTACCAAAGACAACCAAACACTGCATTCCACAGTAAGAACCTCCTACCAAAGAAAACCAAACACTGCATTCCACAGTAAGAACCTCATACCAACGGTCAGCATGGTGGTGGTAGTGTGATGGTTTGGAGATGCTTTACTACCCCAGGACCTGGACCACCTGCTTTAATAGAAGGAACCATGAGTTCTGCTCTGTATCAGATAATTATATATGAGAATGTCAGGCCATCCATCAGTGAGCTGAAGCTATAGTGCAGCTGGGTCATGCAGCAAGACAATGATCCGGATTGTACAATATTTTCATATTATTATAAAAAAATTATTCAAGATCTGTCAAGTTGGTTATTGATCATTGCTACACAGACATTTTTCAAGTCTTGCCATAGATTTTCAAGTAGATTTAAGTCAAAACTGTAACTCATCTTGATAAAGGCTCTGTAATTGTTTTAAAGTCATCATTGTAGCTGTTTTAAAGTCATCATAGGCCTCATAGTGAAATCCAGGAGCAGTTTCCTTCCTCTCTGGCAACTGAGTTAGGAAGGGTGCCTATATCTTTGTAGTGACTGAGTGTATTGATACACCATCCAAAGTGTAAGTAATAACTTCAGCATGCCATCCACATCGACGGGACAGTAGTGGAGAAGGTGGAAAGTTCCTCGATGTACACATCACTGACATACTGAAATGGTCCACCCACACAGACAGCGTGGTGAAGATGGCGCAACAGCCTCAACCTCAGGAGGCTGAATTAATTTGACTTGTCACCTAAAACACGTACAAACTTTTACAGATGCACAATCAAGAGCATTCTGTCGGGCTGTATCACTGTCTGGTACGGCAACTGCACTGCCCTCAACCGCAAGGCTCTCCAGAGGGTAGTGTGGTCTGCACAACGCATCACCAGGGGCAAACTACCTGCCCTCCAGGACACCTACAGCAACTGATGTCACAGGAAGGTGCTACTGCACTGCAAGCGGTACCGGAGCGCCAAGTCTAGGACCAAAAGGCTCCTTAACAGCTTCTATCCCCAAGCCATAAGACTGCTGAACAACTAATCAAATGGCCACCCAGACTATTTACATTGTCCCCCCCCCCCTTGTTTTTACACTGCTGCTACTCGCTGTTTATTATCTATGCATAATCACTTTACCCCCTGTACAGTATATAGACGCGTTATTGTTATGTACATTTATTGTGTTACTTTTTGATTGATTCATTTTTTAAATTTACTTTTGTTTATTTAGTAAATATTTTATTAACTCTATTTCTTGAACTGCATTGTTGGTTAAGGGCTTGTAAGTAAGCATTTCACGGTAAGGTCTACTACACCTGTTGTATTCGGTGCATGTGACAAATACAATGTGTGGTCTACCACATTGCAGCTGAGCTGTTGTTGCTCCTAGACATTTCCACCTCACAATAACAGCACTCACAGTTGACTGGGGCAGCTCCAGCAGGGCAGAAATTTGACGAACTGACTTATTGGGAAGGTGGCGTCCTATGATTGTGCCACGTTGAAAGTCATTGAGCTCTTCAGTTAGGCAATTCTACTGCCAAAGTTTGTCAATGGAGATTGCATGGCTGTGTGCTCAATTTTATAAACCTGTCAGCAATGGGTGTGGCTAAAATAGCAGAAGCCATTAATTTGAAGGGGTGTCCACATACTTTTGTACAGTATATATAGTGTATGTTGTTTAAGTGATAATGCCTGAGAAGACAGTGTTTGGAGGATATAATTGGCAAACCATGCCAATATATCCTCCAATCACAGGTTTCGAGGGCATTGTCATTTTTATACAACGGATTACCAACATATTAAAATAATGATTGACATTTTTCCATTAAAAACTTTTTGGGGGATCAATTTATTCATACCATTTCATCCTTCCACAAGATATAGTCCTGACACAAATTTAGGGTAGCTACCCAAAACGGCTTGTTGTTCGATCTATCGGTTCGGTTGCCAGAGACGCAACCTAGTTATTTTTGTTCTGTATCTATGGATCCCACAGGAGGCTGCTGAGGGGAGGACGGCTCATAATAACGGCTGGAACAGAGCAAATGGAATGGCATCAAACACATGGAAACCATGTGTTTGATGTATTTCGTATCATTCCACTAATTCTGCTCCAACCATTACCACAAGCCCGTCCTCCCCAATTAAGGTACCACCAACCTCCTGTGATGGATGCGACCCAGTGGTTCATTCTAAATGTTCTATTGTCGTACTGGCTGGCAACCTTCTTATCCCTTGCTTAGCCAACTACGGCTAATTTACGTTCAGGTCAAACAGTGCAGCCAGAATAACAGAAAAGTTGCTGCATTTGTTTAAGCTGTTTTCTAGTGACATTTATTTGGATACATCCATAACAATGAGCTAATGATGCACAATTTCATCTGGAATAGAAAATGTGCTCCCTCGTCAGGACACTGTTGTTCAGAGGAGCTAGCCAACAACACAGCTAACACAATAACTTCAAACTGAAGCTGGAAAGACTGCAAACTAATTGCTTTTTTCGTTTTGTTTGACCTGTTTTCTTTTGACAGTAATTTGTATATATCCATAAATATTTTGCTGATTCATGATTTTGATTGGCTGAGAAAAGCTGCCTGTCTGTCTGTCTTATCCCTAGACCAACAATGTTGCAAATGTTGGAGAGACAGACAGCAAGACTTATACAAATCTCCGCTATTGAAAACCAATTGCTACTCTAAAAGAAATGGGAGATAATGTCTACATGCTTTTTATGGTGGAGATGAAGTTTATAAATTGCCTGGCTGCGCTGATGAGACAGTGGATTGCGCAGTCAGATGGAACAGAGTAAATAGGCATTTTAAAGTCATAGATTTAGCCAGTGGTAACTTGTGGAATAGACACCAATCAGCGTCCAGGATTAGACCCCCCTATTGAACATCTACAAACTATCCACAAGCATCTACCTGGGACTATCCAAATAAAGTGTTTCTGAAATGTTTAACTAGTTGAACTGACATATCTCTAGTTGAACTGACATATCTCTGACATATATCTAGTTGAACTGACATATCTCTAGTTGAACTGACATATCTCTGACATATCTCTATTTGAACTGACATATCTCTGACATATCTCTAGTTGAACTGACATATCTCTGACATATCTCTAGTTGAACTGACATATCTCTGAAATCCACTGGATTTTTCATGTCCTGCTCAATATGATGGCCAGTAGGATTTCCTGTTGTTGCATGAAAAGAACACTGAAATAGGCACACAATTCTCTTTTTTGCACCCTTTAATTTTCTCTCCCTCCTCCTCTTCTTCTTCTCCCCTCTTCCTCTCCTCCTCTCTCTAGAATCTGAATCAGAACCCGAGGACCCTGCTTCCTAAGTTCTTTGGTCTCTACTGCGTCCAGTGTGGTGGTAAAAACATCCGTATCGTGGTCATGAACAATGTGTTACCGCGCGCCGTACGCATGCACCTCAAGTTCGACCTGAAGGGCTCCACGTATAAACGGCGTGCGTCGAAGAAAGAGAGGGAGAAATCGAATCCCACCTTTAAAGATCTGGACTTTATATCAGATGTACCGGACGGACTGACACTGGATCAGGATACATATGGTGCTCTGCTTAAGACCCTACAGAGAGATTGTCTGGTGAGAGAGAGGGAGGAGAGGGTGAGGGGAGGGGGGAGGAGAGGGGATGTGGACGGGGGCGCGGGGGGGGGGGGGGCATTATGACCTGTGTGTCTGTGCTGTCTGGTAGCTCCTGCTATCATTCATTCTGACCTCCATTCTCTGTATGGGTGGTACCCCAGGTGCTAGAGAGCTTTAAAATCATGGATTACAGTCTGTTGCTGGGGGTCCATAACCTGGGCCAGGCTGGGAGAGAGTCCCAGGGCTCACCAGCAGGGGGCGATGAGAAGAAACCTGTGACCCAGAGAGCCCTCTACTCTACTGCCATGGAGTCTATACAGGGAGGCAAGACGTGTAGAGACACACTAGACCACGATGCTACGTGAGTTATCCAGCTTAACACACAAAGGCACACGTGTGCAAACACACACACACAATGATTCCATGTGTCTTGAAGTCTTTTCCCCCTACATGAGATTCTCTCTGCCTCTTTCTTTCTTTCTTTCTTTCTTTCTTTTCTCTCTCTCTCTCTCTCTCTCTCTCTCTCTCTCTCTCTCTCTCTCTCTCTCTCTCTCTCTCTCTCTCTCTCTCTCTCTCTCTCTCTCTCTCTCTCTCTCTCTCTCTCTCTCTCTCTCTCTCTCTCTCTCTCTCTCTCTCTCTCTCTCTCTCTCTCTCTCTCTCTCTCTCTCTCTCTCTCTCTCTCTCTCTCTCTCTCTCTCTCTCTCTCTCTCTCTCTCTCTCTCTCTCTCTCTCTCTCTCTCTCTCTCTCTCTCTCTCTCTCTCTCTCTCTCTCTCTCTCTCTCTCTCTCTCTCTCTCTCTCTCTCTCTCTCTCTCTCTCTCTCTCTCTCTCTCTCTCTCTCTCTCTCTCTCTCCCTCCAGAATGGGTGGTATTCCTTCTGTGGATGGTAAAGGAGAACAACTCCTTCTTTTTATTGGAATCATCGATATCCTGCAGTCCTACAGGTTCATTTCACAAAATCACTCACTGTGCTACTAATGTCCTACTAATCAATAGCACCAGTACTAATATAATGATGTATGAATCACTGAGTTTTTTTCTCATCCAGTTACCTTTACTGTCCTTTAGGGTCATCAAGAAACTGGAACACTCATGGAAGTCTCTGATTAGTAATGACGGGGTGAGTCCAGTCCGTAGACTGTAGAACCTTACCTAGGCTTACACAGGCCTGGTGACTAAGCACTTTACCTAGGCTTGCACAGGCCCAGTGACTAGCACTTTACCTAGGCTTACACAGGCCCGGTGACTAGCACTTTACCTAGGCTTGCACAGGCCCAGTGACTAGCACTTTACCTAGGCTTACACAGGCCCGGTGACTAGCACCTTACCTAGGCTTACACAGGCCCAGTGACTAGCACTTTACCTAGGCTTGCACAGGCCCAGTGACTAGCACTTTACCTAGGCTTACACAGGCCCGGTGACTAGCACCTTACCTAGGCTTACACAGGCCCAGTGACTAGCACTTTACCTAGGCTTGCACAGGCCCAGTGACTAGCACTTTACCTAGGCTTACACAGGCCCGGTGACTAGCACCTTACCTAGGCTTACACAGGCCCAGTGACTAGCACTTTACCTAGGCTTGCACAGGCCCAGTGACTAGCACTTTACCTAGGCTTACACAGGCCCGGTGACTAGCACCTTACCTAGGCTTACACAGGCCCAGTGACTAGCACTTTACCTAGGCTTGCACAGGCCCAGTGACTAGCACCTTACCTAGGCTTGCACAGGCCCGGTGACTAGGACTTTTCTAGTGCCCGCGCCAATTCGTTGATATATATATGTTGAAGAGGGTGGGGCTTAAGCTGCATCCCTGTCTAACCCCACGACCCTGTGTGAAGAAATGTTTGTGTTTTTTGCCAATTTTAACCGCACTCTCTCTTTGTCTCATTTTCTCTCTCTCTCTCTCTCTCTCTCTCTCTCTCTCTCTCTCTCTCTCTCTCTCTCTCTCTCTCTCTCTCTCTCTCTCTCTTTGTCTCATTTTCTCTCTCTCTCTCTCTCTCTCTCTCTCTCTCTCTCTCTCTCTCTCTCTCTCTCTCTCTCTCTTTCTCTCTCTCTCTCTCTCTCTCTCCCTCTCAGGACACAGTGTCAGTCCACAGGCCTAGTTTCTATGCAGACAGGTTCTACAAGTTCTGCAGCACCACTGTCTTCAGAAAGAGCTGCTGTGAGTAGAAACACATTCACTACATAAATGCTTCACAAATCATCTATAACTGTACAGCTGTGTGACATAACCATGCATTTATTTGTTCACATTTATTAATCCTTTATAGATCAGGAAATACAGTTATATATGAATCCCATGTATGTAGTGCTTATGAAGCATATTTCTGCTCAGAAACCATATATTGAGATTGAGTAATTGATTCATTGAGTTTTCCTTCTGACTGATTTCATTATCCTCTGTCCTCCCCCTCCTTCTCTCATCTTCTCCTCCCACCCAGCCCTGAGGTCTTCTCCCTCCAAGAGGGGGCGAGGAGGGGCTCTGCCCACACCCAAAAACAGTGTCCAAACACAGCTGTCCATAGAGAGAGAGGAGAACCAGGAGAACGAGAAGCTGCACCTCAGAGCGGCTCGCGGCTCCCGCCTGCTGGAGGAGGACGGTAAGACAGTTACTACACTCCACATCCATGCAGAGGGTGACCTGAAAATGGCAGACAAGTGTTTGAGGACTCTTTTCAACACAAGCTATTTAGATGTCGTGTCATGTTCTCTAGTGGTAGATTACTAATACTGATGCTGTTTTCAATGTCAGCAATTTAATGAGTATTTAATTCAAAATGGGGGTTGCATGGGTTTCTCTCTCTCTTTCTCTCTCTCTCTCTCTCTCTCTCTCTCTGTCAGGTCAGAGAGAACACCCCCACACCCCTCCATCTTTTGAGGATGCGACCACAGCATCCATTGCGACCACTCTCTCCTCCAACAACTCTCTCCCTACCACACCGTTTGACACACCAGAACACCCACGCTTCAGGTACACGTATATATGCACACACACACACACACACACACACACACACACACACACACACACACACACACACACACACACACACACACACACACACACACACACACACACACACACACACACACTCCTACATTTACACACACACACACACTCCTACATTTACACACACACAAACACACACACACACACACTCCTACATTTACACACACACACACACGCTCCTACATTTACGCACACACACACTCCTACATTTACACACACACACACTCCTACATTTACACACACACACACTCCTACATATACACACTCACCTGTCCCTGTTCTACCCTTCAGGAGGCCAACTCACTCTCCACGGGACCGTGAAGACAGGTAAGCAGTCTTATTTCTTACCCTTCAATCCAACACATCTCATTCCATCTGACCATTCTGACTGTGATTGAAGTTCTGATGTCACATCCTGTGCTGTCCCATATAGTTTCAGGTCACAGCTGGAAGTAGTGGAGGTGCACGAGCAAACCGTCACTGTGGCGGTGGAGGTGAAGAGGGAATCTACAACCTGGTACACACACACACACACACACACACACACACACACACACACACCTATCTGACTGTAGCGTTTCTATCTCTGTCACAGTGTGGTTCCAGAGGACCTTCAGGACTCTAAAGTAACAGAGGAGAAAGTCATCACACAGGCCACAGCTGCTGCCCCCACCTCCTCTACACCTCCTTCAACCCCTCCTTCCTCCTCCACCCCTCCATCCTCCACCCCTCCCTCCTCATTCCCTCCAGCGTCCACTCTCCCTCATTCACTTCCTCAATCAATCTCTTCCTCCTCTGCCCCTCACTCTAACTCCACTCTGCCCTATTCTTTCACTCGTCCTTCCTCCACCCCTCAGTCATCAGCTGTCATCGCCTCCACTCTTCCACCCTCTGCAGTCCCTCAAGACTCCGCCTCTCCCTCTTCCACCACTCATGCATCTACCAATCCCTCCTCCTCTCCCCATTCTTCACTCCTTCCCACCACCCCTCCCTCCTCTCTCCCTCCGAGCCCCCAGGTGACAGCGGAACGCTATTCGTCCAATCATCTGTCTGTCACCTCGTCCGTCAGCCACAACTCACTGGAGGGGGAGGTGCCAGTCTCTGACATCTACTTCGTAAGTCGTGTGTGTGCGTGTGTGTATTCTTGACTGCTTGTGTGTGTGTGTGTGGGTGACTGCTTGTGTGTGTGTGTGTGTGTGGATGACTGCGTGTGTGTGTGTGTGTGTGTGTGCGTGCGTGTGTGTGTGTGTGTGTGGATGACTGTGTGTGTGTGTGTGTGTGTGTGTGCGTGCGTGCGTGCGTATGTTGAGTGTGACAGCTGTTTTTGTCTACTGGGGTTTTGGTTTTCTTACTGTTGGGCAGTAAGGACAGCAAGTTTGATCTATGAGGGTGAGGGTGTGTGTCGTTTGCTGCTATCGATCATTAATCACAAAGTGGGGCTTTAAAGCATGTGGTGATAGAGGTTGGATTGAATCCTGAGACACCACATGCTGGATTATAACTATACTGCTGAAACAGCAACGGGAGAGACTACAGAATACTGCACTAAAAGTCTGTTCTGTGTTGTGTTGTGTGTATTGCATGATGTTTGCATGTTTGCATGGTGCATGTGTGTTGCTCATGCCTGACCGATCCATATATTATTCCAGTCATGTGATTCATAATCACTCAGTCATGTGGTTCATAATCACTCAGTCATGTGATTCATAATCACTCAGTCATGTGGTTCATAATCACTCAGTCATGTGGTTCATAATCACTCAGTCATGTGATTCATAATCACTCAGTCATGTGGTTCATAATCACTCAGTCATGTGGTTCATAATCACTCAGTCATGTGGTTCATAATCACTCAGTCATGTGATTTATAATCACTCAGTCATGTGATTCATAATCACTCAGTCATGTGGTTCATAATCACTCAGTCATGTGGTTCATAATCACTCAGTCATGTGATTCATAATCACTCAGTAATGTGATTTATAATCACAGTCATGTGATTCATAATCACTCAGTCATGTGGTTCATAATCACTCAGTCATGTGGTTCATAATCACTCAGTCATGTGGTTCATAATCACTCAGTCATGTGATTCATAATCACTCAGTCATGTGGTTCATAATCACTCAGTCATGTGATTCATAATCACTCAGTCATGTGATTCATAATCACTCAGTCATGTGATTTATAATCACTCAGTCGTGATTCATAATCACTCAGTCATGTGATTTATAATCACTCAGTCATGTGATTCATAATCACTCAGTCATGTGGTTCATAATCACTCAGTCATGTGATTCATAATCACTCAGTCATGTGGCTCATAATCACTCAGTCATGTGATTCATAATCCCTCAGTCATGTGATTCATAATCACTAAGTCATGTGATTCATAATCCCTCAATCATGTGATTTTATAATCACTCAGTCATGTGATTCATAATCCCTCAGTCATGTGATTTATAATCACTCAGTCATGTGATTCATAATCACTCAGTCATGTGATTCATAATCCCTCAGTCATGTGATTCATAATCACTCAGTCATGTGATTCATAATCACTCAGTCATGTGATTCATAATCACTCAGTCATGTGATTCATAATCACTCAGTCATGTCAGTATATGTCAACAGCAGTCAGTAACAGACTGGTGGTTCATTCAATATACTGTTGTTTTGGCTCTGTGCTCCATTCCATTGGATTTGAAATGATACAATGACAATGACTATAGCTTTAATTTGAGGGTATTTTCATCCATATCAGGTGAACCGTTTAGAAATTACTAAACGTTTTGTACATTTTAGGGGACCAAAAGTATTGGGACAAATTCACTTATAAAACGGTTATTTGGCTGTCCCCATAGGAGAACCCTTT